>NW_027411977.1:103067025-103407025 GCF_047663935.1 Musca autumnalis | reverse complement strand
CGATCCGCACACTACGGTATCCGCAGAGGGAATTGTAGAGGAGATGCCAGTGCGCCAATCAGCATCCGTGATTGATCGAGCAGGGGAAGTTGTGGGACAAAGTATCTAACTTATACATTGCCGCCCACCTTGATACACGTAAGCGTGGATCAACAAATTAAAGCTAGGAATAATTACGATAAAGATTAATAATATTATACAAATATGTCAGTAATAAGATTCATGAACGTAAATTCAGATTCCCAAGTGAGCTATAGTTCAAATTAGCGATTTCTATAAACGAATAATTAAGAAATGATCGACTCCGATATTACCTCGATTCAAAAATATGGAGACGAGTCACAGAACAATTCCATTTAAGTTTTCAAGATATAATATTACTAGTGATTTGTTTCGATTATTTGTTAGCATTACTCAGTGGTCGATTTCAATTTAAAATGCGAGATTAGGAACAAAAGGTGGCAGGAACCGAACCAGCAAGAAGGTACCCGAAATAGATTTTTGGGCACGCAACGAATTCAAAACTATGTTTGGCGGTTCCCAAAAGCACACTATTATCTGAGGAAGAGTTTGGTGTTGTCCGAAGACCGATCCATCAAACGAAGTTCTCGACTTTTGACATCAGTAAAAGCCGGAGAGGAGGTTGAACGCGACAAAGAGGGGCTAAATACTCGACTTTTGATCTTGGAAAAAGCCGGAGAGGTATTCGAGCGCGACAAAGAAGGGCTAAATACGTGGCTTTTGACCTTAGTAAAAGACGGAGGTGGCGATTTCGACAGAGTTGAAGCAAATTCTCGACTTTTGACATATCTAAAAGCCGGAGGGGTATTCAAAGATGGCGAAGCAAGAACTTTACTATTGCGAAAAGTATTAATGTCTGCATGATTGCTTTGATGTTTGTTAGAAGAGCGGGTCGACATAGTACACTTAGACTCTCGACTTTTGACATTTGTAAAAGCCGGAGAAGAGCAGGGCAATGTAGAAATGCCTGCAGAATGTCGGGGCTGCGACAAAACACAACTGTGATCTCGACTTTTGACTTCAGTAAGAGACGGAGACAGTTTTGATGTGGTCGGAGCAATAACTCTTCTAACTTGTGGTCGGTGGAGAAGGCTATGGTGCCGTTGTTTGCACAAGTTGCAGCTATATTTGCTGTTACATTTCTTAACAGCATGACCACGACATAAGCAATTTATGCAATAATTATGCTTTTTCACAATCGAGAATTTGTCCTCAAATGATAGTTTAATAAATTGCGGGCAGAGACGAAGAACGTGGCTCTGGCCAGAACAAATTGGGCAAGTACTTGTCAGCAAATTTCTAGATCGAGGATGTGATACATCGTTAGATTTATGTACCGACAACACTTTATTGGAGGAGCGAGATGAGACAACTTTCTTTGTGACCTGATTTCCATACAAGTTTTGAATACAAGTCAATGTTTGTATCCTCTCTGTGAGGAAAGCATCTAAGTCTTTCCAAGAAGGCAACGACGACTTGTTTTTGATGCTTTGCTCCCACAGAGTCAATGTTAATTTAGGCAAACGCTGCAAACAAACACAAACTATTATTGGATCCCAATGATCCGTGATGACGTCATAGACGGTCATTGCAGCTAGACAACTACTAATCCCACGATGGATGGTTTTCAAACCAGAACAAGATTCTTTATCTATAGAAGGGAGATTGAGCAATTGTTGGATGTGACTATTTACCACGATACGTTTATTGTCATACGTATCCGACAATGCTTTCCACGCTAAGGGGAAACCAGAATTGGTGAGCGGAAATGACGAGACGATTTCGCGAGCCTCACCGGTGGTTTTCTGCAACAAGTAGCAGAGGCGCTCAACGTCTGACAGACGCGAATTTTCCACAAATAGGGTGGTGAATATATCCCGAAAAGTTGGCCAAGACATGAAGTCGCCTGCAAAAACATCAATGTCGATTGGTGGCAATGGTAAGCTGTGGGTATCGACAGGTGATGTGGAGTTAGCAACAGGGTCACTAGAGCAAGTTGGAATGGGGGAAAAAGTTTCAGGTGGAGCAGGTACAGAGGGAGAAGCAGACTGCACAGGAACCGACGGGACGGATTCGTCCAATGATATATTGGGTGGAGTTGCTACTTCAGCAAGATTCAACGAGTGTTTGGGAGGTGGTGAGATTTCTAAAGATTTACTCGAAAGCAAACCTGGAGATTGTGTTTCTTTTGAAACGTTCAACAATTCATCTTGTGGAGGTGGTGATATTGGGGAAGCTATAGCAGATGATGGAGTTTCAGTGCCTGAAGATTTAAGGCGTTCAAGATGGCTGTCAATGGTAGACAAACACCGGATATAGGACATGTAGGATGTACCATATTTTTCCTCAACGACATCAATAACACCAGTCTGTGCAGTCTCGGATGTCGTGAGGTAGATTTTGCACTCGTCATAAGCGCACTTGACTTTGTGCCACGATTTTTGAAATTCTGAACTGCGAATTTCGAGATTATAGACATTATATGTGGACTCATTAATCCGTTCAAAGCATGCTACAAATTTCAAAAATATGTCTGAAGCTCTAACAAAACGAGTGAGTGGGGTGACTGACATTTTGAAGTTTTAATGCACAAAAATCACCGAAAATCTACAATTTAATTTGCAACAAACTACGAGAAATGGTGAAAAGAGGAGATTCAGTTGAAGCACAAATTGCTATAGCTCAAAGGAAATAAGAAATTTCCACAAAAACCTCCAGAATTGTACAAATGCAAAAGAATAATAGCAACGGGTGATAATATTTGAAATTAAAGTAGGACAAAATACGAGAAAATTTGAAGAAACTTCCTCAGGGCGATCAAAAACTACTTTAATTTGGCCAAAAAATGCAAAAAAGTTTCAACTATACAAGAATGTATATGGTGCTACCAAGTGTAGGGTGTTTAATAAGGTGAGATAAGCCAATTGAAAGGGTGTATTTGTTGAAATTCCAACGACAAATAAGGTATTTGTACGAAAAAGAAATGTTTGCCCAAGAAAATCAACGCAGATAAAATGATTTGTAAGAAATATATCTTATTTGGTTGACACGTTGGTGCAAGATATGCCAAAAGTAGGGTGTATTTGTCAAACAATACCAAATTCCCTACGGAGAGTCAACGAATTTTCCAAAATGTATAACAAATATTTCCAAAAACAATATTAAAATGTCGAAAAACAAGTATTTTTCACTTATATTCTCTGCTAGAAATTGGTGCAATAAGTGCCGAATGTAGGGTGAATTTGTCCAAAAATACCGAAACCCCTACGGAGACTCAAATATTAATCCAAAATGTTTAACAAATATTGCCAAAAACAATATAAAAAGAGTCAAAAAACAACTATTTTTCACTTATATTCTCTGCTAGAAATTGGTGCAATAAGTGCCGAATGTAGGGTGAATTTGTCCAAAAATTCCAAAAACCCTACTGCCAATTAATAAGATTTCAAAAAATTATCGAAAAATAATTTTCAAAATTAATTATTAAAAAAAACTATTTGTGCTATTTTATCCCACTGTGCTAACCACACAAGCGACGCTAGCAGAGAAATGGGTATGTGTAAGCAGCGAAGCTCCCACTCAAAGACCGACGCTACAAACGATCAAACAAGTGAGTGCTGCAGATCAACAGAACTTTGAAAGGGACGCTTAAAAAGGCGGGAATGTTGTTGGTAGAATTACAATGTAATTTCTCCAATTAGAACACTGTTGGGCAGAAATGCTCGGCCTCATACACAAAAGTGTAAAAAATACATGAGTCTCTCGCAATTTGCCCACCATTGAATTAGAATGATTACCTGTTGGACAAAAGGGAGAATTGACAAACGAATGTGGTTGGTGATGGACGATGTATACAACAACGAAATCAAATGCAGCGAGAATTTGGAAGGTGCGTTGTTATTGCAAATTTGGCTGTGCAAATTTTCAAAGGGGTTTATGTAAACCGAGGGGGAATAACAACGCCAAATATTTTTGGATGGAGAGGATCGTACCAACAACTAATACCAAACGACAATGTGCAATGTGTGTTGGTGTTAAATTTGCCAATGCAAATTTTCAAGAAAAGGTCTTCGTTAGAAAAGTACCTTTGGGAATAGCAACAATACAAATAAATTTTAAATGATCAGCACTCAGACAGATAAGTGTAATGAGAGTTTAATCAGTGCGTGTAATAATTTAACAACAAAGAATTCGAGAGCGAATGGAAGTTGACGATGTTGTTGTTGCAAATATTACAAAATATATTTGCAAGTTCTCAGTTAGAAAGAGAAGAGCCACAATCCGAATTTTGCAAAGTAAGAACACCGAATGCTTTCTTTGTATGATCAACGCGACGTTGGGTGATCAGTACAACGAAAAGAAAATAGCAAGTTTAGCAACAACTAAGACGCTTTATGTGGAGGGATGAAGCAATTAACACACGTAGTGATGACATAGTCGACCAAAGTGCAAATTGCAAGGCTAGAAACGATTGGAAGTTATGAGTGTTAGTTGTTTTGGTGAGAACTAATAAGTTAGAGCAAATTATGATTTGTATGATCAACGCGACGTCGGATGATCAGTACAACAACGATTTAAACCAAATTTGTGTGTGGACTGTATGAAGGGGGAATGAAGGCAACGAATTTAATGCACTCGCGTAGGGCGATTGAAATTCGACCAATGCTTTTTTATAATGCTCAAATTAGTAACCGAAACAAAAACGAAAAATACTAACACTCGCGGGTAGCTCACTTTTTTTGGAAATCTGAGTTTACGTACCTGGTGTTAGTGATTTGTTGATGTAATAATATCAATTATATGTGACGTGAGATGATCCAATGATTTCTCCGTGCAAAGCAACAACAAAAGCTTCAATTCTCGTTCAAGAGAGAGGGAACAACAACAATACTGGCGTCGATCTGGCTCGATGCGACCAAATGTTTAGGTGAGGGAGGGGAAATCCATAGGTTTCTTCGATAGCTTAACGATAGCTCAGGTTACCGAATGATGAGCAGTGGAGGGAGAAAAGAATCAAAGAAATAAAAACACAAGCAGTATCAATTTAAATATAATAATATGCTGGAAGTTTATTTGTGACTCTTTTCATACAACAAATAGATTACCTTTTGTAATCGGTGGTATTAGCGACAGAGGCCTTTTTAGTTATAACGCGTAGACGTTATTCTTCGACTAGTGACTAATGACAAGTGAACGCAGAGGTTCTGAGTGATCGCAGAGGATCTCATGTCATATACTAATACAATTACAATTATTCCAGTGAGAGCAAAGTGTAACAAGGCGAGCAAACCGACAACAACCGATGCCCAGCGGCGATCCGCACACTACGGTATCCGCAGAGGGAATTGTAGAGGAGATGCCAGTGCGCCAATCAGCATCCGTGATTGATCGAGCAGGGGAAGTTGTGGGACAAAGTATCTAACTTATACAGTTAGAATGTAAGCGGAATTATACATTTGAGAAGGCCTAAGTGCCAACCAATACCGAAGTATTTATGGATCCTCCTGATTTCAAAAAAATTATTTAAAAACCAACTTATGCCCGAAATTATGTAAGATAATTGCGCTATTTTTTCAAAAATACTTTCGGTTTTTCAGAAAGTATTTGAATATTAGTAGAAACACTTTTTATCTTCTTAAATTGTGAATATAGTTCGATTTGAGGTGGCCACTACGTATTTTGTACTTAATTTTCTTAAAAATTTTAAATCAATTATAAACTATTATATGAAATGAAAAATGCATATGCACTTAATTTTTAATTTTTTTCTTATACATTTGAAATAAGTATTGTATTATAATAAAAATCACTTACATTTTAAAAACGGACATAACTCCCATTGGGGCTTATGTCCGCTAAGGGGGATCGGACATAGCTCCCAAAATAGTTTTTAGAGTTATGACCGTGGGATTATGTCACGTCACCGTAAGGATTATCTTCTCAATTTAATGGAGAACTGTATATTTGATCTACTGCACCCCACGAAAAGAGAAAAAACTTCAATAATAGGATTTATTTGTTCAGTAATGTGTGTAATTGTCTAAAACTACAAGTGGAATCCTATTAGCGAAGAAGCTAAACAAATTTCAAGAAGCTACCAGAAAACTAAGGTCCCTAGCCTTATCGTAACCCAGTTTAGACCTGGCCAGACTCATTTCTTCAACGGAGGGTTAAAGATTTTGATGTAAGCTTCAGGAGTTGTATTGACATTCTATGTCGACCATTGCGAATTGCGGAATCCTAACACTACTAGTAAATAAGTGAAGTGAAATTTAAGAGGCAGAACATTTTCGGAACCAGTTTTTATACAGAAACGACATTACAACATTTGTTTCATTAATATTGTCTGAAAATTCCCTCACAACCTCTCCGTTTAAATTCTTATATAAAATCACAAGATTCTCTAGACTTTCGAATAATTACTGAATGCTTTCAAGAAGTCTGTTAGTATTTCGACATTTTGTTTTCTTGGGAAGTCTTTGCCAAATGTGTGTCAGTGTGTATGTGTCCATTAAGTTTTTTTTTACTTTAACACAGTCATTATTTTGGACGGCGTTTAACCTTCATACTCAACCTCTGTTTTTCGTTAGAACGTGTAAAGAGCTTACATTCAAGATTATTTGAATTGTGTCAGTGTTAACAGAATGCGTAATTGTGTAAATGATTAATCGTTTTTTTTCTTTCGCACATTTAAATCGTGCGTGTTGTAAGTTTATGTGCACGTACAAAAGTAGAATGTGAAAAGCATTCGAGGGTAATTTCCAATCCTTCGCATTTAAGATTCCAAAAGATCAACTATATTTCTCTCGTGCGCTATTTTCCTCACAATCCTTATTATATGCAGGCATTTTTATAAAGTAATTTTGAGGTAACCAAACTGCGGATATTTTGTGTTTAAATAAAAATCTAAAATTTAAATTACATATTGATATTATAAAAAAATTCCAAAAACACCTAAAACCCTGAAGAAAATTCTAACAAATTCAGGCTAACGTAAAGAATGTTAAATTACATGGAATGGATCTGTACAGCTTTAAGATACTTAGGTCAAGTCTTTATCTAGATTTAAAGTATACAAGCACACCTAACCGTAGTTGTTTTTGATGAGGTTGTAACGTGACCGCTACATTGCAAACCGCCCCTCAAATATTACATCCAGTATCAATACAAAACTGCCTTATCAGTGCATGCATAATCCCAACTTCATGCATAATTACAACTCCATTCATACATTATTTAAACTTCAGTGTATTTCCTGGTTGTCGCTGAATTTGTCGAGTGCTGGCGTTAACCGACGTGAAAGACAAGACGTGTGGCATTGTCCGCAGTCCTGTTCGATTCAACGGAAGACTACCTCAGCAATTGACCTTGCGATACGTTCGCTCCTGCCGATTCCTTCGCTCCTGTCGATTCGTTCGCTCCTGTCGATTTGTTCGCTCCTGTCGATTCGTTCGCTCCTGCCGATTCGTTCGCTCCTTGCGACTCGTTCGCTCTCTGCGATTCGTTCGCTCGGTTGTCTAACTATATCCGACTTCTTTCTCTACAGAACAGCAATCCGAATAGGAACGAACTGAACTCAACACCCGAAGACTACCGAGCCGAACTCAACACCCGAAGACTAACGAACCGAACTCAACACCCGAAGACTACCGAGCCGAACTCAACACCAGAAGGCTACCGATCCGAACTCAACACCCGAAGACTACAGAGCGGAGCCCAACACCCGAAGGCCACCGAGCCGAATCCAACACCCGAAGACTACCGATTCGAATCCAACACCCGAAGACTACCGATCCGACAGCAATCCGAATAACGCCGAGCCGTGCGATACCCCAACAACGGGAACTACCGACCCATTGCCAATCCGAGTATTGCCGAGCGAGGGCTGACGATAAGAAGATTGTCGATTTCAATATTGGCGAGCCGAGTGTTATCGACCGACTGTCAACGACCAACCCCATCTTGTATCCGCCGATTACCACCTACTTTATACCGACCAATTCGAAGCGATTCCACCCGAGGCTGTTCCCCAACTATACCAACATATACTACAACATCAACTAATCTCCATACTATCTGAAACTTATGTTTACGAAATTATATAAATAAAACTCTGAAGCACAGTTCCATCGTGTCTCATCTTACATAAGGTTTGTGGGTCCTTGAGTCGACCCTGGCAGCGGCTGAGCTAACCTCAGCCTTTGGTAAAACCACTCGTTATAAGGTATCTAAAGCAGTGGGCAGAGCAATTAAACTCCACTTAAGTCAAAATTGTTGAACTTGTTTCGCAGTTGGAGTCGACAAATATAGACCATAATCTAATTTGATGTAAGTTTAGAAGAAATATTATGATGTCTAAAGTTTGGATCGACCTCAAACAATCTGAAACGAAAATTTATCACAACAACATGTGATAATAATGCTCTTATTATAGTTGCCATGAATCCACAAAAGAGTTTGATTATGGGTTTTTATAGCAGCGTAGCCCAAGAATTTCCATCAATGTTTTAGTTTGTGTATGTATTGGTGAAGAAAACAATAACCACATGATGTTTACCGTTTGCAAATGCAAAAACAACTTAGTGGGCGCCCTCACTATACTTCTTTGCAAAGAAGCCCTTCTCTGATTTATAGTTAGCCGAAGAAAAACCATCTTGTCTCCACATTCAACCAGACTTCTGTCCTGTTGTTCGTATCCAAACGAACATGCCGTATAAAATAAGATTTGGCACACCACGAAATCCATACAACACCTGCAAGCAATTTGACCCATTGATTGATGCAAATAGGAGTGAAAAAGTCATACTTGGGTACCAAAGACCTTCGTCAAGGAAACAACTGACGACCTGAAATAACGCCTTATAATGATAAAAACAAATTAGGGAGTTATGATCGTTGAGACCCCAGTCATAAAGACTAGTTTCACTTTGGGCGTTAATAAAGTCCCCACTACCACATTTGGATGGATGACCCGATTTTCATTCTTTTTTTTGACTGATCATGTGCCTAAAGATATTTCTTCAAAAATGATGTCGGTGAGAACGTACCATTCAATGTCGACCATGATGAAGCTCGTGATCTCGGGTACATTTTGGTTTCAACAAGACGACGCTTGTTTCCCACAGGACATCAATCAATGGATTTATTAAGGGAACACTTCATTGAACAGACAATTTCAGGTTTTGGGAGGTCGATTGGCCACCAAGATCGTGTGATATCACACCGTTATACTTTTTCCTGTGGGTATATGTAAATTCTAAAGTGTATACGGACGCTTCTATTCAGACCTTGGGGCAAAAAACCACGCATGTCATTCGTCAGTTACCAGTCGAAATGTTCGAACGATTCAGCGAAAATTGGACTCTACAGACAGACCGTCCAAGACGTAGACGCGGCCAACATTTGATAGACATAAACGTAAATAAATAAATGTCAAGGAATGTGCTTTAAAATAATAATACAATTTTCCCATTCAACTAGAATTTACTGTGTTTTTTCTTAAAAAAAGTTAGGAACCTCTAGTTGGATCACCCTATACTTGCATAAATCGTAAAGTGCGGCTCGGCCGAACATAACGCGTTTCCTACAGCTTTTAAAAGCAGACTCAACGTTTGTAACTGTTTTGGGTCTAATGACCGTGGTCGCTAACATTCATTTTGGTCCTTATGTCCGTTGGGAAAGGGATAACGGGAGTAAGAAACAAAAAATTTTACTAATCAAACAAATGGCTTTGGCGCAGATACAGAGACGAACGAAGGCAGATGTCGTGTTGATGTTATATGTAACTTTACCTATGTTGAAGCATCCGGTAGTAGCGACGACAAAGATGTCATAGAACCAACGCGTTGCAACGCGAGAAAATCTTAGAACATGGAAGGCCTATCGGAGTGAGATAGAGACAGAAATAAGCTGGATGAAGAATTGAAAGGCAGTAAAGGCCTTGGTACGTAAGAAGCCTAGCCGACTGGCTTTCTTGCTCCGCTTCATATCTGATGTACCAAAAATAAAAAAATAAGAATCCCGTTTTCTTCTTTATTCTTATATTTTTATTATGTCAGAAATGAATCGGAGCAAGAAAGCCAGCCGCGGCCATGAGAACTGATTTCATACCGATTGGGGCCAAACTGAACGATTGTTGTAATCTATATATTCTATGATCCTTAGAGTAATGCTTAAGGTTAATGTCAAACTAATACTTGAAGTGGTATTTCAAGTCGGCTTTGGGCCTGCAAATACACCATCCACAAGATTTTCATGCTACATCATATGCTAGGAAAGAATAAAACAGAAGCAGATCAAAAAGTTCCATATATTTGCCGAGTTTGTTATCTTTAAGAAGCTCTTACGCCTCAGAGTGAAACAATGCAGCACTTGGATTTTATGAAACAACAATTCTTTGATAAATGAACAGACCAACATTCTTGGAGGCATTCGTGTTAAATACGTAGAGGCCTGATCTGAATTTTAAACAACATTTTATTAAATTTAACTTTATTGGGGATTAACCGTGGTGGAGGGGTTAACATACCCCACCCGCCCCTTTGACATTAAAAAACTTGAGTTCGATATTGTGACAAGACATCGCAGCAGATAAGTGGTGTAGTACTGTCGACACGCCAAGTTTGATATAGAAGTCCCATAACATTGAACTAAAAATAGAATCAGGAAGAATTCTCCCCATTTCATGAATATTCGTGGGAAAAAGTTTTTTTTCAACTTCACATTTCAAACACATTTAAGCAACTGCAGAGTTGTTTTCATATTTTGATTAATATTTATATACATTTGTGTGTGTATGTATGTATTATTCATTGAGGTAGAGAAAATGTGCCTGTACAATAAGTTAAATATTTTACGTGGCATTGGAGTTTCAAAAATATTTATTCCAATATATTTATTACACATGTCTGATTCTGTATCAATTCATGACACATTTTTCACGTCGAATATTAATGTATTTATTTTTAGGATACTCGTTGGCGATTATTAAAACATGTTACACGAGCATATCCATGGTGAAGTATGTTGCTACAGACATATGTACATATAACCTGTATTTTATTGCCTCAATACGAATGATAACTTTTAAGCAGCTTTCAATTGTCTGTCCAAGATATAGAGTATATCTATATATATATATAAAATTCTTCGAGTCTGCCATGATGTTCGAAATTAAACTCCTCCGAAACGGCTGGACCGAATTCGATGAAATTTTGTATGTGGAGTTTTTAGGTCTGAGAATAGGTTTTTAGCTATTTTTCATACTGGTCAGTGGAGTGACCATGGTACCTCCCCCACAAATTTTTTTTAAGAAAACGTGAAACTAAGGATATTTTTGAACGTATTGCTTAAAAATTTCTTGCAATACTATGGTGAATACTGCCTCGATCCTGAGTGGTCATCTCGGAAGTGGAATATCGCGGTCAGCCCAATTTTTAAAAAATGTATTATTAAAGATAATATCCTTAATTTTAGTAAGCGTGACTACACAAACGCTATAAACACTGGCTTCAATAATTGGGAAAGCGCGATGAACCCCACATTTTGGAATACAGTACAACCTCGATAATGTAAAATGCTGCGTGATCGAAATTCCAACAAATTGATTGAGAAATCAGGCAAAACGTAATTTCAAAGATGGTTAAATAACTGGAACGTCTAAAAATGTGAAATGGTCACTAAAACGACGGGTAAACTATGCTATGATCTATCTAAATTTATATAAATTCTTTAAGACTGACATGATGTTCTAGATTAGACTTCCGTGTGTGCAGGTTCATAAGGTGGTAGAATACAGAAAATGGAGGGGATGGGGTACCTCTCTCATAACAGGATTTAACAAATCGCGAAACTGAGAGATTTTTAGACGTATTAGTAAAAACAATAGCAATTGTGGCTTCTGTCAATAATGGGTTTTTTGAATCAGAATATCGCGATTGCGTCCAATTTTTGAAAACTTTATTCTTTCTGATCAGATTCACTAATTTAATAAGGGGGCAGCAAACATTTGAAACATTTTGAAGTCATTGTTTATGAATCACCGATGTTTCATGTTTAAAAGTGTAAAATAATAACGTGCTCAATGAAACAGCACTTTGCTAACAACGAGTAAAAACGACGTTACCCACCAGCATAAATTATATTGAAATCAGGTTTCAGACATTTCGGTTGAAAAAAAATCGCCAAAAATCGGTAGGTATCGTTTTATGGGGGCTATATGGAAACATGGATTTTACCGACAATTCACTGCTAAAATATTTGATATCTCTAAAGGGGACTACATACCAAATAATGTTGAATAATGCCGCTAAAACCTTGAAAATACCGAGAACCGGAAGGTGTCGTTCAATGGAGGCCACATAACAACTTCTACCGGTAATGTTTTTTACCCATAATGGAGACTAAACACCAAATTGTAGCCTTTTCGGTGGAATGATGACTCTAAAAACTCCAAAATATTGAAACTCGGAAGGTGCAGTCCTATGGTAGATGTATAAGAACGTGGACCTATGCCAATAATTCTCTGCAGAAATGTTTTATACCCCCAAGGGAGACTAAATACCAATTATAGCCATTTCGTAAGAATAATGTGGCTATACCCATACAAATACCGAAGTTAGACATCTAGCGATGACTATTTACAAAACCTGGGCCTGTACCGAATATTCTATATTTTATACCCACACTGAACACTTAATACCAAATTTTAGCCATTTCTGTGGGATTACGAGACTAAAACCATCAAAATATCGAGACTCGGGAGGTACCGTTTTAGAGTAGCTCTATCAAAACGTGGACCTATGTCGATAATTTATTACAGAAATATTTTATGCCTCCAAGGAAGACTAAATACCAAATTATTGTCATTTCGGTAAGATAATGCTGTTAAAACCTTGAAAATACTGCAAATCGGTGGTATGGCGGCTATATCAAAATGTGGACTGATATAATAACTTTTCAATACCAAACATGCTACGAGTAATAAATAGAAACTTCTGTACCAATTTGAAGAGTTCTATGTTAAATATCGCGAGCTGTATCTTGATTTCAGCAGATAGACGGATGTCGTTATATCGACTTATTTTTATGTTGATCACAAATTTATTCATACTTTATAGGTTCTCCGACGAATATTCCGATGTGTTGCAAACAGAATCACAAAGTTAATTATACCCTTAAACTATATACCAATTTGTAGCCATGACGGTGGGAAACCTCCAAACTGTTCTATGGTACCTATATCAGAACGTTGACTTATACCGACAAGTATCTGCAGGTATGTTTACGACCCCCGACGGAGACCAACAACAACCACTTCGGTGGGAAAGTGTTAGGAAAAACCTCTTTACTAGAGAAATTCATGAGGTATCGTTCTATGGGAGCTTTATCAAAAAGTGGACCTGTAGCGACAATACTCTTAGGACCACCAACAAACCAAATTATAGCCATTTCAGTTTAATAATTTGGCTAAAATCTTGCAAATACCCAACATCGGGTGCTTTATCAAAAACTGGACACAGAATGGGAATGCTTTTACCCCAAGGAAGACTAAATCCCATTTAATGGCGAATACCGAAAATCGGGTGGTACAGTTACATGGGGTTTATATCAAAACGTGGACCGGTATAACCCATTTCCAATACCAAACATCCTAGGAGAAATTTATTACAAAGTTCAATGTTAAATATTGCAGGCTGTATCTTGATTTCAGCTGAAGAACATCGCTACATTAGCTCATTTTTATTCTGATCAAAACAAATTCGAAGTGTTAGAAAGGGAAACAAAAAGTTAGTTGTACCCTTCATCTTATGGTGGAGGGTATAATTAAAAGAATTTTCTATTTTAAATCTGGAGATACAATTACATGAGAGTTTTGCTAAAAATTTTATTTTATGAAGTTTCAAAAGGAATGCATAGTTACGTTAATTCGGTTCGAAAATCGCAACATTTCATTCGTAATTCGATTATTCTATTTGTAATTCAAAATATTCCATTTGTAATTCGACTTTGATATTTGTAATTCAAATTGTTCCATTTGTAATTCGAATTATTTCTTTTATAAAAAGGAAAGAAACAAAAAGGAACAAATTGAATAATTCGGATTACAAATAAAATAGTTCGAATTACAAGTAAAATAAGTCGAATTAAAAATATAATAATTCAAATTACAAACAGATAAATTCGAATTACAAATGGAATAATTCGAATTGCAATTGAAATGTTTCGAATTACAAATGTAATTATCGAATTACAAATAAAATGTTACGAGTTAAAAATGGAATTCTCGAATTACAACTAAAATGATTCGAATTGAATCTGAAAAGGTGTAGATATATAAATATGTAGATAAGTTATAAATGTTTACACGGAAAACTAAAAACGGGCCAGCAACGCGGAACGGGTCAGCTAGTATGTGTATACAAACAAGTGTTACAACAAATGTTATATATGTTATATATGTTTAGAAGACTATTAACAAATTTCCCTTTTTTTACCTTATCCATTATGTGCCATTTTGATTGATGTCTAACAAGCATCAGTCCAACAACTATGTATATAAAAAGGTAATAGAAATGCCACAAAAGCACACACATACAAGCAAAAAGGTTAACAACATGCGTATAGATTTTGTTCACGATTGTAAATTACTTGTTTTTTTCTGTTGATATAGGATGACAGATTTTAGATATAAGATATGTACTATGTTGCCATGACATATGAATATGCACATGTGTATAGTATATACCCAGCAAACCAAAATCGGAAGAAACATCAGAATTCGGACCGAAATTCGGATGTTTTAGGCGACTTACGAATCGAATTCGGCCCGAACTCTGTTGAACTATTGTATAAATTTCTGATTTTTTGACCAACTTTCGGACAGATATCGGTCCGAATTCGGAAGTAAAATCTTATGAAATTCGAATGTGTTTGCCGACATTCGGACCGAAGTCAGATGAACTATCGTATGAACTTCTGATTTATTTACCAGCATTAGACCAAAATTTGTTTTTATTGTTAAAAGATGTTGAATATACAGAGTTAATTCATGAAATATCCAAATCCTATAAAAGTTTTTCTACCACAGACATTTTGAAGATTTTAATATCATCTTATTCTGTGTTAAATGCGCGACTTAGTGGAAAAACAAACTGTGGAGAACAACAAATTCGTCAACACGATCTGTGAAATATGTAAAACAATTGTTATTAATATATCGCTCATTTACTCAAAGAATGACATAACTCAAAAAATGCGTTTTCTGAGTTAGCAATTTCTAATTTTTCTACGACTTCTACTTTATCTTGTGTCAAATTTTTATTCTGATATCTCTAAAACTGAACGAGTTACAGCTCATTTCCTACGAGTTTCGAATAATTCAACACAAAAGTTTTTTAAGTTTATGAAGCTCTAAGACACTTCAAATCATGCTTGATCTTGCACAGAAATTTAGCACTGACATCTGGTTAGCTGTTTACAAAATACGGTCCAAGGAGTTATTTTAGTTTTTGTGTAATAATTTTTTTAAGTTATGAAGTCAAATTTCAATCGCAAACTTAAAACGCGTTTTTCTCGAAACTGGATTTTTTGAGATGTGTCACTCTTTGAGTAAATGAGCGATATGAAAAAATACATGCCTTCACATGCAAAAAATGTTGATACACATAAAAGCGTTAAAAAACTTATCTTTGGCCATATACAAATATAAACAAGTGAGCAAAGGCTATAGTCGGGACGGGGCCGACCATGTGATACCCTACACCACTACCCCTGTGCATAAGTTTTTCACTGGTAAACATTTCGTTTAGGGAATATAAACCGACTACCACCAAAAATAATATGCCTCTTTGTCTCAGGGACCCCCATAAGCAACCTAAATTTCGTGACCATCTGATCAAAATTACGACCTGTAGCTTGATTGCAAAAAAATGGAAGAATTGAATGCATTACCGACTATTGTGGTATCTCCCTTGTTTGACCACCTTCGCCAACCTGCTTTACACCAATGTAAAGGTAATATTTTCTTCTTCCATTGACAGGCTTTGTCGTTGGATACCCCTACTAGAAGCCAATATATTCACAAAGAATAAAACTTTGAATTTGTCTCCAAATGAGTTTTTCCCCATTCCGATCCCTAAATATTATCCGGCTATCACCAAAATCAATAGGCTTCTTCCTATGTGGGACCCGCTATAACTTCCAAAAGATTCGTGACGATCCGATTAAAATTGCGACCTGTAGCGTGGTTACAAACAAATCGGAAAATGGGATGCATTACCGACTATTGCGATATCTCTGTTGTTTGAGCAGCTACGACAACCTACTTTACATCGTTGTAAAGGTGATATTTTCTACTTTCCTTGCCAGGTTTTGCTTTTGATATACCTCTTAAAGAAACAGAGATATTGGCTTTGAAATAAAACGTAGACCTTTCTCGAAATAAGTGTTTGCCCATTCCGACCCCTGAATATTATCCGACCATCATCAAAATCAATGGGCTTCTTTCTTTTTGGGACCCCCATTAACCCCCAAAATTTCGTAACCATCCGATCAAAATTGCGACCTGTAGCGTGACTACAAAAAAATCGGAAAATGGGATGCATTATCGACTATTGCCATAACATTGCTATTTGACCACCTACGAAAACCTACTTTACATCGTTGTAAAGGTGATATTTTCTTCTTTCTTCTCCAGGTTTTCCTTTTGATATACCTCTTAAAGAAACAGAGATATTGGCTTTGAAATAAAATGTTGACTTTTCTCCAAATAAGTGTTTGCCCATTCCGACCCCTAAATATTATCCGACCGTCACCAAAATCAATATGCTTCTTCATCTGTGAGACCCCCGTTAACCCTCAAATTTTCGTGACGATCCGATCAAAATTGCGACCTGTAGCGTGATTTCCAAAAAAATAGAAAAATGGGATGTATTACCGACTATTGCGATATCTCCGTTATTTGGTTACCTACGCCGGCTTAGTTTGCATCATTGTAAAGACGGGATCTTCTTATTTCATAGTCAGGCTTTGCTTTTGGAAAATTTTCAACCAAAGCTGTGATATGTGTCAATATAATTAAAATCGCAAAAATGAAAATTGGGGTTTTATTTGCTACTATTGCGATATCTTCGTTGTTTGATTACCTACGAGCACCTACTTTACATCATTAGAAAGGCGATATTTTCTGCTTTCATTGTCAGGTTTTGCTTTTGGTATACCCCATACAGAAGCTGAGATATTGACTTTGGAAAAAAACGTTGTCTTTTTATCCACCTAAGTTTTTTGCCCTTTCCGACCCCTAAATATTATCCGACCACCACCAAAATCAATAGGCTTCTTCCCCTCCGGGACCCCCATCAACATCCAAAATTTCGTGACGATCCGATCAAAATTGCGACCTGTAGCGTGATTACAAGGTTTAGATGGACAGACGGACAGACGGACAGACGGACGGACGGACGGACTGACGGACGGACACACATAGCCAGATCGACTCAGCTCGTCGAGACATTCATTTTGGTATATATAAGGTCTGCGACCATTATTTCGATGCGTTACAAACATTTTGGCCAAAACCAACTTATAATACCCTCCCCACATAGTGGTGTAGGGTATAAACATATGCCTTTCCACGTAATACTGTTGAAGTTTATCGAAGAAAATCTGTACTTTCATTAACTTCATAAAAATAAAGAAATACATATGTATGCAACCGATCACTATGAATAACATTTAAACACTATCATGCATCAACACGCATGACAAAAATAAACCAAATTTGTTCTCCGATACAGAAATTAAAACCCGAGCACTCAATTTTTCGTTCGTACTGCATCAACGTCGGCACATCAACAATTACACATTTACAATATGCGAGCGAAGCATGTACAATTCTTTTCTCTCTGCTTATTTACACTTAATTTTGCCAAAGCAGCACAAGAGAAAATAGAAAAATTCCCTTCAGAGAGGGAGAGAGAGGACGGGAAAAAGTTCGTCAGACTATTCGGACATAGTTCGGACCGAAGTCGGTCAGACGCGTCGGAAAAAACTTCCGACTTTGACCAGACGCGTCGGACGTCCGACATTGTGTTTGCTGGGTACATGTGTTGGGTGGTTAATTATTTATATGGTCTCCACCATATTACGGAGGTTATATTAAGTTTATCATTAATCTGTAACTTGACAAATATTTCCAAAATTAAGTTTTTCGTTAAAAACTGTAACTATTTTTGTTGATACATCATTACATAACATTAAAAAATCGTCATTTATCTTTATTCAAAACATCTTTATTCAAACGTTGTAAGTAGAAGTGGTAGGGTAAACGCTCCTATTGTCGGCCGGTTCCAGTATTCGGCCACATTCGTATATAAACTCGTATAAATAAGAATACCGTTATTTGTATAGTCAAATAAGATTACATTTACATAAAATATATTCCCTTCTACCCTCTACACAATTTTTCAAGGTCGTGGGAACTGTACTTCAGTATTTATAGTCGTTTCTATAAGTACTGATTTGTCAACACGTGTTAAAGTGCATTTTTTAAGAAATTTGTTAGTTTATAAATAAATGTAAAATAAAGCAAATATTTTTTGAGCTTGAGGTCATGTTGTTTATTTTAATTTTTCCAATATTTCGCAATTACTCTAAATTGCATCTTCAGGGAAAATATTAATAACTTATAAAACTAGTGTCAAGATTACTTATAACTATGATAGACTTCACTATCGTCGTCGTCGAGTGTAAATATTGCACTTATTAAATTAAAATAAACAACATGACCTCAAGCTCAAAAAATATTTGCTTCATTTGAAACCAATAAATAGGTCGAATAAACAACAATAAATAAATAAATGTAAAATAAGAAATAAATTCTTATTTTTTTAAGTTTCTTCTTTTTTCTGGAACGGTAAATGGAACATCAGTGGCCGAACTTAGGAACATGCATGCCGACTATTAGAACACAGCAGGGACGTAGCCAGGATTTCATTTCGGGGGGGGCCCACCTGACCAAAATTTTGAAAATTCATGTTAGCGAAAATGTCTTATTTAGCAAAGATGCAAACCTTATTTTAGACCTATTCTACTGATGAAATAATTTTCATTACTATTTTTTAATTCAAATGGCGTAAGACTTCTTAGCCAATTTTATCTTGTTTTTATAAATTTTTTGACAATATGTCACAGTTAATATATTGTCAAAACAATGAATATATTAATAATCCCATATATTTTTGGGCGTATCATTTATCAAATAATTCACAACTACAGTGAATGTTATGAAATTCAGTGATATCACTTCGGTAAGACCAAAGAAAGCGAATACAACGGAAAACCTTAGAAATATCATAACATTTAATTTTCAAATATCTTAACATTATAATTTTCAAAAATATGCAAAAATCCGATGTCTTCTTATCACAAAGAATTTCTGAAGGCCGAGAACTAATGCTGAGCAATAGTTAGTCTATCCATCAAGAAATTCTAGCACCTAATCGCGGTTATGTAAATGACAAATTCTGTCGCCAAATCGTGCATCTGTCAATAGACTAATTTTGGCGTACAATCGTCGGACTTCACTTATAGAAATTCTGGATCTTCTCATAAATTTATCAGGACCAAAGGAAACTTTGGAATCAAGTCTTAACTTCTTTTAAAATGAAATTATGTCGCCAATCCAAGGTCTATACATGTATACATTCTTTTAGCAAAAATCCATAAACACAATTTTTGCCAATCTAAAATTTTTATACTCTCAGCCTTTAGCCAGAATGTGCCTCATCGAAATAATGACTTTAGGGCGAAAGTATGTTTGGAAGAAATCTGTTTCAGAAAACTTAGAGTGGATCTATCTACGTCCGTTCGTCTGTGTAGATGCCTGTAGAGCACGATAATTCTTAAACAGATCAACCGATTCGGTCCAAAATTTAGCCTTCGTGATATTTTGATCAACTTCGAAGATGGGCCATATCGATCTACTCATTCGGCAAACTTCAGCTGAGTATTTCAAAAATTTTAAGCGAAGTGCAGTTTAAGACCTCTCTGGATAAGCTGTGTAAGCTTAAGACCTTAATGGTCATGGCTTCACTTCCTTTTTGCTAATAAAGGAAGAAGTACGTATGACTGATATCAGTTTCAAAATTTTATTCACTTTTAATCTTCCCAAAACAAATACAAATTACTTGAATCAAACAAAAAATTATATTCTACAAAATATTGAAGATTTTTGCATCGGATTTGGTTCAGTTGCATATGTTTTGACCATTAAATTTTTAGGCGTGTTATGCATTTTCATATTTTTTCAAATATTTTGTTGTATAACGTGTCAAAACTTTTTATATTCTTATATTTGAGACAATGAAATATAAATAATAATGGACTCAAAAACCTCTGAACTGATCTTCCTGAAATTTTCAGAGTATATCACTACATGGCCTGAAGGTAACCTAGGCTATAAAAATTTCTGAAATTTGAAATTGTTCTGAAATTTCAAAATAGTTCATTATAAAAACGTGTTAGAGAAAATATATAAACACTTAAAACCACAAAAATTAAGCAACGGTTTTACATTTTATTGTTGAATTGCTCTTATAAAAAATTTCAAAAACAAAATATCGCAAAAATGTTTTTTCTGGATGTTGTTTATAAGTCAAAGTATTGGACGTAATATGTTACAAACGTTCAATAGATACAAATAAAAGTATTGTTCTGACCTCAGTAACACTTACAGTCAGCCTAAAATTCCGATTAAACGCTTAAACAACACATTAAAATTTAACAAGAACTATGCATAAAAATGATCAAAAAGCCTAACTTGTTCATTATTTTTATATGCAATGTAGTTAAATAATTCTCTGTAATGCTTCCAATTGCTTTACATATTTCTTTAACAATTTAAAACAGTTTAAAATGTTACTCAAAAATTAAAAAATGTGTAACAAAAGCTAATATTCTATGGGAATTAAAATCATTTGGCTACTTCGGTGGAACACAGGGTGCTTTTTGTAAAAAATGCAAATTAACAATACTTAGTAAATAATTAATAAAAACAAGTTTATAAAATCTGAAACATAACCCTTTAGTGAAGTGTAAAATTAAATATTTACAGTAAAATAATATTCCCACAACCTGTGACACCATTTTAAAAATGAAAAAAAAGTTAAAGGGTCGAATATTGGTGCACTTACCCTATATATTTTAAAATTTTATAACTATTAAACTGTGCAACACAAACATTTCTTAACCATATACTGATAGAAGAACACAAAATTATATTATCACCTTTTGGCCCCAAAGGAATATCCCAATTTTTTTCCTATGCTGCCCGATGATATGGGATCTTCTTAAGAAATGTTGAACATATCACGGCACTACCACATACAAATGTATTGTCATAACCATTTCAATACTCTGGTAACCTATCAATTGTTCTTCCAAACAAATTTTCACATTCTAAATGCAACATTAATATGCTTTCCCAACTAATTTCTAACTTTTCCTCGCTCTAGGATTTTCCGTCATAATTTTGTGTGACAGCGTATTTAATCTTTCAACGTATATTTTTGGGTTCGTTCTCAGCATGAGCCCAAAATCAACATTACTCTTTTCGACTTAACGATATTCATTAAAAAATATTTGACGGTAATTGGAGAATACGTCATCAGTTACAAGAAGGAAGTGAAACACAAAAACTACTTCTACATCTAGTTCCAAAAAGCATTGTTGCATTAGCACATCCACCAGGCTGTCATTGCAATTCCATTTTAAATTGATGTTGTTTTTTTTCTCTATTTTTTGTAAAGCATTAAAGTACCCGAATGCAGACACAGCTCCGTTTCTACAAACTGCAATCGTGGTACATTTCAACACTGCTATAGCACTGGCTAGAGATATGATGCTTTTAACATAACTTAAGCAGTCTAATTAGATTTTCTGAGCACGAGTTAACTGCCTTAACTATGGCAAATAGTAATTAAAACTTTTGTCATCATTTGCCGAATAAAATTGTGAAAACAACAAAAACATACCATGACAAACCTTGATGAAAGGTTAAGAGAAAACACACGAAACTGTAAAATCGATGGTAAAACTTTGGAACAGGCCAACCATGAATGGCATGGAGCTGAATTTAAAATTAAACAAAATGTGGGTTTGTTATTATTTAAAGGGTCGAAATAGGTGTTTGAGTTTAGTCTTATTTGTTGGCTTAAAGTTGACCAATGGGGAGTTATGCAATTCGAGCAAAAATACTTTAATTATTAATTGTTTATATCATCGAATAATAATAACAGCTTTATGAAAAATATTTAAATATGTCAGGATAAATGAAATATGTTATAAGGTTCGCGATATACCTAGAATGTCTGCATTCTGAATAAACTAGAGTAATTTAGGCGTTATATTTGTATAGTAAAAGGCTCATATTAATGCGATGTTTTGGACAACAACAACGCTTATATTTATACAGGACCAAGAGCTGTAAATTGATACTTAGGGTCCTCAATTATCCAAAAAATGTAGACATGACCACGTTTTGATATAGCCCCTATGGAACGGTACCTCCTGAGGTTAAGCTTTTAACCTCATTATTCCATCGAAATGACTGAAATTTGGTATTAAGCCTTCGATTAGGCTACAAAATTTTCTCCAGAAGTTTGTCGGAGAAGGTGTTCTCCGATGTTCGGTATTTTTATACCCTCCACCATATGGAGGGTATAATTAAATTTGTCATTCCGTTTGTAACTCATCGAAATATTCGTCGGAGACCCTATAAAGTATATATAGGGTTGATCAGCATAAAATTCTATGTCGATTTGACCATGTCCGTCTGTCCGTGCGTCAGTCCGTCCGTCTGTCTGTTGAAATCAAGAAACAGCTCGCAATTTTAAAGACAAAGAGTCAAAATTTGGTACAGAAGTTTTTAGTACTTGCAGGATGGTTGGTATTGAAAATGGGATATATCGGTCCACGTTTTAATATAGCCCCCATAGAACGGTACCTCCCGATTTTCGGTATTTTTAAGGTTTTAGCTTCATTATCCTACCAAAATGGCTGAAATTTGGTACGTAGTCTTCTTTAGGGGTATAAAACTTTCCCCCAGAATTCTGCCGGTATCGGTCCACACCTTCATATAGCCCCCATAGAACGGTACCTCCCGATTTTCGGTATTTTTAAGGTTTTAGCTTTCTACCAAAATGGCTGAAATTTGAAATTTCCCCCATAATTTTGTCGGTATCGATCCACACCTTCATATAGCCCCCATAGAACGGTACCTCCCGATTTTCGGTATTTTGAAGGTTTTAGCTTAATTATCACACCGAAATGGCTGAAATTTGGTAAGTAGTCTTCTTTAGGGGTATAAAACTTTCCCCCACAATTTTGTCGGTATCGATCCACACCTTCATATAGCCCCCATAGAACGGTACCTCCCGATTTTCGGTATTTTGAAGGTTTTAGCTTAATTATCACACCGAAATGGCTGAAATTCGGTACTTAGTCTACGATGGTGGTATAAAACTTTCCCCCAGAACTTTGTCGGTATCGGTCCATGCCTTCATATAGCCCCCATAGAACGGTACCTCCCGATTTTCGGTATTTTGAACGTTGTGGCCTCAGTATTCCACCGAAATGGCTGAAATTTTGTATTTAGGTACTCAAACTTCCCCTTTAAATCTGTCGGTATAGGTCCATGCCTTCGTATACCCCCCATGGAAAGGTACCTCCCGTTTTTTCGTATTTTGAAGGTTGTGTTTTCAATATTCCATCAAAAATGGCGGAAATTTGGTATTTAGTCTTCAATTTGATATAAAACTGTTCGCCAGAAATATGTCTGTACAGGTCCACGCTTTCATATTGCCCCATTTCTGACTAAAATTCGTTGGTATAGGTACACGTTTCGATATATCCCCCATAGAACGGTACCTCCCGATTTTCGTAATATTGAAGATTGTGACGTCAATATCCAACCGAAATGGCTGAAATTCGTTATTTCGTCTTCCAAGAGTTTTAAAATATTCCAGAAGAGTATTATCAGTATAGGTCCACGTCTTCCTATATCCCCATAGAAGCGTACTTCTTGATTTTCGGTATTTTTTAAGTTTTAGCCACATTCTGTTACCGAAATATAGAAAATTTGGTATTTAGTCTTCTTGGAGCCTAAAAACTTTCCTTTAGAAATTTGTCGGTATAGATCGACGTTTTAAAAAAGCTCCCATAATGGTGCCTCACATTGTTTTACCGAAATTACAACTTCAATACAACTTGTGGTGGAGGGTATAACAAGTTGGGCTCGGCCGAACTTAACGCCGTTCTTACTTGTTAAGGTTTAAATGATTGACAATTGCTATTTAGTCTTCGATACTAAAATGTTCTCCAGAAAGTTGTCGGAGTCGGTCAACGGTTTGATATATCGGCCTACGTTTTGGTATAGCCCCCATATAACAATACCGCCCGATTATATGTATTTTGACATATTTAGCTACAATTTTAGAAAAACTTAGCTATTATATGGCACATTTGGTTTCCAGTGATACAGAAGCTTGTCCACCAAGAATTGTGGACGAAGGTAAACGTTTGGAATAGACACACCGCACGATTTCAGAAATTTTGACTTTTTTAACTATATTCCGAATTTGCCGAATCAACAATTATCCCAGCAAAAAAAGTTCTCCCAAAATCATTGATTTTGTAAGGGATTTTTGGCAGCCGTAACTACTCGCAAACCCCCTTTCTTCCCCATTATTTTTACAAGGGCATGTCGCACTCAGTTTGTACTTATTTTATGACCACTAGAATAACTAGTTATTCTGTGGCCACTAGAAGTTGAAAAGTAAGTTGAAAAAAATTCTATTTTTAGAACAGTTGATTTAGAGATTTTTTTTTAATTTCATCACATTTCTTACTTTTATTTTACTTTATTTTATTTCGCTCGCTGTGCGAGTTGAACACACGAACCCTCTGATTTCTAGCCAAAGACACTACATACTATGCCACGCACACGAGCATTGAGGGTTGCTTAAGAACTTAAATGTGCAGTGCACATGTGCAACACGAACTGTTGTTTTTTAATTAAAAAAACTCGCGTGCCGACAGTGAGCGTTGAACACACAACCCTAGGATTTATAGTCGGACACACATTCACCGTGCCACCGTCCTCATTACTTAGTGAGGAGCAAAGTACGTAGGTTTGCCTTGTAATTTTTTTAAGAAGTATCCCATTACTTTTCAGATTACTTGTAATGGAAAAAGAAGCTTGTTTACATTACTTTGTAATGGGTTACGTAATGACTAATGGATCCGAATTTTTGCTGGGATGTAGCACATAGTGTTTGTGTGATCAAGAAACTTCTTTATTAAAAATTGTGGACATAAGATCCCGTCTTTTTATAGCCCTAATATAACGGTATTTTTTTGATCGAATTTATTTATTTTGAAGTTTTTAGCTGACCGAAGTATATCGAAATCTGATCGGATTTTCACAAATTTTTCTAGGATTAATTTTTTGCCACAACAACGAACAGGTAAAGTTTTTCATCGTGGACCATAATTGAGGTCTTTGGGGAGTTTTCGTGAAAATGCACCTTTTGGCCCCATACAAATTAATATAGTAATGAAAATCCGTTTCCAGGCCAATTGCCATAAAATTGCATATATAAGGTTTTTGGATCAATTGGAAAAAATTTATTGGGTAGGAGTTCCAAACAAAAACAAATGAGAAAAGGCTATAGTCGAGACTGGGCCGATTATGTGATACCCTACACCATTATGTGATACTCTACACCACTGTCACTGTGCTCAATTTAAAAATGTCCATTTTTTGTTTTCCGGTAAAATTTTAGAATAACAGCATTGTAAATGAAGTATTTTTCTATGCCATCTTATATTGTATTTTGAATTGTTAAAAATCTCAACTCGTTTCGAAGTTATCAACGATTACATTTCTTATTTCATGTTGCATCATTTTCATTGACAGTTACTGTATGTACTCTGTTCACATACTCGTACAATGTAGTAGAAATTAAACACAAGTTATTTTCTTTGCTCTCACGTGGTAATACATGCAAATGGGGGTTCTATCTTTCTATTTTAAACAAGCATAGATACTATATAATATATATAGTTGTTCCACAAACATCCCAGATGGGACAAGGGAGACTTCTCTCATATCTTTGAGTGCACCCCGATTCATATTAGCTCAATGATATGGGACCTACAGTTTATCGCCGAGTCCGAACGGCGTGTCTAAGACACCACTTTTGTAGAGAAGTTTTACATGGCTAAAATACTCAGGAAATGTCGCCAACATTACTGAGGGGTATTTTGCCACCGTTGAAAATTGTTTGATGTTGCTTGGCCGGGGAATCGAACACACGACCTTCAGCGTGCAAGGCGGGTGTGCATACCATTGCACCACGGTGGCAAGCAGACATACTAACAATGACAAAAATAGAAACAGGTCAAGGAAAGCTGACTTCAATTTTTCTCGGGTGTTCTTAAGTAGAAATACTTTAATATATGTATATTTTATCTTAAGCAAAAATTTACCTCAAAATACTAATCTATATCAAAATGAAAAATTTTGAAACTCAAGAAAACAAAAAAAAAAAAGATTTTTTCTATTTTTACCAATATTAAAGAAGTTATGAGTATTTTTTTTTGTACATAGTTTTTACAGAATTTGACTTTTTCAAGGCGAAATATACTAAGGCGAAATATACAAAATCTAAAAATATACTAAAATGTATGTTTTTCTATTTTTAGAACTGTCGAGGTGGATTTTTTTATACCCTCCACCATAGGATGGGGGTATATTAAGTTTGTCACTACGTTTGTAACTACTCGAAATAATCATTGTAGACCCCACAAAGTATATATATTCTTGATCAGCGTGCAATTCTACATCGACATAGTCATGTCCGTCCGTCTGTCCGTCTGTGGAAATCACTCTAGCGTCCGAACGGATTGACGTAGGTTGATGAAATTTAGGGAAAATATGTTATATTTACGTAGGACTTTTTATATTGAAAGCGGGCTATGTAGGTCCACGCTTTTGTATAGCCCCCATACAAAATGACGCGTGGCGCGTCGTCGTTTTAAGGAATTTTTAAGGTATTTGGCCCATTTTACCACCGAAATGGTTGTAATTTGGTACTTTGTGTCTCTAGAGGCCAAAAAATATTTCTACCAAAGTTGGGTTATATAGGTCCACGTTTTGGTATAGCCCCCATATAAGGCCCCATATAAAGTACGCGTCATTTTAATATATTTTGAATGTATTAGACCCATTTGACCACAGAATTGGTTGTAATTTGGTATTTTGTGGGTTCAGAGGCCAGAAATCATTCCTACCAAAGTTGGATTATATAGGTCCACGTTTTGGTATAGCCCCCACATAAGGCCCCTTATAAAGTACGCGTCATTTTAATATATTTTGAATGTATTAGACCCATTTGACCAAAGAATCGGTTTTAACTTTGTATTTTGTGTTTCCAGAGGCTAAGAAACATTTCTACCATAAAATGCTTATATAGGTCCACGTGTTGATATAGCCCCCATAATACAATATCTCCCGATTTTCGATATTTTGAACGTTTTAGCCTCATTATCACACCGAGATGGCTGAAATTTGGTATTTAGTCTTCTTTAGGCATATTAAACTTTCCCCCAGAAATTTGTAGGTATAGGTCCACGCCATCATATAGCCCCCATAGAACGGTACCTTCCGGTATTTTGAAGGTTGTGGCCACATTAATCCACCGAAATGGCTGAAATTTGTGGTGGAGGGTATAAAAAGTTCGGCCCGACCGAACTTAACGCTTTTCTTACTTGTTAATTTCTAGACACTTCATAATTTTTTTTTTTATTTTGCTCTCTACGGTACTTGATAGTGCGCACTTCGGATTTGTAGCCGAACACACTAACGCCTACATGTACATCACAGTTCCTTTTTTTAACAAAAAGTACCCGGCCGACGGTGAGTGTTGAACACACATATTTTTCACTTCCGTCGTGTGGAATTTTCATCGCCGCCATTAAGTAAAATATTTATTCATTTACAAATTTAAATATGTACATCTTTATTTAGTTCCAATTAGATATCTAAAACATTATTTGACTATTAAATACTATTGATTTGCTTTCTTTCTATTTTGTAATTAAATTATTCAGAGTTAATTATTCAGTGTTAGTTTACAAATATGCTTTAATTGTTTTGACAAATATTATGAATACATGAAACTGCATAAACAGATAAGTATTGATATTCAAATCAAAAATAAACATTTTCATCAAAGCAAAAATCTTCAAAGTTCAAAATTAATTGCAAAGGAACATTTTGTTCATTATTTGCTGTAATCAATCAAACAAAGATCAAATTATATTGCAAATATAAGTCTTAGTAGAATATTATATTAATTTGGGCAAATCGATCTAGCCATATCCGTCTCTTGTAATCACTTTTGCCTTCGCAATAATTAAATTATAACACTATATTTTGCATCTGAGTGTACCCACTCCAATGTTTTGGTATGACGGATTTAAGGTATTTTGATGATTTTAGCTGCATTTTTGTCCCAACTATCTGTTATTCGATATTTGCTGTAATATAACATTTGAGAGTCCCAGTGGTCACAAAACTTCTCCAGCAAAAAATTTCAACATAGGTCCATGTTTTGGTATAGCCCCCATATAATGGTATTTCCGGATTTGAGGTATTGTGAGGGTTTAAGGTACTATTCTGACGGGACTACACCTAATTTGATTTGATGTTCTTAGTGGTCACAAGACTTACTCAAAAAATTGTCAACATAGGTCCATGTTTTTGTTAAGCCACCATATAATGGTATTTTGTAGGTATTATTTATATATTTTGACCCAATTACTTGTAATTTAAAATGGTCGCAAAATATCTCCACCAAAATTTTTCAACATAAGCCCATGTTTTGCTATAGCCCCCATATAACCGTACCTCCCGATTTTCGGTATTTTGAGGATTTTAGCTAAACTTTTTGACTGATCTACCTTAATTTTGACGTTTGAGGTTCTCAGTGGTCACAAATCGACTCCACCAAACATTTTTCAACATAGGTCTATGGTTAGGAATAGCCCCTATATCATGGTACCTCCCGATTTTCGATATATTGAGGGTTTTTGTTACCGTTTGAGGTTCCCAGCGGTCACAAAACTACTCCACCAAAATTATCAACATAGGTCCATGTTTTGGTATAGCCTGCCATATTGTTACCTCCCGATTTTAGGTGTTCCCAGTGGTCACCAAACTTTTCCATCTGAAATTGTCAACATAGGTCCACAGTTTGTTATAGCCCCCACATTAAGGTGCCGCTCCATTGAAGACATTTGTAGATGCATTTTCTGGCCAAGTTTAGACATTTGGAGTATCTATGGTTACAAAATGAACTGAACTTAAGGTTTTTTTTTACTTGATTTATCCTGTGACGATGTTGTGTTTTTTCCTGTGACAAATAAAATTTATCAACAAGATTTTGATGACATATTTCCAAATATTTTTCAACATTCTACGAAAAGTTTTTATTTAAACCAAAACAACAACATTGTCAAATGACAAATTTATGGGCCAAAGAAAAATGAATTTCATAGAAAAAAAAAAAACAATGTTCGCTAAATTCAATTATTCATGCTACACTTGCCTAAAATTTTATTCTCTGTTATATAACTTCATTAATTTTTTAGGGAATTACACAGCTTTGTAAAAAAAATGTTAATGGATTTCTTAATTATCTTCTAATTTGCATTATTAAAAATTACCAAACATTTTTCATTATCTATATTGTTGTAACGATATTAATCTTCTTTTGTTCTTGTTTCTCGAAAGTACGTTTTAAAGGCAACCAGAAAAGATGTGATATTAAAAAAATATGTCAACAAGCAGCTGTGGTAAGGTACAATGGTAATCAAAGTCATGGAATGTTACGAAAATAAATCTCAATTCTAGAATGTAATAACATGGTTCCCAAAAATACTGTCCACGAGAAATATATTAAAATAACACACAAAAAATTTAAAAGAAGACATACTGAAATGTATAAATATTTAAAATAAGTATTTGTAACAATTTTGTACTAAATGGAAATGCTTACAAGTTTTTTTTTCAATTAATAAAATTGTTTTTATGACATGAAGGAGGCATTTCAAACATCCAGTAATATTTTGTTCTTTGCCATTTCCTTAATTTCCCCATTTCCATGCTGCTTGCATATTGAATATTTATTTTGCGAATTAACTTACAAGAAGCTAAATTCAATTCAAATCAATTGGATTTCTCGCCTAGAAAAAGACATACAAACCAGCAACAACAATCAAACAAAACAGGCAACCAGAAGCCATTTGTGTTAAGGAAAATTGATGATGTTACCGAGAGTCTGAGTGAAAGGAGGTAACAGCAAAAGAAAAACAATGAAAAAACGGAAAACTTAGGAAAATATGCCATAAAAAATTTAACAAAAAAAAAAACTTTAGTCCATTTCCCAGGAGGAGGAGAGGAAAACTGGAGAACTGGAAAACTGGTTAAAATTTCCACATTCTATCAATAATTCACTTGATGATGCAAAACGATCCAGAGTGACAGCTGGAAATCGTTGTTGTTGTTTCTTTTAGTTTTACTTCAACCAGAAAAAGTGAACAGAAAAACATGGAAAAAGAAACACATTGAAACATCAAATGCCATATAAATAAGGGACAAAAGTTTTTGCTGTCCCCAATAGATTTGTGCAATTTTAAATAAAATTTCAATTGATTGAGGGTAGCTTTAAATAGTAATGATTGAATGAGTTCAGCAATTTTCTGTTTTTTTTTTCTATTTTGACCTTTACCATTAGATGGAGCTTTGCAATACTTGGGTTGCACTAACAGTTTAATGCTTTTGATGTCTGCAAGCATTATGGGATTATAGAATTTTTATATAAATGTTTGTAGTTATAACTTTTACCAAAAAAAAAAAAATCCACTCAAATCTTCACACGTTACCTTTTCTTTGTAACCATGGACAAAACTGGTGGACACATAAGAGGACGTGGGAGTGAAAAATGTAAATTTTGGATTTGGATATAGTCCTCATATATCTCCTTTACCGACTTGGCCATAAGTACACAATTTCAGTCGGATAACTTTAAAATTGGCATCATCTTTGATGAGTTTAATATGCATTAATGCCTGCTAGGTAAAGCACCCTTTACATTGCAGTGGAATTAACTACACTGTGCAACAAAATTAAATTTTTTTCAAAATTATTGGAAAAGTCGAGTAGATTATGAAAGTATAGCTAAAAATATGAGACACGTGTATCAGCGTTTTAAAAGTTTACGTCGGAAAGTAACCAAAATAGGCGGGGCAAGTTCCGCCCATTTTTAATTTTTTCGAAATATTCGAGTTAAGATATCTTTGAATGCTTGCATTTTAGGTATATAGTGTCTTTGGCAACTTTACAGAGGAGTATGTAGGGAATATTTTTGTTAAAAATTTTAACCCTTACGCGGTTCATCAACGGGGTCTGTTTTGTCCTTTTTTCAAAAATCTTTCAAAAACTCCTTAAAAATGTGATTGTATCAAATCCAAATATTCTACAAAATTGTTCGCCATAAAATTTTACTATAGGTCTCAGAATACACCAAATATCAGTATCAATTGTGCTGGAAAAACTTGAAAATATTTCCCAATTTTTTTGATGAAAAAATTTTCCTTCTTTTTTCGAGTTGGTACATGGAAGTAATATGAAACTTGGTTATAGGTGAAAAGTGTGAAAGGATGAAAAATTCTACACAAAATTGCACTATGAGTTTCAAAATAAACTATATATCTATGTATACTATTTCCTTAAAAAATTTGATTACAAATTTATATATATTAGGATGAAATTATATGTTTTAATTTTGGACTGTTAATTCCAAAATCCTTCTAGCAAAATCCTTTACTTTTTGGGAATATTGTTAAAGAAAGAAATGTTCCAAATGAAATTTCATTATGGGTCTCTGAATAAAAGAAATCTGTAACCATAGCATATAACATTCTTCGCAGCACTTGTTTTTTATATATAATTGTTTTAGGCAATATTTCCCAATTTTCATACAGATTGTCGTTGTGATTGGATACTGTAAATATCATATTGATGGTTTTTCGTTGTGAATTCATACAGAAGATGTTGTATGTTCCATTCATAATGCTTTTGAAATATTTGTGGTGCATATATATTTGGAATATAAAAAAACCCACATTGGACCTGCCCAAATTGCGTATTTTTAGTACTTTCAACTTAAATTCCGTAGTTTGGATAAACCATTGGTTGCTTATATTGTAAGTGAAAATATATTAGAGGTCTACGGCTAAACTAAACTTTAGAAATTGACATAAATGACTATATCGTAACTGGGTTCGTTATGGTCATTCATGATGCAGCTATTTATGTCAAATGCTAGTGTTAATTCCGTAAATGCCACCAAAGTATGAGTTAGCCCCATCATTGTAGTTTTTTGGACCACACCAAATTGTGCATGTGAGAGCCCATATGACACCTATATTTTCACTTGACCATAGCCGTAGACCTCTAATATATTTTCAGTTACAATATAAGCAACCAATGGCTTATCCAACTACGGAATTTAAGTTGAAAGTACTATAAATACGCAATTTGGGCAGGTCCAATGTGGGTTTTTATACCCTACACCACTATGTGGTAAGGGGTATTATGTCTTTGTGCATTTGCGAAATAGACCCATAGTTCCTTTTGGGGATATACATATAATCACTTTCTGAGTCGATTTATGCATGTCCATCCGTCCATGTATTTTTGTTCCCAACGTACAGGTCGCATTTTTTGTCCGATTCAGCTGAAAATTGGGGACTACAACTTTTTTAGCCATAGGAAGAACGCTATTGCTTTTGGTGAAAATCGGTTCAGATTTGGATATAGCTCCCATATATATTTTCGCCCCATTTGACGTATTCACTGCACCAAACACGCTATATACGTCCAATTTTGATGAAATTTTGAATGCGTGACTGAATTCCGTCTAAAAATAAGTGTGCCAAATTATATAGCAATCGGTTCAGATTTGGATATAGCTCCCATATATATTTTCGGCCGATTTCACGTATTTTCTGTACCACACACGCTATATATGTCCGATTTCAATGAAATTTGGAATGTGTGACTGAATTCAGTCTAGAAATAAATGAGCCAAATTATATCGAAATCGGTTTAGATTTGGATATAGCACCCATATATATTTTCGGCTGATTTCTCGTATTTGCTGCTCCAAAAACGCTATATAAGTCCGATTTCAATGATATTTGGAATGTGTGACTGAATTCGGTCTGTAAATAAATGTGCCAAATTATATCAAAATCGGTTAAGATCTGGATATAGCTCCGATTTATATTTTACATATTCACAGTGGTGTAGGGTATCATATAGTCGGCCCCGCCCGACTTTGATCCTTTCCTTACTGGTTTATATTCCAAATATATATGCACCACAAATATTTCAAAAGCATTACGAATGGAACATACAACATCTTCTGTATGAATTCACAACGAAAAACCATCAATATGATATTTACAGTATCCAATCACAACGACAATCTGTATGAAAATTGGGAAATATTGCCCTAAAACATATATATCAAAAACAAGTGCTGCTAAGAATGTTATATGCTATGTTTACAGATTTCTTTTATTCAGAGACCCATAATGAAATTTTATTTGGAACATTTCTTTTTTTAACAATATTCCCAAAAAGTAAAGGATTTTGCTAGATTTTGATCCAGTATGGAATTATGTAAAATTAACAGTCCAAAATTAAAACATATAATTTCATCCTAATATATATAAATTTGTAATCTAATTTTTTAAGGAAATAGTATACATAGATATATAGTTTATTTTGAAACTCATAGTGCAATTTTGTGTAGAATTTTTCATCCTTTCACACTTTTCACCTATAACCAAGTTTCATATTACTTCCATGTACCAACTCGAAAAAAGAAGGAAACATTTTTCATCAAAAAAATTGGGAAATATTTTCATGTTTTTTCAGCAAAATTGATACTGATATTTTCATGATATAAAATATAAATAGACATTTCACTTCTTTGGTGACCCATAGTGAAATTTGACGAAGAAAATTTTTGTCTCTGACATCATCTCTCTAAAATTATGTTTTGTGGGACAATTTTGAATAAACTCAGATGAAGTCCGACTTTAACCCTAAAACGTGTTTTTCATTTTTAGAGATTTCTGGCGATTAGACAAGAGTTACAGATTTGGTGTATTCTGAGACCTACAGTAAAATTTTATGGCGAACAATTTTGTAGAATATTTGGATTTGATACAATCACATTTTTAAGGAGTTTTTGAAAGATTTTTGAAAAAAGGACAAAAAAGACCCCTTTGATGAACCGCGTAAGGGTTAAAATATTGCCTACATACTCCTCTGTAAAGTTGCCAAAGACACTATATACCTAAAATGCAAGGATTCAAAGATATCTTAACTCGAATATTTCGAAAAAATTAAAAATGGGCGGAATTTGCCCCGCCTATTTTGGTTACTTTCCGACGTAAACTTTAAAAACGTCGATACACGTGTCTCATATTTTTAGATCTACTTTCATAATCTACTCGATTTTCCTCGTCATTTTTTTTGTTGTCGCACAGTGCTATTAGCTAAATTCAAATGTTGTCTTTCTGAATATAGGCAAATATTAACAAATAAGAAGTAAGGAAGGCGTTTAGTTCGGCCCGGCAGAACTATTAATGCTCTCCAGGAACAAACAGGAACAATTAATTTCATTACACTTATAAAAGCGTTAAGCTCATCCTCCTCGATAAGGATTATTCCTTAGAAAATCACTTTATATTGAAAATTTTGTACTCAAGCCTGCATATATATAGTTTTTTGCGAGTAAGTTTTCTATCCTCTGGGAACACAAAATTCCCATTTGCAACTATTTCGGTAGAAAAAGTGACTAAAATCCTCAAAAAAAAGAGAAAAAAATCTGGACCCTTTTATGGGGGGCTATACAAAAACGTGTACCAAATAATGTCCGAGTCTTTGCAGGAGAAATTTTGTAACTATTATAATTTTTTGTTTCGCTAGCGAATACTAAATACCGAATTTAAGTAATTTTGGTTAATTGATGAAGCTAAAACCCATTACGAAGTAATGTACAGAGAAATTTCTGATAATTAAATACCAAATTTCAGTAATTTCGCTTGAATAGTGTGGCTAAAACCTTTAAACTATCGAAAATCGGGAGGGGCCGTTCTGCGAAGGCCATTCAAAGACGCGAACCTATACCGATTGCAGGTGGGAAGTTTGATGCTCTTAACGAAGACTAAATACCAAATATCAGTCACTTACGCTCGATATTGATGTCACAAACTTACCTTACCAACATTTTGAAAGTTCATGTTAGCGAAAATGTCTTATTTAGCAATGATGTAAACCTTATTTTAGACTTATATTACTGAAGAAATAATTTTCATTACTATGTTTATACCCTCCACCATATTATGGCGGGTATAGTAAGTTTGTTTTTCCGTTTGTATCGCATTGAAATACTCATACCCTATAAAGCATATATATTCTTGATCAGTGTAAAATTCTGAGTCGATCACGTCCGTCCGTCTGTGGAAATCACTCTAGCATCCACAAAAATGGAGATAGAACGCTGAAATTTTGGGAAAATGCGTCTTTTGTTTGCAGGCAGGTCAAGTTTGATGATGGGCTATACCGGTCCACGTTTTGGTATAGCCCCCATATAACGGTACCCCCGATTTACGGTATTTTGACGTTTTTGGCTAAATTTTCAGACCGATTTAGCTATATTTTGACATTTAGGGTTCTTAAGCGTCAATAAACTTATATAACAAAACTTGTGGACATGGGTCCACGTTTTGGTATAGCCCCCATATAACGGTAACCCCCGATTTACGGTATTTTGACGTTTTTAGCTACATTTTCAGCCCGATTTAGCTATAATTTGACATTTAGGGCTCTTAAGTGTCAATAAACATATATACGAAAACTAGTGGACATAGGTCCATGTTTTGGAATAGCCCCCATTTTGACGTTTTAAGTTACATTTCTAGACCGAATTAGATATAATTTGATATTTAGGGTTCTTAGCGACCAAAAAACTTTTATTCGAAAAAATTATGAACATAGATCCAAGTTTTGGTATAGCCCCATATAACGGTACCTCCCGATTCTCGGTATTTTGAGAATTTTACCTACAAGTTTTAACTGAATTATCTGTAATTTGAACATTTGACATTTGAAATTCTTAGTGGTCACACACCTCTCCACCAAAAATTGTCAAGAAATGTCGATGTATTGATAAAGCCCCCATATAAAAGTACCTCCCGATTTTCAGTAATTTGATGATTTTAGCTACAATATTAAACCGAACTAGCAGTAATTTGACATTTGAAGTTCTTAGTGGTCACAACACCTCTCCACCAAAAATTGTCAACATAGATCCATGTTCGGATATAGCTCCCACAGAACGGTGCCTCCCAATTTTCAGTAATTTGGCAATTTTAGCTACAATTTTTAACCGAACTAACTGTAATATGACATTTGAAGGTTGTAGTGGTCACCACACATCTGCATCAACAATTTTCAACATAGCCCCAATATAACGATTCTTCCCGATTTCCGGTACTTTAAGGATTTTACTTAAAATGTTTAACCGAACGTACGTCCATGTTTTGGTATAGCCCCAAAACAAACCTCCTATATAACGGTACCTCACAATTTCTAGCCCACCAAAAATTGTCAACATACATAGTTAGATATAGGCACCATAAAAAAGGGCCTCCCAAATGAAGCATTTTATGTACATTATCTGACATTTGAACGTACCCACTTAAAGTTGGGGACAGGAATGAAAACTAATTATTCCATTTTAGTTCAGAATATTTTATGGTGGAGGGTATGAAAAGTTCGGCCCGGCCGAACTTAACGCTTTTTTACTTGTTTTATAATTAAAATGGCCCTTGTTGTTAGAACTTTTTGAGAATATAACAGAGTTAATACGTATATTTGCTAAACAATGGATATATTAATAAACGCATATATTTTTTGGCGTATCATTTATCAAATAACTCACAACTACACTTATACCTCTTTATACGTTCCCAAAATGTTGTCCGTAAAGCGAAACACTGTAAATTGATGCAATACGTTTCATAAAAATACATATTAACAGTAAGAGATCGTTTCCGATTTATTGTAAAAATAAGGTTTGAACTCAGAATTTTTAATGGCATCCTTGATTGAATAATTTTTCCTCACCTCTTTCATTGAAGATTTGTCATCAATTTTGTTTATAACTTGCTGTAAAGTTCTTCGTAAGTAATATGCTTTAAAATTTGCAATGACTCCTTGATCCATAGGTTGAATAAGAGAAACGCATATTTCGGATAAGTTAGCAGGATGTCCTGAAGCTTTATCCATTAGGAGTAATGCCTTGCGACTTAATTTTTTTCTGCAAATAGGCTTTCACTTCTGGACAAAAATAATTTTTGAACCAATCCTCAAAAAGATATTTAGTCACACAAGCCTTCTTGTTAGACTTCCATGTAACATGTAACTGCTTTTTGTCCAATCCTTTAAAAGCTCTCGGGTTTTCGGACATATAAACCAACAATGGTTTAAGTTTGAAGTGTCCAGAAGCATTACCACCGAGCAACGATGTTAGTCTTTCCTTGGACACCTTGTAACCAGATGCAGATTTTTCATCTCTTGAAATAAAAGTTCGTTCCGGCATTCGCTTCCAGTACAAACCTGTTTCGTCAACATTAAAAACATGTTCGGTACAATATCCTCCATTACGGATAATCTCTTTCAAAACGTTTGGATAATTTTTTGCTGAGTGTATGTATACTTTTTTTGTTTACAATTCATAGCAAAACGGTAAATTAACGATTTCTTCTGGCCGTATAACGAGGCACAAAGCGCCGTAAAGCGAAGGTGTTCCATAATTTAAACAGGCCGTTATAGCGAAATGCCGTAAAATGAGGGGCCGTATAAAGAGGTATGAGTGTACAGTGAATGTTATGTAATTCAGTGATATCACTTTGGTATGACCAAAAGAAAGAGGATACAATCGGAAATCTTTGGAAATATCTCAACATTTGATTTTTTAACATGGAATGTTGAGATCCTTTCCTTTGTTTCCTACTTCACAAAAGTTTAAAATCACGGCTTTAATTTTCCACTCCGATTTTATTGAGTAATTTATGGAAAGAAAATAGTTGTCTTCTTTGTCTTTTATCACGCTGCTGTGCCAGAAAATGGTTAATATTTCATTTTCGGAAATTCAGGTGGCCCATCGTTGTTATTGTCATAAAGAAACGATTTGTAGTTATTTCCCTGAATATATTTGTTGCTCAATCGTAGATCTTATCACAAAGAATTTCTGAAAGCGATAGTGGTTTTCTTGATAGAGAGCTAATGCTGAGCGATAGTGCGTCTATACACAACGAAATTCTAGCACCCAATCACGGGTATGGAAATGACAAATTCTGTCGCCCAATTGTACATCTGTCAATAGACTAATTTTGGTGCCGAATCGTCGGACTTCTCTTATTAATAAATCTGGTTTCCTATAGTGGATCTTCTCATAAATTGATCAGGAACAAGGAAAAGTATGGCAACCAGTCTTGAATTCTTTTGAAATGAATTTCTGGCGCCCAATCCAAGGTCTATTTTTTTAGCAAAAATCCAAAACACAATTTTTCCCAATCGAAATTTTTTATACTCTCAGTCTTTAGTCAACATGTGCCTCATCCAAATAATGGTTGTAGGACTTGGACTTCTTTGGAACAAATATGTTTCAGAAAACTTGGTGTCGACTAATCTATGTCCGTCCGTATGGGTGGCTGTCTGCAGAGCACGTTAGCTCTCGAACAGATCAACCGATTCGGTCCAAAATTTGGCATTCGTGATATTTGTCCAAATTGTGATCAACTTCGAAGGTGGGCCATATCGAATTGCTCTTATCAAAAATTTCAAAAAAAAGGATCGCAAGAATGTTTTTTTCTAGATGTTGTTTATAAGCCCAGCAAAAATTCGGATCCATTAGCTATAATCTAATCCATTACAAAGTTATGTAAACAAAAATAACTACATATATTGCCCCTTACTAAGTTATGGGTACAGTGGCAGAGAGCGTGTATGTCCGACTACAAATCAGAGGATTGTGTGTTCAACGCTCACCGCCGGCCGACTACTTTTTGTTCAAAAAAACAAAGAACAGTTGGTGGTGCACATGTAAGCGCTTAAGCAGCCCTCAATGTTCGTGTGCGAGACCTAGTGTGTTCGGCTACAAATCATAAGTTCGCAAGATCAAATCCAGCAGGGGCGAAATAAAAACATAAAATAAAAAAATATGAAGTGTGTTCTGTTCTAAAAATAGAAAATATACCAGTCAACAGTTTTCCTCCTCCTCCTCCTCCTCCTTGGTGGTGGAGTTAAGTATTTTCATTACTGAACAGAAAATAATAATTCAATATTCGCAGTGGCGTAAGGTATCATAGAGTCGGCCTCGATTTTGGTCCCATTTTGATTCTGTCCTTACTGGTTTTAATATTAAATATGAATAATTTTTTGTTTTGTATGACAATTTTTTTCGCAATTTAATTTTTAATTGCTTCGGGTGAAATAATTATGTAAATACGAACTCCAATTATATTTGTTTATACTACAATTTGTTACCATTTGCGTTGGAAGGAAATGAAGCATCAAATTGTTTAACCTTTGATGAATATGTAGAATGAATGCTGTAACATTGCGACAAATGAATAAGATTCTTAGTGTTGGTATTGCCATCTGCCTTAAAAATGCGTTGTGTTGAATTCCTGGTTTGTGATGACAATTTCTCTCACATTCTTTTTCATTTGCAAAAACCTTCGTTCATTTAGCTCGTCTACAAATTAAATCATATGATCATCATCGCTTTAACATGCAGACATTTCTGAAGACACTTTTATAAATGGCTATGCTTGCACTTGACATACGTATGTATGTACATACATATATATGTACATATGTACGAGTAAATACATGCGTAAAATGTAGACAAGAAACCAATGAACCCAATCAGATTCCACCAACCAACATGGTAGGCAATGCTATGTGAATGGTGAACATACAGTAAGCAAATCAGCAAAGAATGACGGAAAAAACGACTACGAAGTAATCTTGTTCAAACCAAGTCGGAATTCTTCAATGTTGAACATGTTTGTTAACCTAAGCGACTTGTATGTACACATCCCCATGCATAAAAGCTTCAAGTACTTTCTTCTTTCAATAAAAAATTGACATTACAAGCACTAAAGTTTGTTTTCATATACTTTCTCCACCGATGAAGAATAATAGCAAATATCGACAAAGCAATGCTAAGAAAAAAAGAAACAAATAACTCTCCTTGGTTAAGAAGTCAAGTGCAAAGTAAATGTTATACTTGTGTTGGTTAATGTTTGTATATGTTCGACATACGTACAAGCATCCTGGTGTATAAAAACATACTGCAGAGAATATGTATACATATTGATGCAATGTGTTACGTAAAGGTTAATAGGTGAAAATTCTTAAATGATTTTGATTTCAGCTATTTAGTAATGGGATTTTCATACAATGAAATTGAATAATTTTATATACGTATATGTATATGTAATATAAGTACCTATAGGTATAACCTCTTAACAAATTCTTGTTTGATGTGGTACAAACAGAAAAATAGCACAAACTTTCCTTACTCTCGATACAATAGTGAAGGAATTACACCAAGACTTTAACTATCGATCTGCTTCACTGAGAAGTTTTCCAGAATTTGATGGAAGTTGAAGATCTGGTTAATGCTGAATTTGGTCAATGCTGAATTTGCATTGATTTTAAATTTATGTATTTTGTGAAAAAAAAATTTTGTCATTTTTCTAGTTAGTTCTAATTTTTCTTTTGAAAATGGCTTGAGGATATAGTGCTAGCTGAGCAGATTACAATGAGAATATGAGGGTATCACTACCACAGTTAGCGGAGAGTGCCACAGTTCGCCAGATATAACCATTAGGGTTATGACTTTTTTACAACCTCATATCCCTGTATCATAGCGTGATGAGTTTTGCCATAAGATTACATAAAATCTTAATTATAAGGTGATTCGGTGAAAAAACCTCACGCACAAAATGATTTTAAAATTTGAATTTATCAAAATTATGGACAATTTTTTGAAGTCACTGAAAACAGATATATAATTGAAAATGAACTTTAGAGCCACATGAGATAATTAAAATGACATATAATTTATTTCTCACTATTTTTTTTCAATTCTGAGAATCGTAAAAATGTCGTAAACGCTTTTATTCAAAAATATAATTTTTTACCAAAAAACAAAAAATTTAATTTTTTTTCAAAGTGACTTTTTTCGCGACTTTTTTAATATTTGAATGAAATAAACGTTATTATAGTTATTAGTAGGCTTATATTTATTCATTCGTGCAACAAAAAATAATTTTTTGAAAAAAAAAATTTTCATTTCATATATTTTTTTCAAAAAATTATTTTTTAAAATCGATTTGTGCGTGAACTTTTTTTATATTTCAATGGAATAAACGATAGCATAGTGATTAATAGGCAAAAGTTCATTCATCCCTGCTACAGGAAATCATTTTTGAGGAAAAATGTCAAAAAGTTATAACCCTAATATACATACATATAACAGCCACTATACTTAATCCTTGAAACAATCACATTACCTCATTTCCATGCGATATGCAAAGTTAAGTTTTTTTAAATGCACTCAGCATAATTTAACACTAGGGGTGTCGATTGGGAGTAATTTAAAGATGGGAAGTGAATTTTTGAAAAATCAGATATTAAAACAAATAAAGTATATTAAAGGAAGGCTTCCCGAAATTAATATTGTTACTACTTGCTTTATATAATTTGTGATTCATTCATTGAATATTATGATGTTTTATGGTCGAAAATTGTAATATCCCTTCCCAGCGCATAAACTAGATTTAATCCTTCTTTTTATTCGGCTGAAAAACCAATAAAATCAATTTGTTTTCAGATTGTTGAAAGGGAACAAATTATATAATGAAAAGAAAAAAAATGTGTAGTTATGTACCCTATTGGCTTGACAGCTTCAATAAGGCTTTTTGTACACCAAGATGCAAAACATAAAAAATCAGGAAAAATAATATTCGGTAAACATGATGCAATTGGCAAATAATCATTAATAGCATTTAGTACTTATATGTATTCAGTTCTATTCTACACACATAGTTATTATCTCAGTGCAATTAAATACAATACAATAATCTCTACCCAATTTGAATGCCAAAAAATCCTCTGCTATGGAAATTTCTCCCAATCGACATGGCTATATGCTACTTACAGCAACGGAGTTAATATTTTTCTGCGATACGTATGTATGTATGTGCAGCACCAAGCAGACTACTACTGATTGCACTTTGGCAACAACACTTTGGGGAGACAAGGACGAAGTGTTAAAGTACTTGGTATAATTAATGGGTCGAACGTCGGTCGACAGACGTTACTTATGCCATTGGCAGCAAGTAAAGTGCACAAAGGGAAAAGTCTAATTTGTTTTCAATTCCATTAAAAGACCATAGCGATTAAAGGTTGCTCAGAGTGGTGGATATTTAAACTGTGAATTGAATTTCCCAAAAGCTTTGGCGGTAACGTAAACACATGTTAATATGTCTGCATATTTAACTATTTTTATAGGTTAGGGAAGTTTGGTTAAAAAAAAAAAAAAAAAAAAAAAACAAATTATTTAAGCAAGAAGACATTTTAACAAGTTTTGATATGCCGGTAAATTTTTCGTCGATTGGAAAATAATTGTGGCCTGTGGAGCGATTTCCTGAAAATTTGTCATTGGCCCCAATACAAAGTACTAAGGATATCAAGATTGAGCAGAGGGCACTGGTTATCATTAATCGATCATCATGACGTTTTGTAGAACATTATTTAAGCAAATAAATGTGACTAAAGAGAACATACTGACAAGTATTGGCATCCGTTTATTTTTAAATTAATGTCTATAAAATTAGTGTAACTTTTTTAAAGGTGGCAAAATTTTAAGGGCCTATGTTGATATTGAACAAAAACACAAATTAATTTTGGAAATCTGTATTACCATTTTGCCTTCCACCATAATATGCTGGTAAATTTCGTCAATTTGAAAATAATTGTGGCCTGTGGAGCGATTTCCTAAAAATTTGTCGTTGGCCCCCATACAAAGTACTAAGGAAATCAAGATTGAGCAGAGGGCACTTGTTATCGTTAATCGATCATCATGACTTTTTGTAGAAATCGTTTTTTAGACACAACAATGAACTGGTAAAGTTTTTCATCGATTGGATCATATTTGTGGCCTTTGGAGAATTTTCGTGAAAATCCACCTTTGGTCCCATATAAATTACTATGGAAACAAAGATCCCTCTGGTGGCACGGGGTAACGTTAATCGATCGCCATTATATTTCATATAAAAAATTTTTGTATCATATGGACAGAATTTAGGGTGTAACCGTTTCACAATTTTTTTCTTTTTTTGGGCCACCCCAATATATATTCTTGATCATCATAAAATTATAAGTCGATATGACCATGTCCGTATGTTCTATACTTCTAGAATGTCTGGTATTGAAAATGGGCTCCATCGGTCCACGTTTTGATATAGATTCCACAGGAAGGTAACTCACGATTTTTAGATAATTTATAGGTTTAAGCTACATTGTCTCACCGAAATAGCTGAAAATTAGTATTTACAGCCTGTTTCTGTATGTCGAAACGAAAAAGTGTGCGAATGAAACACGTCCAAACTTTAGTTTTCGGAATATTTTTACCTTTGCTTGCTTCCAAACAAAAAACAAATTTGGAAAATACACAAGAGTTTGGTAGTATTCTCTCGTTGTTTCGACATACAGAAACAGGCAATTAGTCTTCTTTGGGTCTACAGAATTTTTCTTCAGGAATTTGTCAGTATATTTGGTATTTAGTTCTCTTTGGGGCTACAAAACATTCCCCCAGAAATTTGTGGGTATAGGTCCAGTGTTGATACGGCCCCTATTGAACTGTACCTCCCGATTTTTTGGTATTTTGAGGCTTTTAGCCACTAGGGTTATGACTTTTTTACAACCTCATATCCCTGTAGCGTGATGAGTTTTGCCATAAGATTACATAAAATCTTAATCATAAGGTGATTCGGTGAAAAAACCTCACGCACAAAATGATTTTAAAATTTGAATTTATCAAAATTATGGACAATTTTTTGAAGTCACTGAAAACAGATATATAATTGAAAATAAACTTTAGAGCCACATGAGATAATTAAAATGACATAAAATTTATTTCTCACTATTTTTCTTCAATTCTGAGAATCGTAAAAATGTCGTAAAGGCTTTTATTCAAAAATATCATTTTTTAACAAAAAACAAAAAATTTTAAATTTTTTCAAAATGACTTTTTTCGCGACTTTTTTAATATTTGAATGAAATAAACGTTATTATTGTTATTAGTAGGCTTATATTTATTCATTCGTGCAACAAAAAAAATTTTTTTGAAAAAAAATTTTTTTTCATTTCATATATTTTTTCAAAAAATTATTTTTTTAAAATCGATTTGTGCGTGAACTTTTTTTATATTTCAATGGAATAAACGATAGCATAGTGATTAATAGGCAAAAGTTCATTCATCCCTGCTACAGGAAATCATTTTTGAGGAAAAATGTCAAAAAGTCATAACCCTAATAACCATTGTGTCATATGGTCTAACAAATGACGTCACCTGGCAACCCATCGTTTCTCTTGGTTCAGAACATCTCCCCATAATTGTCTCCATCATCACCTCTGAACGCCACACTTTTATAACCATGGGAAGACCTAGCTTAAGAGAATTAATCATAGCTTCAGTGATCTGCCCAATCCTTCTGATGTTCGGGTAGTAGAAGCTACGTTCCGAGATATCATCACTACTGCAGCCCCTCGCCATATACCTGCTGGTCGAATATCCGAAGTGAAACCTAATTTCCCAGCGACGGAATTTGCAAATCAGGGGTATGAGCTTCGTTGGGCGAACCCCAGTGACCCCAGAGTCAAGGAGCTGACACTGGAAGTTAACAGGTTTGTTTGGCAACCTTATGCTGACTGATCCGAAGAGGTGCGTGAGTGTGAATCGACAGTTTGTCGAACACACCGGAAGTGACATGGCAAAGTGAAAAGGGTACTTCGTCGCAATAGATTTCTTCCTACTGAGGAGGAACCACCACCACAGTGTAGGTGGGGCTTGACTTATCAAAAATCGTTGATACTATCAAGCACTCCGTGCTGTTTGAGGACATTGAGCAATTAAATCCTCCGGACAAGATGGAAACGGAAAATAATCTATATATATATATATATATATATATATATATATATATATATATATAAGGTAGAAAAATGTTTGTACGTTTGTTTGAAGTTTATGGACTCAAAATCCGCTGAACCGACCTTCCTGAAAAATTCAGGAACCGGCGATATAGCATCAGAATCGGAGGTACCTCCGATTACCTGGTAACAGATAACGTCTCCAAATTTTGGATGTGTGGAGGAATTTGGTCTAGAAATAAATTATATATATATATATATATATATATATATATATATATATATATATATATATATATATATATATATATATATATATATATCCGACTTTAATGAAAGTTGGAATGTGTGACGAAAATTGGCCTACAAATAAATGTATCAAAATATATTTTACCTTATTCGGGGTAGCGAAGCGCGGGTTCAGCTAGTACATACATATATACATATACATATGAAGTTGAAAAATTGTTGTATATATGTTTGTTCGAAGTTTATGAACCCAAAATTTACTGAACCAATCTTCCTGAAATTTTCAGAGTATATTACTATATATGGCCTGAATGTAACATAGGCTTTAAAAAGTTTTGAAATTCCGCCTTGATCTGGAATCAGAATCGGAGGTACCTCAAACAAATCTAGATATATGTATTCAAATATCAATATAACGGCTACAGATACAGTCTCCAAACTTGGAATGCATGACGGAATTTGTTGAATTATTCTGAAATCGGTTCAGATTTGGCTTCCATATATATTTTCGTCCGATTTCATGTATTTGATGCACCAAACACGCTATATATGCCCGATTTAAATAAAATTTGGAATGTGTGACGGAATTTGGTCTAGAAAAAATGGGCCCAAAATATTCCGACAGTTCCCCAGGTTAGGGTGATATCTCCGGAACTGTTTGACCTCTACCTCTCCTGTATTGCACCCCCTGCATTAGGAACGTAACGTATGCGGATGATTGAACAATCTGATGATGCCATTTGTGGAAGGCTGAACTCCTATTTTACTGATATTGTCACCCTTTTCCTCGCGAAAAATATGCAAATTTCCTCCACTGAATATACGGCCATTCTGTTTAACACATGTATTGTAGGGATGTGCACTGAGTTTAGTGTCATGGCCGATGGTAGCACTATTCCGACCACTACCCCAAGATTCTAGGGGTCACATTCAACAGCATGTTCACGTCGTCCGCGTATGCCACAGCTATCTGTCACAAGCTGAGATTTAGGAACAGATAACGAAATGTTGTTGACCACATATAACTGTCTCTGGTAAGCTATCCTGCAAATATAAGTGTAACGCCATAGAAAAATATTCAAACCTGTTAGAATGCTGCCATTAGAACTGCAACAGGTTCCCTCTCTAATGGGCCAACTACACGAGGAGGCAAAGATTCATGCAGTACAGTAACACAATGACATGCTCTCTTATTACCATGAAATCCATTCTAACCACCATATGGTGGATATGGCTTCCCTAGATCAGCAAGCCTATCAAATTGGTTTGAATAGCATCCACACAGATGCAGCCGTCATATCGTTTGAATGCTGTCCTAGGAAAACATCTCCCATCTATCGCAGGTGTGGAGCTGCCACGACAAACCAGAGTAGCTTTGGCTCTACTACGCTCGGCATGGAGCTGCCGTCTAAATTCCCATAGCGCAAGGATTGATGACACCGTGCAAAACATCTGCCCAGAATGTGGCACAGGCTCCCATAACTAGAGATAGAGGACTATTTAGGTCTATTGGCAGATTAAGTGGACGTAGGCCAAAAAGGCAATTATCTTAAATAAATTGATATAAAATAGCAAATTTGTTCTACGCAAGAAAAACGAAATTGGGCAACTAAAGCCAACACGTAGCTAAAACCAATTCAGCTAAGTGAAAACTCCTGTAAATCATATGCTGTTACAAAAACAACAAACAGCGATAATAATTCCAAGCCCGAACATCAAAGAAAAGAGTTTAAATATTTTTTTGCTGCCACAAATCCATATTTATATTAATTCTTTTTTTATATGTGAATCATCAAAGAGTATACAGTTCTCCATTGTGCGTAATATTTATAGTTCTATCTCATATATCAATGAGATTTCTTTTTCATAATCTATTTTCAACTTGATGACATTTCGATGACACTTAAACTTTCAACTTTATTGTGTATTAATTCCGTAGATTAAAAAAAACATCGCACTCGCTCTTCTGCTCTGTTTGTATTAAGCACTTTTATGGTACGCAAAACATTTTTTTTTTCATATAAACAAAAAACAATAATAATAAAAACATCATAATATTTAATGGTAAATTACTTTTTTTTATTTCAAAATCACATATTAAATGGTGCTTATATGGGACATAAAAAAAGTAAATGACATCAATAACCATGTTGTCAATAGTTGTTGTTTGTTTTTTGATTCGTTTGAAGATTAAAAATCATTTTTAATGTGACTGTATTTTATTCTTCGAAATCTGTTTCTTATCACTGAAGAGAAGAAACAAAATGAATATAAAAACAAGTAAGAAAGGCGTTAAGTTCCGAACTTTTTATACCCTCCACCACAAATTTCAGCCATTTCGGTGGATTAATGTGGCCACAACCTTCAAAATACCGAAATTCGGAAGGTACCGTTCTATGGGGGCTGTATGATGGCGTGGACCTATACCTACAAATTTCTGGGGGAAAGTTTTATACGCCTAAAGAAGACTAAATACCAAATTTCAGCCATCTCGGTGTGATAATGAGGCTAAAACCTTCAAAATATCGAAAATCGGGAGATATCGTATTATGGGGGCTATATCAACACGTGGACCTATATAAACATTTTATGATAGAAATGTTTCTTAGCCTCTGAAAACACAAAATACAAAGTTACAACCGATTCTTTGGTCAAATGGGTCTAATACATTTAAAATATATTAAAATGACGCGTACTTTATAAGGGGCCTTATGTGGGGGCTATACCAAAACGTGGACCTATATAACCCAACTTTGGTAGGAATATTTTTTGGCCTCTGGAGACACAAAGTACCAAATTACAACCAATTCGTTGGTAAAATGGGCCAAATATCTTAAAAATTCCTTAAAACGACGACGCGTCACGAGTCATTTTGTATGGGGGCTATACGAAAGCGTGGATCTACATAGCCCGCTTTCAATACCAAAAGTCCTACGTAAATATAACATATTTTCCCGAAATTTCATCAACCTACGTCAACCCGTTCGGACGCTAGAGTGATTTCCACAGACGGACGGACATGGCTATATCGATGTAGAATTGCACGCTGATCAAGAATATATATACTTTGTGGGGTCTACAATGATTATTTCGAGTAGTTACAAACGTAGTGACAAACTTAATATACCCCCATCCTATGGTGGAGGGTATAATAAACTGAAATTGTGTACTCGTCCACATATGCCTGTGTAAAACAAACTCCTCTCACTCATAGCCAGAGGGGTATGATAATATACTTAATACATTTATAAGCTTAAGTTGTATCTCATTCTATATTTAATTTAGTATTTAAGATATTAAAATATTATATACTGAAATACACAAGTGTTCGTTATTTCGTAGGCGGGCAGGGAATGGCATACATTTAATCGATATTTTGTAGGGAAATAGAGAAAACAGAACATTTTAAAGGACTAATACTACGTTTATATATAAGCGGATTTAACAAACCCACCGAGTTTCAAATGCCAATTGCTTTGCGTATACGTCAAATAAATCCTCGTTAAGAAGCTCAAACCTACAAATGGCTATAATATAAATATGCCCTAATACTTATATATATAATACTTGTACATAAATTGTTATTGAAATTTAGATATCCAGAAAAAATGTATGGAAGCTGTTCTAGGGAATGCTATGATTGCGCTAGATCGTTTGCATTGGTTCAAATATAGTCGTGAATGATCCGATCTTTTCTTCATTCAGCATTTCCCAACGAAGACTAAATACAAAATCAGTCATTTAGATAATGTGGCTAAAACCATCAAAACCTATAAAATCTGGAGGTACCTTCTCAAAACGTAGATCTATGCCGACAATTCCTGACAGGAATGCTGTACATCCCGGAGACTAGTTTACATATTTCTGTAGGATAATGCGGCAAATCATTTTCAATACCAAACATTCTAGGAGTAAAAAAACTTCTATACCATATTATAAAGCTCTAAAGTGTTCCAAACGCCATTTTTGACTTTTTGAGATATATGTAGGTGGTTTCTTTCTGAATTTTCGGTAAGCTTACCCTATCTGCTTTATTTTCCGAGATATCCACGTTTCGGCCCAATAGTTTATGTTCTTTTCAGGTATCAAATTAATATTTTAATAATTGTTGGCGTTTTTTATTGTTGGACTGCAGAATTTTACATCTTTGTGTTTATTTCAGCTTTAGTCCATATTTTGTTGTAATTCAATTGTTTGAATAACAACAAAATATTTTAAAGTGGATATGAAATTGATTAGTTGCGGGCGAAGGGTAGGGAATACTATAGTTTCAGTTGTCACCAAACAACTTCATCAGTTCCCTTTTTCGCCGACTCTGTATCGATAAACAGGTCAATAAAGCCATCTAGCAAATTAAATAAAATGAGAAACTTGCTGTATGGCCCTAAAGCTGTTTACCCTACAATTTGAGTCAAACTAAAGAATTTCATATCCACCACTGTTTTTATGTCGCCTTTGCTTCGCAAAGAATACGACATTCAGTCTTGTGCTCTGGTGAGGTGAACACCTCAACTGTGAAGTGAAAGTGTAAAATCAGTGGTTAAAAAATACCAAGTGACTTGTGACTTTCATCCCATAAGAGTTTGAAACAAAATTTATCTCTACGCCAAAGCGTAAATTGTGTCGATTTGTATGCGGTTAGCTGCAAACAGTGAGAACCGCATAGTAGTCAGCAATACATTATTTCTGGCTGGCTGGTGGTTGGACGAGAGGTGGTTGTTAAAAATAACCAATAATCGCCGCTGGCGGGACACATCAACCCCGCAGGCAGTACAAAGCCAATGTCTTTTTCTGACGGCGGCAAAAATGGTGAAGATTGCGGTATTAACGTAAATAGCGCATTGAATGCTGATATACCAACTTTCTCTAATATAAAGTTGGTGGGCGAAAGTCGACGAATTTTATCCGCCAAATCTAATATGGCAGAAAAAACGAAAAAACTTGAAGATAACAGTGCCGCTGAAATGGATAGCGACGCCGTTGAGTCGTTTGATAATGTAAGCTCGTTGGCGCAAATGTCTGACGATAGCAGTGGTTTTCAGACAGTTGTATCTGACGGCCAACGCAAACGAAAACGAGGTGACACCGCTTATAAGGTTCTGCAGCTGGAGTCTTTAATTCTTCAACTGCAAAAAGATTTGCAAAAGTCACAAGAAGACAACAGAGCCTTGATGGAAAAATTTAACGCCGTTATCAAGTCTCAAGAAGAAACTGTTCAAAAGCTTTCATTGGCTATTGGGCGCGAAAATGCATGTCATCGAATAATTCATGACTTGGAAAGGAAAGTTGCCATTCAGTCGGGTGTTCCACCACTAAACACACCCAAACCGCTGTTTGGTATATACAATGGTGAGAATTCTGCTGTCACATTGCCAGTACAGCAAGCGGTAGGACAACCGCTAGGTGATGATTGGGCTGCCGATGTAGCAGGAGACATCGGTATGGCGTGTACTGCCGCAAAGCCAGCGGCAGAGAAGATAGATGCGGCTCATGGTGCTAAGCCGAAAAACAAACAAAATCCATTCGTTGCTGAACTAAAGAAGATTGCTGAAGCAAAGAATACAAATGATGTTGATATGGGTGATGCTACTGCGAAGAAGGCGATCAGTGCTAAATCTGTTGGTGCGAAGGCGTCAAATACAAAAAAGTCGTCAACTGGCAAATCCATGCCGGCTTTTACAGTATACGATATTGGCGTTCGTGAGATGTCAGGGATACTCAACCAGTATTACCGATCAGGTGAGTTTTCCATTACTTATTTGCGTCCAGATGTGTTGTCCCTCAAGGTTCAGGGCCTTACAGTGTATAATGAGGTTAGGAACTTACTATTAGAGCGTGGGTATAAATTTCACACGCACACCCCCAGATCGTTATTGCCCTATATGTTGATTATTAATAGGCTTCCGAAAGATTTCCCCCAGGAGGAGGTTAAATATTTTCTAGAAAACGAATTACCGTTTAAAGTCAAAGTAGTAGGTCTTGTCAATGTGTCTCATGACAAGTGGGTTCTTCGAGTTTCCAAAGAATCAGACATTGAGAGTCTTTATAATCTCAAGAAAATTTATGATATTAATGTTTTCATAACTAAAGATAAGGGTCGTGAAATCATTCAGTGCTTCAATTGCCAACGTTTTGGCCACGTTTTAAAGAACTGCACGATGCCTTGTCGTTGCGTAAAATGTGGACAGAATCACGATTCGAAAGAGTGTTCTATTCCTCCTAAGGACAAAGAGCAGGTGGTGGTATCAGTAGACGCTATTTCTGGCGAAACTGTTACCAATCCTGCACCACCTTGCTGTTGCGCCAATTGCGGTCTGGGTCACGCGGCTTGTGCCCGTGACTGTCCTAGGCGGTTGGCTATTTTGGCCAGGAAAACCAAAAATAAGACCGATACCCAGGCCAGAGCCGAAGATCGGTCCAAGCGTTTGTCGGCCGTTCGCAGGGACTACTCCTATGCGACGGCTATGAGGCATAATACTGCCAACAATAAGCCAGCAGAATTTAACAATAATACTGCCACAAGGCGAAAGGCTCCACAACAGCCTACTTCTTCAAAAAATGATTCCAGTCCGAATATGAATGATATTGTTCAATTCTTTGGAACTGACTTTAACTCAAAATGAGAGAAAGCTAACAACTTTGGCCCTATATTCACAGAGATCAGGGCCAAAGCAGGTTTAGACGCCGCCATGTCTGCATGGCTTTTATTTATCGCTAGCGATGTCCACTTTTAAAGTCTGCTTTTTAAATGTCAATTCATTGATCTCCACAACAAGGAGACATTACCTAAAGAATTTCGCTAAGGAACGTAACCCTGATGTCATACTCGTAGCAGAGCATAAGCTTAGACCTAACCACAAATTTAGCCTAGATGGTTTCAGGTGTTTTATACAATATCGAGAAGGTGGAAGTGGAGGTGGGACCGCGGTGTTAATTAGGGATAAATTTCACTGTGATCGCATCGCCATTTCCACCGGTCAAATATAATCTTGTGTCGTCAAGGTAGCAAAGGATGACGGCTCTTCAGTTTTCTTTGCCGCAACTTATTGTCGACCTACTAACAATTTCGTTGCATCGGATCTACAACCCTTACTAGATCTATATATGCACGGCGAAGTACTAATAGGGGGTGACTTAAATGCCAAACACCCTTCTTGGGGTGGTGTGGAAACAGACACTAGGGGTAGAGCCTTAGCTCTATACCTGGCAGACTGCCCTAATTTCCATATCTTCACTTCAGATGTACCCACGAGACCCAATAACTCGGGGGGGGGGGGGGGGGGGTTCTTTTATCGATATTTTCCTACGTACCCCAGGTTTATCACTGGTCGGCACGGTGTCCGTTTTCGACTTCGAATCGGATCATAGATCAATTGAGGTTGTACTTCACATGGGGGGGTTCACAACAAGAGAAGTAAGGATGTTCCTAAACTTCGACAAAATGAATGTTAACCGCTTTAGGTCAGTGATAAGTAATGGCTTGTCTGAAATTTCGCTGCCGATTGATAGAAACGTCTCCGTGGAGGAGATTGATAGAACTGTGGATAATCTAGAAGTCGTTTTCAAAAATGCCATTGATACTTCAGTTCCGAAACAGAAATCCAGGAATTTGTCTTTAGGGAACCTTCCGCCTAGGATACTTGGATTTATTCAAGAGCGAAGGAGAATCTGCAGGACCCTTCGAAGATCTAATGACCCTTCCCGATTTCCTGCTCTAAGAGCGGACAACGACTCGATACGTATATTTGAGCAAGACCGCTTTCAGGGTTTTCTAGAGGGAATCAGAATAGACAATAGAACTTTTCGACAGGCTAAAACGGCTGCTGGCCTTGCCTCTAGGGACCCGATTAGTAATCTAACCGACGCGGTTGGCGAACCCATCTACAGTGATGCCTTGAAGGCTGAAGCCTTAGCAGACCATCTGCAGGGTGCGCTGCGTTCCGAGGTGGGATCGATCGATCACTCCTTCCAGAGTTCAGTTAATCGAACTGCTGAGGGTCTGGACGATCGGTCTCCTGTGGAAACGTTCAGCGACACGTTTACTGCGGATGGTTCTTTAATTGACAGTGTTGCCAGATGGAACGAAGCTGGATTTATTCGTCCCTCTAATATTGGCAATGCCTTGGCTTGTAGACCATCAAAAAAATCTTGTGGGCTGGACAGAATTCCCGACACCGCCTTGAAAAAAGCTGGCAATGTCATCTTCGGATTTCTGTCTATACTCTTCAATCACTGTTTGAATGTAGGATATTTTCCTACAGCTTGGAAGCAAGCCATGGTAGTTTCCATTTTAAAGAGGGGTTCCCCTCCGAATAAATGTGGAAGCTACAGACCCATTTCGCTGCTGTCGGCATTTGGGAAGCTTTTTGAATCGTTTATTTTAAAACGCATAAAAATGATTGTGGAGGATAAGAGAGTCCTCAAAAACTCCCAATTTGGATTCCGAACAGGCCACTCAACGTCGCATGCTCTCACTGTATTCTCTACTTTTGTAGTGAGAGGCTTTGAGCGAAAACGTGGTACCATCGCCGTAGGGCTGGATTTTGCCAGAGCCTTTGATTCGGTCTGGCACAACGGCATTATTTTCAAAATGCAACGTTTGGAATTCGACCAACTAACTTGTCGACTTGTGTCCAGCTTCCTCAAAGGAAGAAGATTTAGGATAAAGGTAGGGGAAAGTCTTTCAACCGAAAGACCAGTTTCGGCAGGGGTTCCCCAGGGCTCCCTGCTGGGTCCCATGCTTTACAACATATTTGTAAGTGACATGCCTGAACCCCCTTCAGATGGACTTCAACTGCTATATGCAGATGATGTTATTCTGGCAATGTCTTGACCTAAAGCCAGCACAGTTGCTTCCCGCCTCAACCTGTATCTTGAGGAACTTCATAGATACTTTTCTATGTGGGGCCTCATGCTGAATGTGGGAAAGTGTACAGCCGTGGTATTTAAGGGAAAATCTAAGGTGGTGTATCCCAACTTTAGAGGATATCGCCCGGTCCTGAAAATCGGGGGCGAGGAGATACATGTAGCTGATAAAATCAGGTACTTAGGGGTTATATTCGATGAAAAATTCGAATTTATTAGACATGTCGATTTCGTCCTAGACAGAGTCAAGAAAATTTACTTCGGCTATCACGGCATTTTACGCCATAGTGGAGGACTTTCAGCTCAGATAAAACTTCTGATTTATAAGCAAATAATACGACCTATAATCGCGTATGCATTTCCAACTTGGTTTTTAATCTCCTCAAGCCAAATGGACAGATTAAGGTGATGGGAACGGTCAATTTTAACCTACTGCCTGGGGTTGAGACCATCTGTAAGAAGCGACGGGTCAATAAAAAGACCATCATGTAGGGTAGTCTACGATACTGCCGATTTAGAAAGATTAGACAGATTCCTCATACGAGGGGCCCTGAACTTTGTGGAGGCAGCACAAAACGTTCAAAACGAACTCATCGAGGGATCCCTGACATGTTCACATGACGCCATTACTTTAGGCAATAGTAAACATTTAACACCTAATGCTCTTAAGTTACTAAATGACGAAGGTTATCTTTATAACAATGAAGGGAAATTAGTGTTCTACCACAGAAGGTATAACACAATGGATGTCAACAACACTGTGTATATTACCAGACAGTGATTGTTGCTATCATGTAAATAATTGTACATAGTAGCTTTAGTTTTCGTTTAGTTTTAATCCTTAGTTCTAAGACACTAACTGATGTCGCCCTTTTTTAAAATTGTATTTTTTGGGCTGATTACACTGGTCAACAGGACTTTTGTTTCAACCAAAGTTGCAGTTGTTTCTAGATGAAATCGGCGAGTTATTTTCAAATCCGGTCCCGGTTTTTCTCCATCAGCTCTTGTTTTTTGAGATATAGCTCAAACTCGGTTTTTACGAGTTTAACCCAGACTTTCGTTATTTTCGGATACAAACAAATATTTTTTGTGGGCTTTTCGACATAAATATATTAAGGAGATGTTGTACGCTCCATACAAATCGTTTTTGAAATAATTATGGGGAGTATAACCCAAAAAATATAGAAAATATACGACGGACCTTGTAAAAATTGCATATTTTGAGTACTTTAAGCTGTAATTACGTCATCGGGGGAAGTCATATGATCTTCATATGGTACTCCGGATATGCTAAGGGTGTCTACTATATAATCCAGTATTCAAATGTGTAATATAAAGTTCATAGACCCCATGATTCGGCCATAACCTAAAAATCGCCATGAAGACTGCTAAAGGGAAATAATGTACCAGTGATATCGTTACCACATAAGCCATTTACTTTTCAATGGCAGTCTTCATGATGATTTTTAGGTTATGGCCGAATGATGGGCGCTATGAACTTTATATTATATATTTGAATACTGGACTATATAGTAGACACCCTAAGCATATCCGCATTGCCATATGAAGATCCTATGACTTCCCCCGATGACGTAATTGCAGCTTAAAGCACTCAAAATAAGCAATTTTTACAAGGTCCGTCGTATATTTGCTATATTTTTTGATATATACTCACCATAACTATTTCAAAAACGATTTGTATCGAGCGTACAACATCTCCTTAATATATTAATGTCGAAAAACCCACAAAAAATATTTCTTTGTATCCGAAAATAACGAAAGTCTGGGTTAAACTCGTAAAAACCGATTTTGAGCTATATCTCAAAAACAAGAGCTGATGGAGAAAACCCGGGACCGGATTTGAAAATAACTCGCCGATTTCATCTAGAAACAACTGCAACTTCGTCTGAAACATTCAACTTTTTTCAATTTTGTTGAGCAGTGTTATTAATATTAATATTGAACTTAATTAAATATTTTTGTTTGATCTTGCTGCTCGTGGATAATCCACAGCATTTGTACGTATTGAATAAGAAGGTAGCGCATAGCCATATGTATAGTTATTTAGAATAACAATAAGCTATATTGTATAGTTTTTAAGATTTCTTCAATAAATAATGGCTACAGCCAAAAGCAAAAGCAAAGAATACGAACATAGGAGTGTTGCTTCAATAAGCGGGGGTAAAAACAACAAGAAAGTTGTTTTTGCATTACGCATTGGTCAACAAGGCCGTGCTGATGCCTATTATTGTTGTTGGCGTTTTTTATTGTTGGACTGCAGAATTTTACATCTTTGTGTTTATTTCAGCTTTAGTCCATATTTTGTTGTAATTCAATTGTTTGAATAACAACAAAATATTTTAAAGTGGATATGAAATTGATTAGTTGCGGGCGAAGGGTAGGGAATACTATAGTTTCAGTTGTCACCAAACAACTTCATCAGTTCCCTTTTTCGCCGACTCTGTATCGATAAACAGGTCAATAAAGCCATCTAGCAAATTAAATAAAATGAGAAATTTGCTGTATGGCCCTAAAGCTGTTTACCCTACAATTTGAGTCGAACTAAAGAATTTCATATCCACCACTGTTTTTATGTCGTCTTTGCTTCGCAAAGAATACGAACATAGGAGTGTTGCTTCAATAAGCGGGGGTAAAGCTGAAATAAACACAAAGATGTAAAATTCTGCAGTCCAACAATAAAAAACACCAACAACAATAATAGGCATCAGCACGGCCTTGTTGACCAATGCGTAATGCAAAAACAACTTTCTTGTTGTTTTTACCCCCGCTTATTGAAGCAACACTCCTATGTTCGTATTCTTTGCGAAGCAAAGACGACATAAAAACAGTGGTGGATATGAAATTCTTTAGTTTGACTCAAATTGTAGGGTAAACAGCTTTAGGGCCATACAGCAAATTTCTCATTTTATTTAATTTGCTAGATGGCTTTATTGACCTGTTTATCGATACAGAGTCGGCGAAAAAGGGAACTGATGAAGTTGTTTGGTGACAACTGAAACTATAGTATTCCCTACCCTTCGCCCGCAACTAATCAATTTCATATCCACTTTAAAATATTTTGTTGTTATTCAAACAATTGAATTACAACAAAATATGGACTAAAGCTGAAATAAACACAAAGATTTTAATAATTAACAAATAAAAAAACACATTTCAAAAATCAGAACTTAAATATTCGATTTAGAAGTTTTAAATTAATTGAGGCAAAAAGGGAGATTTTGTTTGTCACTTTGTTCCATGTGATATACAAAATTTTACATTTGTGTCGTACAAGGGTCACTAAAAAACCTTCTGGTCCAGGCAACACGCATTGTCGCCAGGCGCCATTTGACTTTTTTTTGGAAAGTTTGACAGTCTGACTGCGTAGTCAGGACAGTTTCACATACGACCATGCGTTGAGTTGTTTACAGTGAATTGAAAAAATCATTTTGCAAAAAAAAAAAATGGAATTTACTTGTGAACATTTTCGACCGATAATTTTTCACAACTTCCGACGTGAATAATCACGGCAAGAGTGCATCGATTAAATCTTTATATGTCGATAAATTACCAATCGTGGCCGACACTCGCCAACAGAACGAAGTTATTGAGGGTCGTCCAAAAAGGCCGTTGTGCCAGAAAAAACTAAGCCGTGTGTGAACGGATAACGTAGTAGTATATACCGTGAGATAGAGGCATCCTTGGGCATTTATTTCACCAACTAACATTTGATACTGCATAAAAACTTGGCGGGAAAATTGGTTTTTCTCGTTGGATCCTCTCGATCGGTGCATGAAATTTGGAAAATATACGATCGTGCCGTTTCTAAAGACGTTTAAAAGATGGATCCCGGTGACGAATCATGGAACTATGCGTATGAACCCGAAAATCGCAGCAATCGCCAGAGATGCTGTAAAAACGTTCAAAAACCATGTTTTGTAGGTGTCTCAATCAAGCCACTGTAAACCACCCTGAGTACACTTAGGCTAAAAATTTTCAAACTTTCAAAAAAAAAAAAATTTCAAATGCCTAGGCCAGAAGGTTTTTAGTGACCCACGTTAGTGTGTATTTGAAAAAACTCCATAAAAATTCTATTTTGAAAAATTTCTATTTAATTTTTATATTCTTCTTTTTTTTTGCAAACACATTATATACATTATTATCAATAATTCAAGTTAGAAATATAAATATTTTCTTCAGTATGCTCCATGCAGTTGTGAATCCAAACTTTAAATTTTTATAACCTCCACCATAAAATATCCTGAACTAAAACTGACAATTTTAGGTGGATATATTTTAAGACTACGGATGCCCCATTCCTAAATTAAGTCAAAATTCTATCTCAAAATGTTTTCGATTGGGAGGCACCTTTGAATAGGGGCTGTATCAAAGTGTGAACCTTTGTTGACAATTTTTATTGGAGATTGACTGTTCACAATTTTAGTGTAGAAATTTTTGACCACTTCGAACATTAAATACCAAATTATAGCTAATTCGGTCAGAAAATGTAGCTAAGAGTCCAACATACCTAAAATCAGTATGTTGTAGATAGATATTTTACCACATTGAACCCTGATGCCCAAATTACATGCAATCTGGGCCGAAATTAAAAAAAAAAATTAAAATACCCGAAGTCGGGGCGTACCGTTATATAGAAGCAATACCAAAAAGTGGATCCTGATAAAATTTTTCATTTGTTTTATGACATTTATGGCGATCGGTTAAATTTAACCCGTGCCAACCAAGCGATCTTTGTTTTCATAGTAATTTGTATGGGGTCAAAGGTTAATTTTCAGCATTTGGTGCATGTTCAATTTTTCTAAAGTCCGCAATTATGGTCCTTTAACAGTTTATTGTTGTGCCAAAAAAATAATCCTACAAAAATTGTGAAAATTTAGCCGATTTTGGGATTTTTTGCCCTACATAGCTACATCAAAATCCGATCCGATTTTCACAAATTTTTGTAGCGTGGCCCACTTTCGAACTTGATATCAGTTTAAACATAATATTACAAGGTCAAAATTTTGGACCAAATCATCTCCAGTTAGCTAGACCAACTGATGGACGTGGATAAATCGACTCCAAATTGTGTGGAACGGATTTCGTCCAAACATAGGCACATTTTTATCGTATCAAAGTGTATACAACCTCCTTAGACTATTTGCTGAGGGTACACCTATGTATTATATATAAATAAAGAATAATAAATAAATATGTATCCGAAAAATCTGTACCACTTGAAAATAAAAATAAATACCTACTCTTTTTTTAATAGCATTCACGGCCTCAGCCACTTGTCTCGCTGGGGTATTTTCTTTTTTTATATGGGGTGGTTTTTTCTTCTTCATGAAACATCAAAATCAATGTTTTGAGGCAATGTCAAGCGTTTTAACCTTTAGTAGCGACATTACCGACGAGAAGAATAAAAGAAGACAACAACACATTCAATATTAGAATCATCAGTGTAATAACAATTGTAGTGGGATTATGCTGGAGGAAAGTGTGCTGATAAGAAGTGAAAGCAGCACTTAAATTTTGGCTTTGGCAACATAACGACCAACAATTCATTGAAATTGAATTCTTATGTGCACTCAATAGTCATTGATTTTTTCTGAAGACTGATTATTGTTTTGTTATCTGTATTCCAAAGATGTTTTTCGGAGCCATTAAATTAAAATGAAAACAAGTAAAAAAGTCTATAGTCGGACGGAGCCGACCTTGGGATACCCTATACCACTATCCCTGGACAATCGCTCTCCACGGAACTTCTTTTCAGTGATTGTGAAAATTTAATTATCAAATATCAGAGATGTAATGTATAATACTTATGACCAAAACCAAAAAGTTATCTAGCATGACAAAGACATTTTTGTAGCAGGAAAGGAAAATTTAGTTCACGTAAAATGTAATGAAACCCACTTATGTAGTACTACTACTTGCGTTGTTTAACCGCTATTTTTACCAATTTCACACAAAAGTTTCAGTCCATTTAACCCGCTAAGTATTATCTGATCTTCACGATGGTTTGTACGCTTCTTCTTCATCATAAACTCAAACTTTGTTTAAAATTTTGCGGGTTATTATTTTGACCTACAGAGCCGCTACAAAATTGTTTAAAATTTTGTTTTTCGTCCATTTCATCCCCTGAACATTTCACGATCATCACCAAAAACTAATCATTTCTATTCTGGCCCGAACCCAACCTCCTTAAAAAACTCGTTACAATCGGTCCATAATTGCGGCCTTAAGCTAGTTTACAATTTTTAATGGACGGACACACATCGCTAAATCGCTTTATATAGTCGAGATATGAATTTCGGCCAAATAAGGGGTCTTGGACGAATATTTCGTGGAGTTATATAAACTTTTGGAGAGACAATAAGTAGCATGGGATATAAATGTTGTTCTCTACACAGAACCCATTATATATTAGGCAGTAGGCCCGTTATCTAGCAAACACTTTATTGCAATTTACATCAGAGGAAAGGTCAGTAGTTTTTTTCCATATGTAGGCTACTTTGCGAAATATATATGTCCTCAAGGAATTAAAATATCGACCAAAAATAAAATTTTTATATTTTTCATACAAATACTCTTACCCGGTGCAAAATTTCGTGACTATTGATGTATAACTGCGACTTCTAGCGAGTTTATTATTACACTAAAAAAAAATAACGGAATATATTAGGCTGTAACTCTGTTATCTGATCATGCACACCAACATAATTGGCATCAATTGAAAGGTCAAGCGTTCCACTTTCAAGTATATCTCACTTGTCCGGAATGTCACTTCCAGGAATTAAGATATAAGCTGTATATTAAAAATTTTCACAAATTTCACACAAAAGTTTTGGTCCATTTAACCCTCTAAATATTATCCGATCGCCATCTCAAATTGCAAGCTTCTCCTTTGTGGTATACTCTTACCTTATTTAAAATTACGCGTTGATCGGACTATTATTGAGACCTACAGAGCCGCTAGAAAATTGGATAAATATTATGTTTTTGGTCCATTTCACCCGCTAAATATTTCACGATCATCACCAATAAGAATAGGGATCTATTCTGATCTGAACCCGACCTCCATACAAAATTTCGTGACGATCGCTCCATAATTGCGGCCTGGAGCGTGTGTAAAATTAATAATGGACGGACACACATCTCAAAATCGCTTTATCTCGTCGAGATATGAAGATTGGTATACCACATTGGGGGACTCCGACGAATATTTCGCGGTATTACATGAATTTTTACCAAAACAAACTTATAATACCCTTTTCCACATTGTGGTATAGGGTATAAAAATTAGGTATGAACCAACTTAAGGATTGAGTTGAGTTTCCATTATTTGTTGTTGTTTTTAGAATATACAAAATAATCAAAAGCACTTACAAGGAAAATTAATTTGCTATATATTGTTCGCTATAATTTTAAAATGTTTTAAGTAAAAAAAAATGCAACTCAGATGCCTATTTCACATTTAAACTATTTTTTTTTTTGACATTTTCAGTTTTGTATTGTATGTATTTTTGTCATTCTTCTTTATTGAAATACGTTGTGTGGCATTTTTTGAGTTATTAACCATATTCTGACACCGCAGCGTGAAAAAGACCAAACATAACCAGACGTTCGCGGTTATGTCGCATAACAGGGTACTTTGGCATAATGCCGCGACTAAACGCATATATAACCACTAACCAAAACTAGTACTTTTTATACACTTTCCATAATATGGAGGGAAAAGCATAACTTTCATGGGCAGCGGATCAGGTTCGTCGGTTATTTGTCCCGAAAGGTCGATTACTGCAAAGAGGGGTTTCGCTAGAAAGCTTTTGGAAATACCTAACACATGATGTTGTTATTCTATTCGGCCCAACTCATTATGTTCTTACGCTGCTTACTTCTTCACATGTGTAAATTGACACTTATATCACCATATTTCTAGAATGGTGACACCTATTGAAAATTCATAAAGATCATTCTTGTAGACAATCTTACAGTTATTGAAAAAAATAAAAAACTAAATAAGGCCTCCAAATAATGACCTTTGACCCTGAATAACTTCGTTTGCATACATGGGATCGATGGGAACTTTTATGACGTTACTTCTAATGGAAAATCTCAGCTTTTCACCAAAATTCAGATTTGTTGGAATTTTTGCTATTCGCATGTCTATTTTGACTGGACTAACAGGTCATACCATAAACTGTCTGCAATCTCGTTTGGTACTGAAAGGCTCGGAATAGAATTTCCTTTAATGATATATGCTGCTCTTGTTTCAATAATAGTTATTCTGATAATCTTATCAAATTCATGGGACTGTTAAAGTCGAACATAGCTTGAAATACCTTTGACCTTATGAGTATTAGAAAACGGTTTGGAAGTCTATTTAAATTTATATTACAACTTACTAAACAAGTAAAAATGACGTAACTTGTTATACCTTGCCGTTCGAAATTTTCAGATTTCAGTCATTTCGATTGGATACTGTGGATTAAACCTTTAAAACCAAATATTAAGATAACTATCTTAGCAGGAGTGTTTTAGACGCCCAATGGAGACTAAATACTATATTTTAGCAACTTCGGTTGTATAATGTGACTAAAAGCTTTTAAACACCGAACATCGGGAGGTGCCGTTCTATGGGAGATATATCAAAACGTCGAACTGTGCCGACTGTTCGTTGTGGAAACGTTTTATATTCAAAACGAAAACTAAACACCAAATTTCAGCCATTTCGGTTGGATAACGTGGCTAAAACTTTCAACATTCCCAAAATCGGGATAAAATTCTGAGGCGATACAGACATGTCCGTCTGCTGTAATCACTCTATCGTCCACAACAATTGAGATAGACCGTTGCATTCTTGCACCCGAGTGTCTTTTCCCCATAGGTAGGTCAAGTTCGAAGATGGGATATATCGGCCCATGTTTTGGTGTCGTCCTCATATAACGGTACCTCCCAATGTTCGGTATTTATACCCTACACCACTATGTGGAAAGGGTATTACAAGTTTGTTTTGGGAAAAATTCATGTAACACAGCGAAATATCAGTCCTAGACCCCCAATCTCGACGAAATAAAGCGATTTTGAGATGTATGTCCGTCTGTCCATTATAAATTGTATTCAAACTCCAGGCCGCAATTATGGACCGACCGTCACGACATTTTTCATGGAGATCGGGTTCGGACCAGAATAGACACCTACCGTTATTGGTGATGATTGTGAAATATTTAGCGGGTGTAATGGACCAAAAAGCATAATTTTTTACGTGATATTGTAGGTGCTCTGTAGGTCGCAATAAGAGTCCGATCGCCTCGAAATGTTAACTTAGGTAAGAGTATATGACAAAGAAGAAGCTTGCAATTTGAGATGGCGATCAGATAATATTTAGAGGGTTAAATGGACCACAACGTTTGTGAGAAAATTTAAAAATATTTAATATACAGCTCATATCTTTTTCCTGGAAGAGACATTCCGGGCAAGTAAGCTATACTTGGAAGATGAACGCTTGACCTATTGATGTCAATTGTGTTGGTGTACATGATAAGATAACAGAGTTACAGCCTAATATCCCCAATTATTTGTTTGTAGTGTTATCATAAACACGCTAGAGTTCGCAATTATAGCTCAATAATCACGAAATTTTGCACGAGGTAAAAGTTTAGGTAGAATAAGATGCTTACAATTTTGGATGATGATATGATGTTATTTAGCGGGTGAAATGAACCATTACTTTTGTATGAAAAATACAAAAAAATATTTTTGGTCTATATTTTATTTCCTGGAGGCATATGCCGGCAAAGTAGACTACATATGGAAATAGAACAACTGATCTTGCCCCTGATGCAAATTGCAATCACGTGTCAGCTAGATAACGGGCCTACAGCTTAATAAGCTGTAGGTCCCAATATGAATATGAATCGTAGTACACTCACTCACTGATATGAGAGAAGTCTCCCTTGTCCCTTCTGAGATGTCTGTGATACAATTATTATATTATTATTTAAGCTTCGTGTGATACGGTACCAGAATCCACAAAGTTATTTCCTACAATAAGTTTATTTGTTCCATAAAAAAATTTTGATTTGTGAAAAGCTAATTCTCAGTGGTAAAGGTGTAGGGTATCACATGGTCGGCCCTGTCCGGCTATTACTACTTGTAATTTGACGTTTGGGGTTCCCAGTGGTCAAAAAACTAATTCACCAAAATTTTTAAAGATAGGTCCAGGATTTGTTATTGCCCCCCTATAACGGAACCTCCCGATTTTCGGTATTTTGAGGAGTTTAGCTACATTTTTTACCAAGCTACTTGTAATTGAATATTTAAGGTTCGCAGAGGTCACAAAACAGAGATGGTCTGTATGATGAGTTTTTAATTTTTAGACGGTCAGAAAGTTGTAAATATCGAAAACGTAGAAAATGTAGGTTACCATCATATTTTTCAGTTAATATTAATTCTGCAACCCTTTCTTTGTTACTTGGTGGAGGGTATAAAAATAGGCCCAAAAATATCACAAATCAGCATCATTTAATGGTAGACGCTGATCAAATTTCGAAAAATTATACAAAAGTGAAATGGTCCTTATTAAGTTAGCTTCTACTTTTTCTTTGACAGGAAAATAGAGAAAAGTGTGGTTTAATCACAAACCGAAATAAAACAAATAAAGTGACATTGGCTTTAACCCATTATTACCCATTTTTTAACATAAATCTAGCCACAGTTTCCACCTTAATTAACTATTAAGGCCAATATTTTTTGTAAAGGTCAAAAGCATTTCATTTTATCCGAAATCATTTGATTTGTGTAATATACAATCACAACTCGGGGTTATAAAAAGATGGACATTGGCTTCAGCTATGTTGAATTAAAAAAAAAAAACAAACAAAAATATTGCCAATATACGTTTTTTTTTGTTTGTTAAAGAAATGTAATACAAAATAATATGAGCATATCATAACAAAGTTCATGTTGACTAAGGGAGGTATTTTGAGAGGATTGTCAATTTAATATACTGACATACATACAGAAAGATAGTTGATAAAAATAACTATTTTATGTTATGAATGGGAAAAAGTGAAAATAGTTTCCGATTATTTTGAATATGTAATACATTTTACAAAAGGGTTACGACTTACTTTCATGGCTATGAGTTACAAAAGTCAAGTGTCTTTGTAAATCGAATATTTTGTTTATAATCTAAATTGTTGTAAACATATAAAATATTGTTGGTACAGCTCTAATACAAATATACATACATGTGTATACATATGTATATAAACAATGGCACACACATTTACTGCTAGAGATGTTTGTTATTCGGTATTGTTGAGACATTGAAGGGCAGGCATCAGCAACGACATACATTATATCGACACCTCCAAATAATAGTATGCTAAGTCTAAAAAGTGAGTTTTGCAGGTGAAGCTCTCAAAGTTTGGACATTTTTTTGAACTTCAGTACTATGCTAAGTCAATATTTGTTTATAACTTCTGTTCGGATTGACCGATCATTACCAAAATTAGACAGAATTTAAGTTAAAGGACGTTCGACACCTCCAAATAATAGTTTGCTAATTCTGAAAAGCGAGTTTTGCTGGACAAGCTCTAAAAGTTTGGAAATTTCTTTGACCTTCAGTACTATGCTAAGGAAATATTTGTTTATAACTTCTGTTCGGATTGTCCGATCATTACCAAAATTTGACAGATTTTAAATTAAAGGACGTTAAATATAAAAATGTAAAGAACTTGAAAACATGATAAGTCGACTTAGCATACTATTGTTTGGAGGCGTCGATATGTTGAAAACAGCTCTCAAAGGATAACAAACAAGCATTGTTGGCCCCAATGAGGTTGGTTTTTTTAAGCTTTTACATGTGTCAAAAAGAGCCGATTTTATTTTGTCGTTTTGTTTGTACATATGTAAATACCAATGTGCATGTAGATATCACTCCTGTTGTTATTTGTTTTTTGTAAATATTTCAATATGTATATTAGGATGTTCGAGAATGTCAATCGAATCGAACTAAAAAGACAGAGGACCATCAAAGCTTTCTGAACTTTAGGAACGACTAATATCATTAAAAAGATTTCAACTAAATGAAATGGTTTTTTAATGACAAATTGTACGAGTTACAAGTGCCAGGACTTTAAATTTATATACCTTGGCGAAAATTAAGGGGACAACCTAATAGATGTACGTATTTTCCATAAACACATGTAAAATAAAATCCTGCGATTTTGTAAGCGTTGGCTTTCGTTTATTGTTCATTGGGTCCTTAGACGAAAACAACAACAATTTAACGACAGACATATTAAATGGCAAAGAATTGCTCCCTTAGGCAACATTATTTTATTGACAATGATTTCTTTCGATGATTTCTATTCAGATGACGGAGTGTTTTTGCGATTCTTCACTGACTGAAATTATCTTTTGTTATTTACCTCATATTGCACAGTGCAATCAGTTGGAAGCAATTCAATAATCTAAAGAGTTTGGTTTATATGAAAGAAACTAATATGCATGTGTTTGATATTGATAATCCGCAAATTATATGTTAATTAAAAATATTCTTATATCAAGTTGTATACCCTGCAACTTAAAATGTAGGGTATATTAACATTGTTGTTCCATTTATAACACATCGTCGAAGACCCAAAAAAAAATTAATATTCTTAATCAATATACACTTCTAAGACTATACAACAATGTCAGCCCGTCTGTCTTTTAAAATCAAAATACAGCTCGCAATATTTAAGATATATCCTACCAAAAGGTCTATAATTTGTTATTCAGTTTCCGTTGGCTGCACGAAAACTTTCTACCCTAGGCAACCTAGCGTGTTGCTCGGCGCCATTTGAATTTTTTTTTTGGAAAGTATGACAGTTTTTGCCTTAACGTACACAGGGCAGTTTGTCATACGACCATGTTTTGTGTTGTTTACAGTGATTAGAAAAAATTACTTTGCAAAAAAAAAGTAGAGGGGCTACTGTTATATGAGGGACTATGTCTAATTGTGGACCCTTCCCTATTATTTTAATGGTACATATTATTTTTTAAATGGTTTTATTTAGCTCACCCCGTTTGTTTTTATTTTATTTATTATTTATTCTTGGGTCAAATTTAGTAATTCAAATTTCACCCTCTTCCTGTCAACCGATTAATCTGAAATTCTGTATACACTTTGGATTTTGGTGACAATACAATTATATTTATTCATTATAAATTCAAGATGGCGGCCGCTACAAAATGGCGGATAACGTAGGTTTTATCAATCCCATCAATATGGGTATCAAATGAAAGGGCTCAACAAGCTCAACAACAATATACTATAAAAAATTTAAATCCAAGATGGCGGCCGCTACAAAATGGCGGATAACGTAGGTTTTATCAATCCCATCAATATGGGTATCAAATGAAAGGGCTCAACAAGCAGAATACAATATACTATAAAAAATTGAAATCCAAGAGGGCGGATAACGTAGGTTTTATCAATCCCATCAATATGGGTATCAAATGAAAGGGCTCAACAAGCAGAACACAATATACTATAAAATATTGAAATCCAAGATGGCGGATAACGTAGGTTTTATCAATCCCATCAATATGGGTATCAAATGAAAGGACTCAACAAGCAGAATACAATATACTATAAAAAATTGAAATCCAGAATGGCGGCCGCTACAAAATGGCGGATAACGTAGGTTTTATCAATCCCATCGATATGGGTATCAAATGAAAGGGCTCAACAAGCAGAATACAATATACTATAAAAAATTTAAATCCAAGATGGCGGCCGCTACAAAATGGCGGATATCGCCAATCAATCCTATCAATATGGGTATCAAATGAAAGGGCTCAACAAGCAGAATACAATCTACTATAAAAAATTGAAATCCAAGATAGCGGCCGCTACAAAATGGCGGATAACGTAGGTTTTATCAATCCCCTCAAAATGGGTATCAAATGAAAGGTCTCAACAAGTAGAATACAATTTACTATGCAAAATTGAAATCTAAGATGGCCGCCGCTACCAAATGGCTGATAACAATTTTTTATCAATCCCACCAATATGGGTATCAAATAAAAGGGCTTGACAAGAAGAATACAGTGCACTATACAGTACATCTTATACACCCGAAAGCCATACAGTTTCCAGCTAAGTACAATTACGGGACGGCTGAAAGAAGAATGTTGCCTTTAATATTATCATGGGCTTCTACTATACATAAAATGCAGGGCAGCACTGTGGATCACGCAGTCGTATACTTAGGTGCGAAACTGTTTGAAGAAGGTCAAGCCTACGTGGCTCTTAGTAGAGTAAGATCTTTGCAGGGACTACGTATAGAGGAGTTGGACTGCAATAAACTAACGGGCAAGAAACCTTGCAATAATGAAGCACTAAACGAATTAAACAGAATGCGAAATAAAAACTAAAAACTAGAAAATAAAAATAGGTAAAAAAACTTTTTAAGTTAAACGGTTTTATGTTAAACATACATTGCAATGTTTAAGATAAATGTACTAAAAACCAAAAAATAATAAAATAGATACAGTCGTGGGAATTATAAACATATGCATAGACTAGACTAAAATAAAACCGTGGGGCACGTCAATTGTCTACAAATTATCGAATTAATGTGCGATAGAAGAATCGTTTAATTCGTCGTTAGGCAGTTGGCCCGCAGATGGTGAGGAAATTACTTACTATTTCTTGCTCATGGAAATTCCAATAGTTATACACTCCATGTAAATAAAAGAGATGTTTCAATTAGTTTATCGTTGGACATTCACACTGCTGCCTGGCGAGGAAGCGTTTCACTGCTCGTAGTTTGTCTTTAATCGACCATGTACTACTCGCTCACCACTATGAAACCCTAAAACTCGCTTATAATCGAGCTTGCTAGCTTGTTTCCACATTCTAGCCCTACTTATCACACGTCCATCGTTGTCGGTTGAACAACTGCCTAATTATAGTGTAACATTACAAAACAAACATTTTAATCAACGATTGTAGACAATTGACGTGCCCCACGGTTTTATTTTAGTCTAGTCTATGCATATGTTTATAATTCCCACGACTGTATCTATTTTATTATTTTTTGGTTTTTAGTACATTTATCTTAAACATTGCAATGTATGTTTAACATAAAACCGTTTAACTTAAAAAGTTTTTTACCTATTTTTATTAGCATTGAACATTAAAAAAATCAAATCGATCGGAGATATAGCAATATTTTTCTCGAACCATTCGCTACAAGTGGAACCACTGTACAGTGCCATATTTGGCAAAAGTCATGTGTGTGTATTTAGAGTAAAGGATATTGTAGCACCACTTCCAGCAGATGGTTTTCTTAAGATATCAAATATCGAATAAACATACATAAAACTTCAAATAGACCCAAACGATAAAAGGAAATGTGTTTTTGTTTTGTATCGAAAGCTCTAATGTAAGTCTGCCACTTGAAGAACTCTAATGCATTGTAATAAAAACAAAGAATAAAAAACGGTTAAGGAAAAACGATTGATTCTGGTACAATGATAGGAAATAGCAATTTATGTGTACAAGCATGTCATCTCGAAGGGGAGAATTAAATCAGACAACAAACATTTTATTTTACAAAAATCAAAGCACGATGTCCCACAGAAAAATAATATGGTATGTGGAATCATATTTTCAGGATGAAATATACAGGAATATATTCTCGCCAGAATGCTTATTATTATATAGTAAATCATATATATAATCTTTATATATAAAACTCAATTGTCGTTTGTTGGTAATTGAATCAGTTGAAAACGGCTGGAGCGATTTGGATAATTTTTTGTGGAAATCTTAGTCATAGCCCAGTTTAGGTTTTTATGCAAAGAAAAATTGGCCACGCCCACTTTTCCGCCCACTTTTATAAATATGTTATATCTACGAAACTACTCAACAGATTTTCCTGAAATTTTCAGGGAACGTAGAGTGATGGCCCCCTGTTGGAACAGGCTACACATTTGGTTGAATTTCGGATCGGGCGGGGTACCTCCCCTATGCCCTATTTTTGTAAAAATGCAATATTTGCAACAATTACAAATGTATCGCTATGAAAATTAATTTCCGAGTCAATGGCGATTGTGTCTCCGACCTTACGTGCTTATTTGGGGCATTAAGACTGGACAACGCCCACTTTTTTTAAATATGTTATATCTACGAAACTACTGAATCGATTTTCCTGAAACTTTCAGCGAATGTACAGGGTTGGTCCCCGATAAAAATATGCTACACATTTTTTGACTTTCGGATCGGGCGGGTACTTCCCCTATGCCCTATTTTTGTAAAAATGCAATATTTGAAACAAAGACGAATGTATCGGTTTCGGAACTTATTTGCGAGTCAATGGCGATTGTGTCTCCAACCTTACGTACTTATTTTGGGACTTAAGATTCGACTACGCTCACTTTCTAATTAGGTTATATCTACAAAACTACTGAAGGGATTTTCAAGGAAGACAAGGATTGTCTAAACTTTTAAATCTTTAAAAATTAAAAATTAAATGTCGTTCGTTGTCATGGCATCAGTTAAGATCGGCTGGACCGATTTCCATATTTTTTATGCAAAGAAAATGTACGCCCACTTTTTTTCAATTTTTAATTTTTATCATTTCTTCAAAAACTACTGAACCGATTTTCCTGAAATTGCCAGGGAATGCACAAGGATGGCCCCGCTTAAAATAGGCTACCAATTCAGTTGAATTTCGGAAGGGACGGGGTACTTCCCCTATACCCTACTTTTTTAAAAATGTTATATTTACAATAATTACGAATGTATCTATTTCGGAAGACCTTACCCACTTTTTTAGGATCCAATGACTTGACCACACCCACTTTTTAAAATATGTTACATCTACAAAACTACTGAACCGATTTTCCCGAAAATGTCAAGGAATGTACGGGCATATTTTCTTGAATTTTGAAGGGGGCATATTTGACAAAAAAAACGCCTTACCTTTATGAATAAAAATCAAATGCTGTCATAACCCAACATAGGTTTTTTGGAAAGAAAAGTTTACCACGCCCCCCGAAAACAGGTTACATATTTTATTGAATTCCAGAGGGAGCGGGGTACCTCCCTATGCGATATTTTTAAACCAGTAAGGAAAGGATCATAGTCGGGCGGGGCCGACTATATGATACCCTACACCACTGTGAATATGTAAAATATAGGAGATATGTATCAATTTGAACTGATTTATATACATATATATACACATCCCAAATTTCATCAAAATTAGACAGAGCGGGCGAAAATATACATAGGAGCTATATCCAAATCTGAACCGATTTCGATATAAGTTGTTACACTTATTTCTAGACTAAATTCAGTCACACATTCCAAATTTCATCAAAATTGCACGTAAATAGCGTGTTTTCAGCAAATACGTCAAATCGGCCGAAAATATATTTGGGAGCTATATCCAAATATGAACCGATTTCGATGTAGTTTGGGACATTTATTTTGAGACCGAATTCAGTTACACATTCAAAATTTCAAAAATCGGACGTATATAGCGTGTTTGGTGCAGCAAATACGCCAAATCGGCGGAAAAATATATGGGAGCTATATCCAAATCTGAACCGAGTTCGATATAATTTGGTACATTTATTTATAGACCTAATAAATTTAAATGTCAAATTATAGCTACATCGGTCTGAAAATGTAGCTACAAACGTCAAAACACCGCAAATCGGGGGTACCGTTATATGGGGGCTATACCGAAACGTGGACCTATGTCCACAACTTTTGTTATATAAGTTTATTGAAACTTAAGAACCCTAAATGTTAAATTATAGCTACATCGGTCTGAAAATGTAGCTAAAAACGTCAAAATACCGTAAATTGGGGGGTACCGTTATATGGGGGCTATACCAAAACGTGGACCTATATCCACAACTTTTGTTATATAAGTTTATTGATACTTTAGAACCCTAAATGTCAAGTTATAGCTAAATCGGTCTGAAAATGTAGCTAAAAACGTCAAAATACCGCAAATCGGGGGGTACCGTTATATGGGGGCTATACCAAAACGTGGACCTATGTCCACAACTTTTGTTATATAAGTTTATTGATACTTAAGAACCCTAAATGTCAAGTTATAGCCAAATCGGTCTGAAAATGTAGCTGAAAACGTCAAAATACCGTAAATCGGGGGGTACCGTTATATGGGGGCTATACCAAAACGTGGACCGATATATCCCATCTTCGAACTTGATCTTCCGACGGCTAAAAAAATGGTATTCCCCAATTTTCAGCGAAATCGGTCAACAAATGCGACCTGTATGTTGCGAACGGACGGACGGACGGACGGACGGACGGACGGACGGACGGACATGCATAAATCGACTCAGAAAGTGATTCTATGTATATCCCTAGAAGGAACTATGGGTCTATCTCGCTTCCTTTTGTATGTTACATACAAATGCACTAACACATAATACCCCTTACCACATAGTGGTGTAGGGTATAAAAACGTTATATTTGCAAAAATTATGCATGTATCGGATTAAAAATTTACGGATTAATCTACAATCTAGGTACTTCTTTAGGGCCTATAGGTCCGACTACGCCTGTTTTTATTAATATGTCATAACTCCAATACTACTGAAGGGATTTCCATAAAATTTGCGACAAAAGCTCAATGTTTGCCGTTGTTATGTATATATTATGAATTTCGGAAGAGGTGGGGTACCTTCCCCATGGCTTTCTGTTAAACGCTATATATAAGCCAAATAAATGTATGATTATATAGGTTTCAGCATACATTTTGGTAGGCAATGAAGTTGTGTGCACCCTAGGTACATATTTGGGGCCAAAATACCGGACCAGGCCTACTTTTTTTTTTTATATGTTATTTCTTGAAAACTGATGACCACGCCCACTCTTTTCAAAACATTATTTTTCCAAAACTACTGAACCTAATATTTAGAAAATGTTCAGGAATGTCCCGTGTTCCAAAGTGCTATATATTTGTAGACGAATTTCGGGGCCTATTATTTTATAATCGCTATATTTGCTAAACTTATGAGTGCATCGGGTTTCAAATTAGTTTTCGAGACAACGGTGATTGCGCCCCCGATCAAGAAAAACTACATATTTACAAATTTACTTGAATGGTGAGGTTCAACGGTCCATCAGCCATGAAAAGTCTCAATAAGCGGAAGAATTCGATTAAACCACTTTTTAACCTTTAAAATTAGATCGATTTAGGATAAAGACAGGGACAAATTGGCGAAAAAATCCGACAAAGTCCGTAAGAGAAAAGAAAGGTTACATACAAAAAATCCTTCTCGGTTTGACAATAGACCGAAGAAGTGAGGTAGAAAATAACTATTTTTGAATTTTGAAGCATAAAGTCGAAAAAAATTGTCATTAAAACTCATTACGACGGGCCAGCAACGCGGACCGGGGTCTGCTAGTAATATTAATAATAATTGTTCCACAAACATCCCATACGGGACATGGGAGACTTCTCTCATATCAATGTGTGCACCCCGATTCATATTAGCACAATGATATGGGACCTACTGTTTATCGCCAAGTCCGAACGGCGTGTTTTAAGACACCCTTTTGTAGAGAAGTTTTACATGGCTGAAATACTCAGGAAATGTCGCGAACATTACTGAGGGGTATTATGCCACCGTTGAAAAGTCTTTTGATGTTGCGTAGTCGGGTAATCGAACCCACGACCTTATGTGTGCAAGGCGGTTGTGCATACAATTGCACCACGGTAGCACTCAAAAATAATTAGACAAGTACTTCGTAAGAACATTTTTATACCATTTATAAGTTGGTTTTGGACCAAAAGTTTGTAACACATAGAAACAATGGTCGTAGACCCATACTTATATATACCAAAACGACATGGAAATGCTAATCAAGAAGACCAGCACAGTTTTCAAAGTTATTTTGGGTCTGTTTGCCTTATGTCATTTGGTATAAAAGCTATGGTGGCTTACAACTTTAGTATCTCCCTAAAAGAAATGTGTACCAGTGATTAGCTTATGCACAGGTAGTGGCTCGCCTCCGTATTTCATTATTTTTCATTAATTCATTGTGATGTTGTTGTATATCAAAATATAATAAATAAAGAATTAATTAAATAATAATGAAAATAAAAAGAATTTAATAAATAATACAAAAGAAAATATTTCATTATACGTTGCTACGAATTAGACAACGTAAAGAAATCATGTCAAATCGGCATAGAGTATCAAGCAAACAATCATGTTTGCCAATTATATGTGAGCTTTAGAAGGTTATAGAAGGAATGGATAGACAAAGGGAGGTCACAATGCTAAAATCATGATCGAGGAATTCTAAGTTTTTTTTTAATTGATGGAATGTACGATGCTGTACGGGATTTTGAAGTTTTGATTAGAAGTAATGTAACCATGCCAAAAAAGTCCTCCCAAAATAATGGGGTTTTATAGTACGTTTTGGTAGTCGTAACTACTTACAAAACCCCCCACTAACCCATTATTTTTACAAGGGCATGTCGCACTGAATAACTAGATATTCTATGACCTTTATTAACAAAAATAAAAAAACACACGGCCGGCGGTGAGCCTTGAACACACAACCCTCGGATTTGTAGTCGGACACACAAGCTCTGTGCCACCGTACTCATTATTTAGTAATGCGTAATATAAGCAGTTATTTTTGTACACATTCTTTGTAATGGGTTACATAATGACTAACGGATCCAAATTTTTGCTGGGAATACCTCGAAATATGAATCTCTTTCATTGTTCGAATCGGATAATGTCACCAAGAACTTTTTCTAAATACGTTTGGTATTTTTTCTTTTCTTAATACAAGTATTTAATTTTTGATGAAATATGTATGTATATGTAGCCAAAATGGTTCATCTGTCCATTTCGAAATAATGAAAATAATATATAACGTGTCGCAACAATACATGCATAAATATATTCACACAACATCCTCAAAGGAACAAGGGAGACTTCGCAATAATATAAATAAATTCCGCGGAAAACTAGTGCCCAGAGGAAGTGGTGTAGGGTATCACATGGTCGGCTCCGTCCGACTATAGCGCTCTTTTACTTTATTTTATTTATGAAGAGACGATGGTGGATAAAAATTCCGTCACTTTCCCAGATTTTCAGGGAGTTCCGTAATTAAGTTCAAATCCAAAACATAGGATTTTCGAGGTCCATAAAATATAAATGTTTGATCAATAATTTCATTGTGAGGCGAATCTCTTTCCACCGAGCGATAATGTTAGCTTTGAGTAATGAAAATGCTAACTGTGGGGTAAATCCGGAGGACATTCATTTTCCGTAATGTTTTTCGTTTTTGTTCGATAGAGAGAAATTGCGGCAGCAATTTTTTGGAACGGACATCACTGAAAATTTAGCTCTAGGCCTCTAAAAAATAGTACTATAAGGAACCGGTGTTGTATTTCATATAACTAAGTGGAAAGATGGAAAAATCAAATAAACATTGACCCACCCTCATATTGTAAACAAAATGTCCGGGAAATCCACTATTCCCTGGAATGGCGATTTTGTGATTTCCGTTTTCGGGAAATGATAAAAAGCGATAAAACCCAAAACACTAATTCTCAGTGATTTAAAAAACTTCTAACCTAAAATTGCGGATTTCAGAATACTTCATGGTGAAGGGTGTAAATATGTTGGTCCATCCGAACGTAGCGGGTTTTTTATTGTTTGACTTTGTAACTGTTCGACGGCTGATTGTCCCAGCAGAACACCACTGGGTCTTCCCATAAGAAGATCACAGGTCTTCTTTTTGGAGACTACAAGAAAATTTCATAATGTAAATATGGACTTAGGACAAAGGAAAATTCATGTTATATGTTGTCAAGTGACTCAAAACAAAAAACTCATTTTTTTCGATGGCGAATTGTGGGGGATGTTTTCAATATTTTATTGCAAATTGTTATCTACAAATATAGCTTCTGTCAAAAACTATAGTCTTTTGCTGGAACAAAATGTTAATAAAATTGTATTATGGCATTTTTAAATGGGTTGTCCTGTCAACAAACTCCATTTCAACACACTTTCTGGCAGTATTTCTCATGCTATGCTTATTGTTTTCCAAAAATATATTTACGATTTCAAGAAAATTATCGCAAAATGTGTGGCAACGTACGGAATATTTGTTTTTTTTTTACAAAAATTTAAAACAGAAACACTTACCGCTATATATTGCCAGCCCTTGTTGACTCTGACTAGCAGGGCTTCTTCTTCAGTAATATAAGCTAAAGTGCCTGGTGGGTTCATGGCAGATTTCTGAAAGTAAAAATTGAAAATTCAATTTAAGATCCGGTAAAAGTTAAGATGACATGAGTCTCTATTCGCTTTTAAGAATTTAATTCACTTAACATTCACTTACCTTTGTCATTTCATCAATGTTGGGAAAAGTGACTGCGCCGGGTACAATACGCATGTTCCACGAGGATGCAGAAAAATATGGTGTTTCATCATCCTCATCAGGACTATGATGACGAGTCGAACTGCCACTGGGGGAAGGGCCTGGTGGTCCAGGTGGGCCTGGAGGTCCTGTGGAAAATCATAATGGAAATATAAACAAAATTTCGTAAGAAGGTGTTCGCTGTAAACAAAATTTATAGCACTAACTAAAAGAATAAAACTACCAAAAATATGTATCGAAAGGCAAAAAAAAAAAAGAAAAAAACGCGAACATCAACTCAATTAACTGATATTATTTTTGAACTTTTTCATGTTCTTCAATACAAGAATGAAGACAACATTAACACTATGATTCAAATTACACAAACAAAGTAAATGCTCTATGATGTTGGAACAAAATCGAAAAGAAGCAACGTCCATTATTTCTGTTACAGAAAAAACCATATATTGTATGTATATTGGCAACGACATAAGCGAACTACTCCGAGGACCATTATGATGCAATCTATTTAATTTATATATTTAGGAAAAATAATTTCCAAAAAGTATGAATATAAGAGGCATTGTAAGCTTGATTTTTTATTTGTAACTTATTAAAGTAACCATTTGCGACCCTATAAATCATATATATTCTTGACATGGATACAATTTTGAGTCGATCCAGTAATCGGCTGTAAACAGTTTGTCGTTCGCAATAATTGAGCTAGAACGCTATATTTTTGCACCCGAGTGTATGAATGTCAAGTTCGAAGATAGACTATATCGGAACACGATATGATTAATATCTCCTGATTTTCAGTCCTTTGAGGATTTTTGCTACAATTTAGTGGACACCAGAGCTCCGAATGTTCCCTTAAATTCGCTCGAATTTCACTCAGGCCTGAAACTACACTCGAATACGAGCAAGTTGTGGGGGGTAACATGTCCCCTCCCCGCAACAAAGAAAAACTTATTTTTGAGGATTTCAGATACATTGTCAACATTGTATCTCACGATTTTCGGTTTTAGCTAAATTTTTTGATATAACTACCCGTAATTTTATAGGTGAGGTTCCCTGCAGTCGTTAAACTTCCCTTATTTGTCAATATAGTTGCGTGTTTTGATATAGCCCTCATGTAACGGCACCTCTCAATTTTTGTTTTTATACCTCAGTATTTATTCTTACAAGGGTGTATATACTTTCATACGGACACAGCGTACCCCATCGAAATAGACCCCAAGTATATATTTTGCCAAAACTAAGTTCAAGTTCGAAGATGGGTTATATCCATCCACTTCTTCCGGTACCTCCCCCACAAAAGTTCAAAAATGTTCGGAAAATTTGTGCGCAATATAACTCTTGATGGGAATAATCGAGTTGGTCCATACTTTTCACATCGTGAAATTTCTACCAGACTTATATGAGGTTCCAACATGGATTCAATCGGTTCACTCCCTAGGAAAAGTTCAATTTAGGACCTGCTCTCGAATCTCCTTGATTTCTATTGTAACTAATTGTATTCACTGTCCCCTATACGGCGGCACAAGTTTCATCAGGGGCAAGTCCATATTCCCTGAGAATGAAGACTGAAAGATGCAAAAAATCCCTATGATAACGTGTGTAGTGGTTGGAGCGCAAAATAACTCTCTGGATTGGCCTTCGCCAATCCAAAATTTGGCCTTCGCCATCCTAATATTTCTACGAGACATAGATCTGGTTGGAATATGGACTATATATGTCAATTCCTTCGGATACATCCCACACCAAATTTCGGAAACGTGAAGGTTAGGACCTCCTCTCGAATAGTTTTGAATTTTCTCGCAACACCAAGCACTGTCTTATCTCCTTGCGCAAGTACCTAAGCTTTGGAACCATACATTAGCCTGGATAGTAAAGCCTTGTCCTGCCAGTTGTGCGTGTACCGACATGTGGCCGTATTTATACGCCTTTTTAGCAGGTTAATAATCGCTCATTCTTATGATGAGGCCTAGCCAAAGCAATCGTTGCATCTTGATACGTTTATCTATACTAATGTCGTTGTATAGCAGATACATCTCGTGGTTCATACGACGTCGATATTCACCGTCAACGCAGATTAGTCCGCAGATCTTACGAAGAATTTGCACAACTGGCAGGCCAAGTCTTTTACGAAGCAAACAAGTGGAGAAAGAGATGGAAAGACGCGGTATTCAAAAAAAAAGGAAGCAACAGAGAGAATTGTATATCTTTTCTCAGTTCGGGTTATGGAACAAATTATCTGTAATGGGCAAGCTACGTAAGTAAGTATGTGTTATGCAGTTAAAAAACATTACTAATGATGACAAACTTGTGGTCTTTCATAATAAGTAGATTGTGTTGTCTTTTATAAGATGCGTTATTTTTCGTAAATAGGAGCACAACCTTATCGTTATTAGGAAATTTTTTTGGTATTCTATAACAATTCCTTATATATGAATTCTTCTATAAGAAGATCATGTGGTCTTGTAGAAGAAGATGATCATCCACAATAGGACATTGCGGACATCTTTAAGAAGAGCTTGCGTTCTTTTATAATAAGTCCTTATGGTCTTCCAAAAGAACGCCTTGTGGTCTCTAAAATAAGGCATTGTGTTTTTCTGTAATAAAACCTTGTTGACTTCCAAAACTGTTAATCTCCCACAAAAAAGACTTTTTGTTTGTACAATGGTATACACACCCGCCTTGCACACATAAAGTCGTGGGTTCCCCGGTCAGGCAACATCATAACACTTTTCAACGGTGGCAAATACCCCTCAGTAATGTTGGCGACATATCCTGAGTATTTCAGCCATGTAAAACTTCTCTACAAGAGTGATGTCTTAGACACGCCGTTCGGACTCGGCTATAAATTGTAGGTCGCATATCATTGAGCTAATATGAATCGGGGTGCACTCATTGATATGAAAGAAGTCTCCATTGTCCCTTATGGCATGTTTGTGGAACAATTATTTATTATTATAAGAAAAAATCGTGGTCTTATATGTATATGAAGCCTTCCTTGTCTTTAATATTAATACAGTCTGGTATCTATTACATTTATCCCATTGCAATTGCATTGCTCGTAATTAATGTTATTATTTTGGAAGACATTTTACTCGAGTACAACATCAATTTTTATAAAAAAAAACAGCAACAATACAATTAATGAAGATGTTTCAGGCATCCCATATTTTTGTTCGTGGTAATTTTTCCATTTCCTTTTTCAGAGATTCTTTTTTTGACTTTCTCTGAATTTTCTCCTTTTTCATTTTTGTGTTTCTGGTATTTCGAATGATTTAAACTGATTGCTACAAGTCCATTGAGTGAAATTTATTGATTTTGTGTAATTTTCTTCATTGCGCAACAAAAAGCATAATGGGTTTTTGGCAAAATGGGAGAGATGTAAAAGTACGGACAAATGAAAAACGTATGTGAAAATTAAAAGAAAGTATTGAAATGTCGTTATATAACTTTGTGCTAGCAATTTTAAAGAATTTTTCAATGTTTGCATATAAAAGAGGACTTAAAATACTATAGAATACCGATAACATCTGGGACCTGTAGTCGATTCGTTACAGTGAAAATCATAGTTTTTGAAATGCGAGACAGAAAAGGACTGAAACAATTTCATGGTACTGGCTGTTTATTATGAGTGATCGGGATTCTGCAATATGAAGTAAGCCTTAAAGATTTTCCTTTAAATGACAACAAATGGACCTACCTATAAGTTAATTGAGAATTGTGATTCTCTACCCCAATTTTATCAAGTGTCTATTGTAGACGGGGTAATAATCGAAAGTGTTGTATCGTCAAGGATTATTAGTTGAATGGAAAGATTTCAATTCTTCTAACATCTTTGGAGGGTATACTAATAATGTTTCCGTTTGTAACGCATTGAAATAATCATTTGCCACTTTATACGTTTCATTTTCTTGATCAGAGTAAATTACTGAGTCGATCTATCCATGCCCGTCCGTCTGTTTTAATCAGGTAATAGACGCATATGTACAAAAATATTGCATCCTATTTCAATCAATGGAAACTATGTTGTTGCACATATTGTTTTCAGGCTAGTCCAATTAGAAGATGAGGTATATTCGCCCACGTTTTGGAATGGCCCCGATTTTAAGTATTTTAGATGTAAAGCTACATTTTCTGACCAAATAAGCTGTCAATTGCCACATAGGGTTGCTTATCAGTGTTCAAGAAACTTGTCCACCTATAATTGTGGGCAAAGGCATACCATACCAAAAGGTAGACCCATGTAACTGTACAGCCCGATCTTATATAACTGCCTATACCTTACACCACTATGTGGGGAAGGTATTATAACGCATCGAAATAATGGTCGTAGACCCGTCCGTCCTTCCACTTGTCTATCTTCCCGGAAGGGAAGAAGCCCTTTGATTTTGGTGACGGTCGGATAATATGTAGAGGTCGGATTGGTTAAAAAAACTCATTTGGAGAAAAAGTCAACACTTTTTTCCAAAGCGAATATCTCAGATTCTATAAGAGTATAGATAAACTTGACATTCAAAGTAGAAAATATCACTTTTCTAACGATGGGTGCACCGTGGTGCAATGGTATGCACACCCGCCTTGCACGCTGAAGGTCGTGGGTTCGATTTCCTGGCCAGGCAACATCAAACATTTTCATTGGTGGTGAAATACACCTCAGTAATGTTGGCGACATTTATCCATGTAAAACTTCTCTACAAGACACGCCGCACAATGGTGCCTCAGTGGACAAAAATCGAAAAATGTGTTGTTGATTTGTTTTATGATTTCATGGTTTTATTTTCTAGAGAACACTTCAAATAGGACAACCCTGAAAGAATTTTGTCGATATATGATGTTACTATAAAGTTACAGCTCCTCAAACATATAACATTTTTCGTAGTTAGTTTATATTGACATTTATACAAAAAGGACCATATGTTCAAGGAACTGTATTTAAACAAGTTATTAGAAATATTAAAAATTTTTAATTGGGAATTAAAGAGTGGCAAAAAGCCTTCCTTTTTGTGATCAAAAAAGTTTACTTAAAATGTTTATAGATAAAGTACTGTTATGTTTATTGAAGCAATAGCATGTTATACAGTACTCACGAATTTCGCTTCTTTCATGGAGTGTATCTAAAAATTGCAGCAAATTGCAGCTTCGGCCATTTGGTACATGAAACACATATCCTTTTCGAATAAAATTATGCTAAAATGACATCCGACAAAATCCGATTCTTTGAGACACAACGATATTTTCATAAACAATGTGTACGAAAAATGCAAGTTTCCTGAGTAATACTAAAATACATTGTTATGATAATGTATCTATCTTGATTCAGTTGGCATGTGTTTTCGGACATTTTACGTCAAGTAAATCATGATAGAAAACCGTTAGTATAAACATGACTATAGTTTCAATTAATTTTATTTTAAATTTAAACGAACTATGTGGCAACTCAAGGCTTGTTGTTAAATAGCGAATATTAAAAATAAAAGTACCATTATATACAGGGACTTCATCCAAATCTGAAAATTTTTTTGTTTAAATCGGGAAAATTGAAATTAAAATTGACTGAGTTATAGCAAAATCGGAGAATGATATATAGGAACTATATCAAAATCTGAACCGATTTTTGTTAAAACCGATAGATTAATTAAATTTGAAAGAGATTCAATTAAAATTGACCGATTTTGTCAAAAATCGGGAAAAGATATATATGGGGGCTATATCCAAATCTGAAGCGATTTTTGTCAAAATCGGTAAAACTGATTATGGGTCTAAGAAAATGTCAGATATTTAATTTGGAAGCTATTCTCTTAAAATTGACCGAGTAATAGCAATATGTAGGAAAGATATATATGGGGGCTATATCCAAATCTGAACCGATATGGACCAAAGTTGGTATTTTTCATTTATATGCACTCATAAGTACTTGTACAAAAAAATCATCATCCCAGGTCAACTCCTTCTATTTTTGTCCACGTTTACAAGGAAACGGCACCACTGTGCGCCGTTCGGACTCGGCGATAAACAGTAGGTCCCATATCAATGATCTAATATGAATCAGGGTGCATTGATATGAGAGAAGTCTCCCTTGTCCCGTCTGGGAAGTTTGTGGAACAATTATATACACAAATACTTTATATTTTCGTATTGTGAGATCGATTTAGAGTTGTTTGTAAAAATATCAATTTCTGCTTAGAACGAAATAATTATATAAATCAAAAAGAAGTTTTACTTGCAAGTTTGTATGAAATTTGTGAGCATTAAAGCAAATATTGCAAATATATGTAGATTAGACACAGATTTGTTATATCTTATTTTACGCATTTTTAGAGAAATTTTGGTAGAAAATGCCTCGTGCTCCAATTAACTTTCGATGAGCGTGAAAAGATTCAAGAGCTCAGAATGAAGGGTTTCTGCATTCGAGATATTGCTAAAAAAAATTAACAGCAACAAGTAGGTGCATAAGTATTTGAAAAATCCTCAAAAATATGGCAAAGCCGTCCATCCCGGTAAACCCCCCCCCCCCCCCCCAAATTCAGTGATCGTCAAAAACGACAAATTAACCACTATGCTGTGAATAAATATATTAGTCCTGCTCAAATACGCAGATAATTGGACCTACCATATCTACTCGAAGAGTGCAACAGATTTTTCACACCAATACTAATATTAAGTACCAGAAAAAATTACCAGTTCCTCGTCTACTCCCGAGACATAAGGCACAAAGACTAGTATTTGCCGAAAAATATCCATTTTGGGACACTGAATGGCATTCCGTGGCTTTTAGTGACGAAAAGAAGTTCAACCTTGATGGACTTGATGGCTGCTACAGGTTTTGGAGAGATACTCGGAAAGAAAAGGAAACTCGTGTTGCTAGAAATTTTAAGGGTGGATCCCTTATGGTATGGGCAGCATTTGGGTATCGTGGAAAGTCTCCAGTCTGCTTCGTGAGCCACAAAATGGATTCACAAAAATATTGCAAGTTACTAAAAGACGTCCTAGTAGAATTTGGGGATGATTTATGGGGTTCGGAATGGATCTTTCAACAGGATAATGCCCCCATACCTGTATCAAAGAAAACTAAGGACTTTTTAGTGTCAAAAACATTAAGATCTTGGACTGGCCGGACATAAGTCCAGACCTGAACTTCATAGAAACCCTCTGGGGTATACTATCTCTACGAATTTATAGTGCCGGCTGTCATTATAACACATTATTGGAGTTGAAAGTAGCAATCCAGGATGTATGGGATAAAATCACCATTGATGAACTGCAATCTCTTATACGATCACTTCCAATGCGTTTAAACAATGTTATTTCCAAGAATAGAGGACATACAAATTATTAAATCGAAGTTCCAGACAGTAAATGAAGTTCATAGTATAATTTAAATTTTGTACGCACAAAATTAAATCATAGTCTGTAAGGAATTTATGTTCTTAAGACTGAAATAAATAAATAAATAATACAGTCGAAATCGATTATAACGTCGTCGTTTATAACGTCATATCGCTTATAACGACGAAATCCAAAAGACCCGAATTTCTGCCCTTTATATTCCACACAAATAAATATCGATTATAACGTCTTCGCTTATAACGTCATATCGGTTGTAACGTCGGTTTTTTTTTTGTGAAATATTTGAATTTTGCTATCGGTTATAACGTCGAACCACATGAAGACGAAAAATTCTCTCAATATGTTGTTGCATGTATATTTTTTTCAAATTCAAACAGCAAGAAATTACCAAACATATGCACAAAATGTTCGACGATGGAGTTGGGCAACTGAATTTCGACTCACATGTAGGCGGTCTTAAGCCAATTAAGCTGTGACACCCAATGTCACATCTGTTTTACAACTCATGAACCAAGGCGTAATAAAATCATTAAAATTACATTGCCGGAATTGACAAATATCCAATATCCTGGCAAGAATATAAAAGAATCAAAGTACGAAATTAGATGTGTTGGATGACGTGTTATTGTTAGATGAAGTTCAGAAAAATGAAACGGTGTCTGTCATTGCTAATTGTTTTCATCATGCGGGATTTGATAACGGTCCTTTGAACGATTCTGAAGACATTTATATCCATTTTCATTTTTTCTGAACACGTAGAAGATATTGCTGATGACAATGTTTTCACATATGTCATGCATAATGACGACATAATATTGGAAGTTTTAGATGTAGGCAATTCTAATGAAGAAATTCAGGATACTAAAGAACCAGAATTTCAATTAACGTCAGTGTCAGGGCGTGTCTAGCTGTAGAAACTCTTCGAAACTTTCTTTACTCAGAAGATGTAACAAGCAAAGAATGATTTTTGGAAAAACTTTCACCACTCAGATCTGAGTTAAATTTAAATCTTATGAATTCCAAAAAAGCACATACTAAAATAACCGAATATTTGGAATAGAACCCTATTCTATTTTAACGTAATATATTTTTTAAGTCATTTATACGTATGTGTATAGAATTAAATTGAATTGAATTTAATAAAACAACGTATTTATACACAATAGTCACTATGCATAATATAATTTCACCTCTTTTATAAGTATCGTTTATAACGACTATCGCTTATAGCGTCCAAATTTGGTCGGTCCCTTGACCTACGTTATAAGCGATTTCGACTGTACAAAATTTGGAATTTGTGGTAAAATATCAAAGTAATTGCAAAAGACGCTAAGCTATCACAATTTTAATATTTCGAAGTTTTTACTTTAATGACAAATACCTCTGCTTCTATTTGGTATAGTAAAGACATGTAAAATAGTAAGCAAGAAGACCAACAAAGCTTTCAATCAGTACCAAGTATATGTCGACACTAGTCAACTATAAAATTAAATATTAATTATTTTGGTTCAGTTCGCTTTAAGTCATCTATATATATAAAATTGAAATTTGTTTGTCTGTCTGTTTGTTTGTTTGTTTGTGCCTTATAGACGCGAAAACCGCTGAACAGATCATACTGAGATGTTTAGGGTACATTGCTACATGGCCTGGAATGCAATAGGCTATATCATTTTTTGAAATTTCGCGTTGATCTGGAGATATAGCATCAAAACCGGAAGTACCCCCAAAAAATATAGATTTTGTATGCAAATATCTTTAGAACTATTACAGATACAATCTCCAAATTTTGTATGTCTGACGGAATTTGATGTAGAAATAAATTTGCCAAACTATATTCAAATCGGTTCAAATTTGGATATAGCTCCCACATACATATATTTTCGGCCGATTTCCTTCTTTTTTGTGCCAAACATGCTATTTATGTCCAATTTTGCTGAAATTTAGAATGTGTGATGGATATTGGCCTAGACATAAATGTGCCGAATTATATCGAAATCGGTTTAGATTTGGATATAGCTCCTATATATATTTTTGGCTGATTTTCCGCATTTGATGCACCAAACACGCTATATATGTCTAATTTCGCTGAAATTTGGAATGTGTAACGGAATTAGGCCTAGACATAAATGTGCCGCATTATATCGAAATCGGTTCAGATTTGGATATTGCCCCTATATATATTTTCGGCCGATTTTCTGTAATTTATGCACCAAACACGCTATATATGTCCAATTTCGCTGAAATTTGGAATATGTAACGGAATTTGGTCTAGAAACAAATGTGCCAAATTATATCGAAATCGGTGCATATGTGGATATTGCCCCTATACATATTTTCGGCCGATTTTCTGTAATTTATGCACCAAACACTGTATGTATGTCCAATTTCGCTGAAATTTGGAATGTCTGACGGAATTTGGTCTAGACATAAATGTTCCAAATTATATCGAAATCGGTTCAGATTTGGATATAGCTCCCATATATATGTTCGGTCGATTTCCTGCATTTGATGTACCAAACACGCTATTTATGTTCAATTTCATTGAAATTTGGAATGTGAGACGGGATTTGGTGTAAAAATAAATGTGCAAAATGATATCGTGATCTGTTCAGATCGGAATATAGCTACCATATATATTTTCATGTTTTTGTTACGTATGTCCAATTTCAAATGAAATTTTGAAGATACTTAGAAGTCATCATTATATACACAAGTACTTATGGTTGAGAAGGAATTGACCAAGGCTACAGCTTTAAATATTATATCTTTGAGAGACTTCTTAAGAATAATGTTTTAATATGATATAACTAAATCATTATTAGAGTAAAAATTATGAATACGAGTGGGAGTTATCCCAAGATTAAATTAAGATATCACAATATGTTAATATGTATATGACCAGGAAATAATAAGAGCCATTTATAACATAAATTACAACTATCCTCAAATCTAAGAATCTCAAACCTGGTTCTATTCTTAATTTTATTCACTCCAAATCCAATCTGTACAAATAAAGAGAAATTAATACCGTAAGAGTATATAACTACCGTAGGAATACTTATAGTCGAAAAGGCTTTAGGAGGAGTGTTACCTCCTGAAACATACAAAAATAACATTGTAGCTCCAAAACAGCCCTGGGTGGGTAGAAAACGCCTTCATATCTCCTATATTTATACGCTAAAATATTAAAAAAGCATTCCATTATATTTTATCTAAGTCGGGGCAGCAATGCGCACCGGGTTCAGCTAGTTTGGTATAAAAGCCAGATAGGTGAAAACTTTAGTATCTCCTTAAAAGAAATATTTCCGAGTAAAAAGCTTATGCACGGGGGTGGTGGTGTAGGGTACCACATAGTCGGTCCCTCTAGATTCCAGACAATGCATAGAAAAGTATGAAACCTAAGGACGTGCAATCTATCCCGAAAATGTAGATAAAAACCAAAAAACAAACCCGAAATCGGTGGTACCATTGTTTTGACCATTCCAAAAAGTGGAACTTTGTTGACATTTTTTGTTGGAATTTTGTAACCACTGGGAACTCCAAATTTCACATTACACAATTTTTGGTGGAGTAATTATGTGGCGACCGGGAACCTTAAATGTGAAGTTACAGGTAGCTCGGACTAAAATGCATATAAAATATTAAAAAGACCTAAAATTAGGGATGTATTATTGTATAGAGACTATACCTGAACGCGGGCCGATATAACCCATGTTCGAACTTGATCTGCCTATCGAAAAAATAACATCGGGTTCAAAAATATTGTTTTCTAGGTCAATAATTGCGGACGCTATAGTGATTAGAACATACGTTAATAGCTATATCGACTCAGAATTTTACCCTGATTAAGAATTCGTGTATTTTATGGTTGCATATGATTATTTCGACAATTTAAAAAAATAGGAAAACTAAATCGATATACTTTCCATACTATGGTGGAGGGCTTATAGTTGTTTTTATTAATGTTTCTGTTAAAATCAAAAGTCATCTGCTACATTGTAAATATTTTCAACAAATCACTTTGTTTCAAACCACCATTGTGTTCTTCAATGTTACATAGCAGAACAAAAACCATACCAAAAACAGCATGTAATTAAACATTTAGGGGAATGTGGATATCAACAACTGTTCGTTTCACTTTATCCGCCTTCATTTCGGCATTACAACGGCAAAACTAACATATATACATACAGTGCAGTCCGAACTATTGTAATTTGATTGGGAGGTAGTATGAGGTATGGAAATCAAATGACAAGCATCCTGGTGCGAACGGAGTAGAGACGTAGACAGATATACATCATGACACCAATTAGACACAATATATTGCAGGCTTTGGATCGGATCATATGCCCTTAGAAAAGCATCTTTATCTGGGATAAGAAAACACATGAAATTCCTAATGTTTACGATACCAGCAATCTTCTTAAGGAGCATAATCACTTAGATTGCAGATTAAAATTTCGTAGCTTTTACAGATAAGATGATACATTTTATTATAGATCCCAAAAATCAAAGCTGAGTCGGGGTGTATGAAATCAGGCGACACCGTTATACACTCCGGTTCATCTGAATAGAACCAACCAATATTTGTCTACAGATACCGTTATATCACAGGAAAGGAGAGGAATTGTAAATTATAATTTTGTGGACATGTAGAGTATATAGTAGCCGATATTTTCAATACCTAACATGATTCACATATGCGTCATAACTGTACTTTTTACTCGCTTTATGAAGAATTGTCAAAATTTTAGCATTTTTTAATGGTTCACCAGGATAGAACCACCCTAAGAATTTACACAAATCCTTTGTTAGATGTGGTAAACTTTAACAAAAAACTATTTATAATTATAAATAAATGCCGTGAGTGTTAATTGCTATCAAATATTGTGCAAAAATTTGTATTAGGGTCTTGAAATTTGATGAAAATCGAGGCTTAGAGCTCCAAAAAATATTTTTATGAAGAAATCGGTAGAAACAATTTATAAAGACAAAATTTTATACTGAATTATGTTCAAAATTTTCTATACTACAATAAAATTACAAAAAAAGTCACAGTTGATAGGTTTATGAGTCCGAAACAGAGGAAATATGGTAAAGATAACTCAAATGTCTACCTTTCCAATCCAAAATTTGATATTTTATCTCAGGAAATTGAATGCAAATCGATGGGTTCCACCCAGTTGCGTTGGCTGTGGACATCAACAGGTCCAAAAAATAAAGAAAATTCCACCGAAAATTCCACCGCCGTCAACATCAAGGGCTTTGATTTATAAGATATCGCATGACATGGAAAGCACAGAAACATAGGCGCTCTTTTTTGTATAGTAACGGATCAGAATTTTTTTTCGGTACTTATACTATGAGGAAAAGATGTGTGAACATCGAAATTAAACCCTTTCCTTTCGAAAAACGTCTGTCTTCCCCTATCGCTAAGCTGTTTCTTCACATCAAATTTCTTAGAACCTTTTGAAATTCCAAGGACTTGATGGTGACATGGAGCGTTCGACGGTGGAATTTTCTTTATTTTATGGACCTGTAGATGTCCACAGCCAACGAAACTGGATGGAACCCATCGATTTGCATTCACTTTCTTGAGAAAAAATATCAAATTTTGGATTGGAAAGGTAGAAATTTGAGTTATCTTTACCATATTTCCTCTGTTTCGGACTCTTAAACCTATCAAATGTGACTTTTTTGTAATTTCATTGTAGTATAGAAAATTTTGAATATAATTCAGTATAACATTTTGTCTTTTTTGTTTTGCCTTATTAAGGCGAAGGTCATTTTTAGAGTGATATTTGAATTAATTCTCTTTCGAGTTGAGCTATTTAGACCTAATAGGTACATTGAAAAATTAGGAATCCACCGAAGTCCCACACATTTAACCACTATGCTACGTTTCACGGGTGGTTAGGCCGATCATCAGGCATATTGAATGGTGTTTTTTTAGTGGGTGGACGAAGGCCAAGCTTGGAGACTAGCATTTATATCACAAATCATTCGAAATTTGTATATTCGAATTATTTATTTATTTTAATGTTAGTCATTTAATTCCAAACCTTTCCTATAGTCCGACTTGGCTGGTAACCCTATTTTTCAATGCTTTATTACAAATACTAAGGCAGCTTTTTTCCACCTTTATTTTATTTGTTCTTCTGTATCAGAAGATTTTGATCATCAATATTTGTCATCGGAATCTTTGACAAGTTGATGGTGGCTTAGAACGCTAAGACGCCTGCAACCGTGTCACTTGGTTGTTGGGGTCCCAGGTTCGTCTTTATAAATTGTTTTTACCGATTTCTTCATACAAATATTTTTTGGAGCTCTAAGCATCGATTTTCATCAAATTTTAAGACCCTAATACAAATTTATTTATAATTATAAATAGTTTTTTTGTTAAAGTTTACCACATCTAACAAAGGATTTGTGTAAATTCTTAGGGTGGTTCTATCCTGGTGAACCATTAAAAAATGCTAATATTTCGACATTTTTTCATAAAGCGAGTAAAAAGTACCGTTATGACGCATATGTGAAACATGTTAGGTATTGAAAATATCGGCTACTATATACTCTACATGTCCAAAAAATTATAATTTACAATTCCTCTCCTTTCGTCAGATATAACGGTATTTGTAGACAAATATTGGCTGGTTCTATTCAGATGAACCGGAGTGTATGACGGTTATTCCAATCCCCACAACTTTTAGTGTAGATGTTTTTGACCAATTCACCAATACCATTTATAGACAATTCGGCCTGAGTATGGGGCTAAAAACATCAAAATATCGTAAATCGGGCGGTACTGTAATATGGGGGCTATACCTAAACGTAACGCAAAAATTTTGGTGGAGAAATTGTTGTTGACCACTTCCAGCCTTAAATACCAAATTATAGCTAATTCAATCCAAAAATTGAGCTAAAACGTCATGGTACTTTAAATCGAGCGGTACAGTTACGAGGGGTCTATACCGAAGCGATGATATTTTGTTTTTTTACAACAGAATTCATGGTAAAGTGGTACTCTTATAACCTCCAGCATGATATGGAGGGTATTATTAAATTTGTTATTCCGTTTGTAACACATCGAAATATTCGTCGGAGATCAATCATTCAAAGTTTACACATATATTCTTGATCAGCAGCTGTCCGTCCGTCCTCCTGTCTGTTGAAATCATGATGCAGCTTGCAATATTTCGGTAGTGGCCTTAATATCACCGCAAGGGCTGATATTTGACATTTAGATTCCTTGGAGGTTAAAAATAATCAACGAGAAATTTTTCGGTATAGGTCTTTCTATAACGCTCACAGAACGGTACTTCCAGATTTTCTGTGGTCGTGGCCTCAATATCACCGAAATTGCTGAAATTTTACATTAAGTCTTCGTCGGGTGTATACAACTTGTCACCTATAGCCCATTGCTGCGATAGCTCGAGATTTTCGGTATTTTGAAGGTTGTGGCTTTAATATCCAACCAAAATGGCTGCAATTTGGCATTTATGTTCGTTGGAGGTTAAAAACATTCCACGAGAAATTTGTCGGCATAGGTCTAGGTATTCCTAAAACCCCCACAGAATGGTTCCTCCCGATTTTCGGTGGATTGAAGGTCGTGGCCTCAATATCACACGGAAATTGCTGAAATTTGGCATTAAGTCTTCGTCGGGTGTATACAACTTATCACCTATAGCCCATTGCTGCGATAGCTCGAGATTTTCGGTATTTTGAAGGTTGTGGCTTTAATATCCAACCAAAATGGCTGCAATTTGGCATTTATGTTCGTTGGAGGTTAAAAACATTCCACGAGAAATTTGTCGGCATAGGTCTAGGTATTCCTAAAACCCCCTCAGAATGGTACCTCCCGATTTTCGGTGGATTGAAGGTCGTGGCCTCAATATCACACGGAAATTGCTGCAATTTGGCATTTAGATTTTCGTTACTTTGAAGGTTGAGGTCTGAATATAGGTATAAGTTCACATCTACGTATGGCTCATTGCTGCGGTTCGGTATATTGAAGGCTGGGGCTCAATATCCAACCGAAATGGCCGAAATTTGGCATTTAGCCTTCGTATTTAGTCTTCGCTAGGGGTACAAAATAAGATTAAAATTTTTTTGAAGAATTTAGTCACATTTTTCTACCGAATTAATTGTTAATTAGAATTTTGTATTCCCAGAAGATAGACAACAAAAAACTATTCATATGTATCCGGGTTTTGGTCTAGCCCATCGGTCCCATGGGCCAATTTTATTTATTTTGAGCCTTTTTTGTCAAATTTTCTAACCAAGATTGATGTAATTTGTCGTAAGAGGTTACAAAAGCTCAATTCGGAAAACTACAAATATTGGTTACTTTTTTTTTTTTTTTTTTTTTTTTTTTTTTTTTTTTTTTTTGGAGAAAATTTGGCATTGTTCACCACATAGTAAGACTGGGAAGACTATAATTTCTATTCTAGCCACAGGATTTCATCTGGTTCCTTTGTTTTTTTGTTTGTGGATATTCTCCACAGAAGTTATTTTTCAATAACTTCTTCAACCGAAAACTTTGTATACCCAAACATCAATCGACGACTCGAAATATAATAAAGACCAAAGAAAAAATCTCAATGAGAAGTTTCTCCAATGAAAGTGTTTGCAAAACAAAACAAAAATTACAACGAAGGCATCATAACAAACTTGTTGTTGGTCTGTTTATTATAGCAAAAAGCAAACATTCCATGTCATGCCATGTTTTTTTTTTTTTTTATTTTAAAGAAGAACGACGACACAGCTTCTAAGCCCACTCTCTGCGGGTGGAAAACGCAGAATTTAGCAATATAAATTGATGAAACTAATTGTTCCTATTGACTTCAATACAGTTCGTGGTAGAGGGTATGAAAAGTTCAGCCCGTCCGAACTTAACGATGTTCTTACCTGTTTTTTTTTTTGTATGCTACATAATATTTTGCCAAAAACAGTAGCAAAAATACTCATTACAAAACCCCCCTGTTTTTTTGGTATGCTACATAATATTTTGCCAAAAACAGTAGCAAAACTACTCATTACAAAACCCCTACTAATCCATTATTTTAACAAGGGCATGTCGCACGAAATAGGCAGTTATTATTTTTTACACTTAACTAAATAGTCGCGATTTGTACTAACTTCTTTTATAATTTGTTATGTAAGTGGCCAAAAAAAGCTAGTTACTTCGCGCAACATGACCTTGTTTAAATAATGGGTTAGTAGGGGGTTTTGTAATGAGTATTTTTGCTGGGAAGGTTTCCACCCGATTTAAGGTTCTTTGAAGTTTTAAGTCAAATATTCCAACCAAGAAGGGGTTTTTTCAGTGTCAGGTTTTGAATTACGACCCTAAAACGGTTTTACACCATTTCGAACCGAAATTGCTGTAATTCGGTATTGCCGATTTATTGCGGAAAATTGTAAATATAATTCCATTTTTCGTACAATAAAATAGCTCCCGAAGTGAGGTCTTTAAAAGATTTTTTCTACTGAAGCGGATGTTAGTCCTCCTGGAAATAATAAAGCATGTCGTGGTAAGTATTTTCATAAACCTAAGATTACTTATTATTCCATTTTACTTCAATAATATTGTGATTTTAACTCCGTTCTTACTTGCTAAATACGTACGGTATGTATGTATTATTAACGAGATAGCATGACACGACTCCCACGTGAGTACCTCTACATAGATCACCCGCTATTTCTCAGGTTTGAATTCTTCACATTATGTGGAATGGACTGTAATTGCTGGACTTTATCTCAAATGTATCTGCCAATATTAATTAGTAAATGCAGAGACTAAATCAAAGCGAAAAACTTCTTAATTAAATTCAACTAATCGTTGAATTCTGTTCCTTTGCTGTTTTGACTTTGTTATATTATTTTTCTATTCCCTCTTCTTCTTAGCATTTTAGTCTGTTGTTCGTTTTATGTTTTCGTTGAAAATGATTTTGTTACACATAGACAAAGACTATGACGTTAAGCTTAATAAAAAAAGAACATTGCAAGATAAAGTTTAAGAGAAGCGACAAATCAATAAGGATAATGATTATGTTGAATTCTTTGTAATGGTATTTTGCCAACATAGAATTCATATATTTTTTTTCGAAAAATCCTACTACTACTACTTAGAGTGGGTGAAAAAGCTTGAAACGATTTGTTTGGACTGTGCTGCTGAATTCTTAGAGAGAAGAAAAATATATAAGAAAATAACTAGAAAGTTAATGAAAATGTTACAATAATCGAAAAAAATGTTAATGTCTGAAGATAATTTTCTTCTTTGGCTGCCGAAGAAATTCAATTTGAATCTCTTTTAAAAGAAAAGATTTCTTTCTTGCATGCAAATAAGACGAATACAACTAAATAAGAAATGAGAGACGATTAAATAAACAACCGTGCTAATTTGAAATTAGCAAAAAAGAAAAATGTTTTTAAGAGTAAAATGCGGGGCAGTGAAAAGGAACAATTAGCTAAATTTTGTTTATGAAAGTACTAAAATATTCCTTTTATTGCAGTAGTATCACATTTATACCCAATTCCTGTTGAATAATGGCGCTAAAACTTCCGTTCTATGGGCCTATAAAAAGACATGGAGCAATATCGGAAAATTTTAGGTAGAAAGTTTTATACCACCAACGGAGACTCAATATTAAATTTCAGCCATTTCGATGGGATATTGATGACACAACCTTCAAAATACCGAAAATCGGGAAGTACTCTTCTATGGGGGCTGTTTGAATACATGTACATATACTGATAATTTTCTTCTGGAATATTTTATACCCCCATGCAGACTGCTAAATTTGCAGACATATCGGTGGTATATTGGTGCTACCACTTTCGAAATACCGGAAACCGGTAGGTACGGTTGTATGGGACTATGAAACGCTAACTTTCAAAATACCGGAAATCGGCAGATACAGCTCTATGGGGGCTACATAAGGACGTCGATCTATGCCGACAAATTCAAGGTAGAAAGTTGTAAGCCCCCAGCTTTAATCTTTTACCAATTTGAAGGAGTGCACTTATGCCGACAAATTTCACGTGGAAAGTTTTATACCAGCAACGAAGACTTAGTACCAAATATCAGCCATTTCGTTGGGGAATTGGGGCCACAACCTTCAAAATACAGGAAATCTAGTTGAAGGCGTGGACCTATACCGATAAATTTTAGGTGGAAAACTTCGTTCGGTTGGGGACTGAGACCTCAATCTTCAACATACCGAAAATCGGGAGGTACCGTTCTATGCGCGCTATATGAAGACGTGGACCTAAACCGACAAATTTCAGGTGGAAAGCTTTTTACTACTACGAAGACTAAATACCAAATTAAACCAATTTCAATTTTCAACATACCGAAAATCGAAAGGTACCGTTCTATGCTTCTAACTTCAAGAAACCAGAAACTCGGAGGTATCGTTATATGGAGGTTATTCCAAATCGTGAGTTACTATTATATGGGGTCTGTTCCAAACCATTGGTCGATGTCCATTATTTTTGGAGGAGTTAGACCATATCGAACACTAAATGACAAATTACACCAAAATTGGACTAAAAACGTCGAAAAAAAAATTTTCAACAAATTCAAAATATCTTTTGGTGTCGCACTATTTTGACCACTTCGAAGGCAAAACGTAAAACTACATAAATTTTAGGCCGAAAACATCGATAAAATCTCCAAATGTTGTGCAAATGTTGTCCTACCTTTGGAAATACAAAATCCCTAAATACAACCAAACTGTTAGTTGGATGCAACAAATACCTTCAAAATTCCTTAAAGTGATGCGTCGCAATATATGATGCGGCAATAGCGAAATGAGCACTTGTATATAACCACTTTTTGGTAGAAATGTTTTCGGCTATACCATACGTGGACCCACTACATGGTACCATTACCAATAATGTTTTTATGTAACCTTCCAAAAAGGTATAATGTATCGATTCGCGCTTTTGCAGTATAAATAAGCATGTACCAAACTCTAATTCCCGAACTACAACGCCTGTATTTTTACCGCTATTTACGCTTGTTGTATCGACAAAATTCATAACAATTGATAGGTTGGACACACCAAACACGTCCTTTCCATTTTTTAATTTGAGCTCAGTCAACTTAATTTCTTTAGATTCATTCTTTAAGACCATGGTGTGATATTGAAGGATCTCTGAGTGTTTGCCGTAAAAGTGCGTGCTTTACTTCTCCAAATAAAGCGGGCTTTTTAAATAGACCAAGCAGTGTACACATAGATAGTCTTTTGGATTCCTGACAGACATGGGTTGAGATTTTAATACCCCCAGCGGAAAGCAGGCAGCGTCCCATATACGCAATAATTGAACTAGAACGCCGAGTATAATTAACCAAAAAACCCGAGTGTATTTTTCCCATAGGCAAGTCAAGTTCGAACATATGATATATCGGCCCACGTTTTGGTATAGCTCCCATATAACGATATATTTTTAGATTTTAGGGGTCACAATACACATCCAACAAAAGTTGTCAACATAGCACAATGGTCCCAAATCCAAAATTTCTGGCCAAAACTATTTCAACGTCCATTTTGTATTGAAATTAATTATTATTTATAATAAATGTGTACAAACAGCAATTCTTACGTTTTATAGACCAAAATGACCAAAAACTGCCAAGATTTGTTGAACAGAGTGGTCCCGTTGTGTGGGGTCTAAACCAAAACATTGACCTATGTTAATAATTTTTAGTACGAAGGATTCATATCTTCCAAGAGGTCAAAATACCAAATTTCAGCCGAATCGGTCATATAGTGTCGCTAAAATCCAAAAAATATCTAAAATCGGACGGTACTTTTATGTGGGGGCTATGACAAAAAATTGACCTATTTTCAAAAAAATATACATACTTGTTTTCTACACTCTGAAACCCTTAAATATGAATTTTAAGGAAAATCGGTTGATAGATGCGGATATTACCGTTCTATTTCAATTGGATACTACGTACAATCACAACAGGTATTTACAAAAAATTCTCCCATCTTGAAATAGAAAAATCCACTTTATTTTAACTGTGGCAAATTTGAGCAAGAATTTATTTCTCAATTTATTAGTTCAGTCCCCCAGCTATCTTCCGAAATCAATTTGGAGGTGGAGAAACTTGGACATTTTTTTTAAAAGTTTAAGAATATTTAAAAAGTATTTGTAAAAAATAATTTTTAATATATATAAAAACATTGATTTTATTACGCTAATTTTACAAATTTCATCGTTCTTTTTGTAAATGTTATGAAAGTACTCATTAACAGCTTCCCGATTCATAATAACTTTAGTCTCACTTCTGTATATTTATGCAGCGACGCAATACAACAAAAATTGTATATTTTACAGCACAAAGTCTGTTTTATTTTTTTTACATAAAAAAGTGTCAACTTTGGTACTGCGCCAATCAACGAATACTAACGTTATTTACAAAAACTAATTATTTTCAGATGACTTGATGTGTTTTTTATTATTCTGTGCAAAAAAAATTAAAATTTCGAAACTTCAAAAATAGGGTTTTGGCCAAAAATTTCCTGATTGAAACCTATGTGCATAGGTTCATGTTTTGGTATAGCTCCCATATAATGGTACCTCCCGATTTTAGGTATTTTAACGGTATTATCTTAATTTTTGGGCAGAACTGTCTGCAATTTGACATTTTACCGAACTAAGTGTAATTTGACACTTGAGGTTCCCAGTGACCACAAAACTTTCCACCAAAAATTTTTAATATAGGCCCACGTATGGCCCTATAAAACGGTACCATCGATTTCAGATATTTCACTTTCTGTCTACATTTGCGGGAAAGAATAAATGTCCTTTTGACATTTATGGTTCCCAGGGGTTTAAAACTTCGAGAGGGTATAAATAAGAAAAAAATATTTTTGACAGAAATTTATATAATTTTAATGTTTTTCAATGTTTTCATATAATTATTGTTGACCTTTGATCGCTATCTACCTCTTATGTTCATTTAGCTTAAGGTCAGTAAAAAACAACGTTTTTTAATGTTGATTTATTTTCCAATATTTCGACTATCATCGATAGTCATCATCAGTTAATTATTGTTGGTTTTATTTCTCTAACAGCTTATCAAATACTCTTTTGTTGACAATAAATTCCCATCTGAACTTTAACTTTTTCAATATTTAAATGAAATAGTCATTAATAAGCAAGTGTTCATTCATTGCTACTACAGGACAAGTTTATTGCATTTAACATTCAATTTTTGTAAATATTTGTTCCAATGAAAATAACCACTCAAAAGGAATGTGTTCACATTTACTAAAAGCAAATTTAAATAAAGACACGTAGCATGAAAATTAGTATGGACCAGCAAATTCGTTAATAACATTTTCAATAGCTTTTCAATGAAATTTTTCACAAATAAAAAACTCGAAATTGGTAAGCAAAAGAGAAAACAAAAACACTTCATCAACTATAATCTATAAAAACCGAAACTCATTAACATGCGAAAGCGTCAACATAATTTCAATGTGGCATCCACCATTTCAGGCAAACCAAACCATTTTCTGACATCAAAGGAATGAAAGGAATAAAGAAATAACATAACTTTGAGTGGGGATGGTCCAGTGAAATCTGAATAATTTTGGTTGTTTGTGTATTTCTTTCACTGGATTCAAGAAATAATAATAATAACAGCAACTACAACAACAAAACAAAGAAAATGCATTCAATGAAATAAATTAGAAACGTGAGTGCACTGAAGTGAATAAAAATTACGTCAAAAATGACTCTACATAACAGTAAAAGAAAATGAGGACGAGCGGAATACAGATTGCCCTTTTGTCCCACCACCATCATCTATTCGATTTCTCTTCATAACAATTGACAACAAAGAAAACGAAGAAAATATAAGACAAATTATTGAAAATAAAAGAAAACCCATTTGTAATAAAACTTGCTTACAAAATAAACTTGACGGAACACAATTGAATGACTGTAAAAACTAATTGGAATCGAAATTCTTACTCAAGAAATGAGTGAATATTGAACATTGGGCAAATAAAGAAAAACGAAAATAAATGAATAAGAATAAGTTTTTCTCACGAACATCCTCGAGGAGACAAAGTGAGACTTCTAAAACACTATAGTCCGATTCTATGTTTAACTAAATGGCATAGTAACTATATTGTTATCTTCGAGTCAGACTTGAGAATCGGTTCAAACTAGCCAAAACTCAGTACATTTTGAATGCATAGCAGCATTTTAATACGGATAACGTGTTAAACTTATTTTCAATTCAAATTCCTATGTCAAGCTATTAATACAAAATTGTGGGATTTGTTAAGTCGAAGGTCACACTAGAGCGGTTTTCGTGAAACTTTTAGGTATTTATAGATTGAATTCCTCACTACAGCGACTTCATGATATTACTCTAGTATGGAACTCGACCTAGGAGCCCTTGATTTCATGAAATTGTTTCAATGAAACTCGCTAGTGTGACCAAGGACTAACGTACGTTTGGACGAACCATTAAGATTTGCAAAATTTCGACAAAATTCGTAATTTATCGTGATCATCAGTCATTATACCCTACACCACTATGTGGGGAGGGTATTATAAGTTGGTTTTGGCCAAAAAGTTTGTAACGCATCGAAATAATGGTCGTAGACCCATACTTATATATACCAAAATGAATGTCTCGACGAGCTGAGTCGATCTGGCTATGTGTGTCCGTCCGTCAGTCCGTCCGTCCGTCTGTCCGTCTGTCCATCTAAACCTTGTAATCACGCTACAGGTCGCAATTTTAATCGGATCGTCACGAAATTTTGGATGTTGATGGGGGTATCGGAGGGGAAGAAGCCTATTGATTTTGGTGATGGTCGGATAATATTTAGGGGTCGGAAAGGGCAAAAAACTTAGGTGGATAAAAAGACAACGTTTTTTTTTTCCAAAGCCAATATCTCAGCTTCTATATGGGGTATACCAAAATCAAAACCTGACAATGAAAGCAGAAAATATCGCCTTTCTAATGATGTAAAGTAGGTGCTCGTAGGTGATCAAACAACGAAGATATCGCAATAGTAGCAAATAAAACCCCAATTTTTATTTTTGCGATTTTAATTATATTGACAAATATCACAGCTTTGGTTGAAAACTTTCCAAAAGCAAAGCCTGACTATGAAAGTAGAAGATCCCGTCTTTACAATGATGCAAACTAGGTTGGCGTAGGTAACCAAATAACGGAGATATCGCAATAGTCGGTAATACATCCCATTTTTCTATTTTTTGGAAATCACGCTACAGGTCGCAATTTTGATCGGATCGTCACGAAAATTTGAGGGTTAAAGGGGTCTCACAGATGAAGAAGGGCAAACACTTACTTGGAGAAAAGTCAACATTTTATTTCAAAGCCAATATCTCTGTTTCTTTAAGAGGTATATCAAAAGCAAAACCTAGAAAGGAAAGTAGAAAATATCACCTTTACAACGATGTAGAGTAGGTTGCCGTAGGTGGTCAAATAGCAATGTTATGGCAATAGTCGATAATGCATCCCATTTTCCGATTTTTTTGTAATCACGCTACAGGTCGCAATTTTGATCGGATGGTTACGAAATTTTGGGGGTTAATAGGGGTCCCAAAACGAAAGAAGCCTATTGATTTTGATGATGGTCGGATAATATTCAGGGGTCGGAATGGGCAAACACTTATTTCGAGAAAGGTCAACGTTTTATTTCAAAGCCAATATCTCTGTTTCTTTAAGAGGTATATCAAAAGCAAAACCTGGCACGGAAAGTAGAAAATATCACCTTTACAACGATGTAAAGGAGGTTGTCGTAGCTGCTCAAACAACAGAGATATCGCAATAGTCGGTACTGCATCCCATTTCCCGATTTGTTTGTAATCACGCTACAGGTCGCAATTTTGATCGGAGTTGATGCTTGGGAGTTGATGCGGGCCCCACATAGGAAGAAGCCTATTGATTTTGGTCTTAGTCGGATAATATTTAGGGTTCGGAATGGGGAAAAACTCATTTGGAGACAAATTCAAAGTTTTATTCTTTGTGAATATATTGGCTTCTAGTAGGGGTATTCCAACGGCAAAGCCTGTCAATGAAAGAAGAAAATATTACCTTTACATTGGTGTAAAGCAGGTTGGCGAAGTTAATCAAACCAGGGAGATACCACAATAGTCGGTAAAGCATCCAATTCTTCAATTTTTTGCAATCAAGCTACAGGTCGTAATTTTGATTGGATGGTCACGAAATTTTGGTTGCTTATGGGGGTCCCAGAGACAAAGAGGCATATTATTTTTGGTGGTAGTCGGTTTATATTCCCTAAATGAAATGTTTACCAGTGAAAAGCTTATGCACAGGGGTAGTGGTGTAGGGTATCACATGGTCGGCCCCGTCCCGACTATAGCCTTTGCTCACTTGTTTTAATTGCAACCGTCACAGCTTTTAGAACTTTTGGGTCATTAACTCAGGAAATATGGAAATACGAAAACAATCATATCTTTGTAATCAGAACCTCAAGTAAAAATACCGAAACTATTCGTGAACTGTTCTAAATAAAAACAAGAAATACCGGTGTTAAGTTCGGCCAGACCGAACTTGTTATAATAAGAACAATTAGTTTCGTTTATGAAGAAGACTAAAAACCAAATTTCAGCAAGTTCGGTAAAACAATGTGGTTAACCTTGAAATGGGTGATATAATAACCCGCGGACCTATACTGATAACTCTCTTCAGGAATATTTTATTCACAGCGACATACTAAGCTGGTCCATTACAGAACATTTGTTCCATAGACCGAACTAAGAAAATATCTCCAAATCTCTCTGTTTTTAGCTTCACTTTCTGGAATACCGCGCCTTGTCATCTATTCATCCACTTGTTTGCGCCATCTATTTTTTGGCCTGACAATTCTGAGTGCACCGCCATGTAGCATGTATTCATACGCCTTTTTAGCGGGTTCATCATCGCTCATTCTTATGATATGGCCTAGCCAACGCAATCGTTGCATCTCGATACGTTTAACTATATTCATGTATAGCTGATATAGCTCGTGGTTCATACGACGTCGATATTCACCATCAACGCAAATCGGCCAGTAGATCTTTCGAAGAATTTTCCTCTCAAACACACCAAGCACTGCCTTATCTGCTTGCGCAAGTACCCATGTTTCGGACCCATACATTAGCACGGGTAGTATCAGCGTTTTGTATAGTGTTATTTTTGTTCGACTAGATGTGGCGTTGCTTTTAAATTGCTCACTTAAACCATAGTAGCATCTGTTGGCCAATACAATTCTTCTTCTTATTTCACAACTGATGTTGTTTGTTGTGTTTATGGCAGTGCCGAAGTAGACGAAGTCTTTAACTACCTCAAAATTATAGGTACCAACTTCCATAGTTGGTCCGAGCTCTATGGACGCTTTGCGCGTCGACACCATCAATTTGTTCTTTTCGCCGTTTAGCGCCAGACCCACTTTCGCAGCTTCTGCTTCGACCTTCCTAAAGGTATCAGTTCCTTCCTTTACTGATCGTCCCATGATGTCTATGTCATCATCATAAGCAAGTAACATGTGGCTATTGGTGTAAATTGTGCCATTTCTTTTGACATTTGCATCTCGTATTACATTTTCCAGCAAAATGTTGAATAGGTCACACGAAAGGCTGTCTCCTTGTCTGAAACCTCTTTTGGTATTGAACTGTTCGGAGAGGTTCTTTCCAATTTTAACTGGGGACCTAGCATCAGTTAAAGTCATATTACAAAGCCGGATAAGCTTTGCGGGGATACCAAATTTCATACATTGCATGGAATACCTTTTATCGAAGGGGACTGTCGAATGCTGCTTTATAATCGACAAAAAGGTGATATGTGTCGATCTGCATCTCTTGTGTCTTCTCCAGGATTTGCGCAGGGTAAATATCTGGTCAATGGTGGACTTGCCAGGTCTAAAGCCACATTGGTATGGTCCAACTATTACGTTGACCATTGGCTTTAGTCGTTCGCACAATATCCCTGACACTATCTTGTAGGCAATCGGGAGTAGAATTATGCCCCTGTAGTTGGAGCATAAAGTCTTATCTCCTTTCTTATGGGAGGGACACAGGATGCTCAGGTTCCAATCGTCGGATACGCGTTATTCCTGTCAGATGGTGCTAACTAACTTATGAATACACCTTATCAGCGCGTCGCCTCCGGTTTTAAACAGCTCGGCTGGTAAGCCATCGGCTCCTGCTGCTTTATTATTCTTCAGCCGGTTTATTGCTGTTTTTACCTCATCTTGGCCGGGCGGTATACATTCTATACCATCTTCTGGGATTGGATCTGTGGTATCATCGACATCGCTACTATTGGATACTAGCAGATTGGAGAAATGTTCCTTCCATACCCTGAGCACGCTATCTGTTTCTGTTACCAGATTATCTTGCTGGTCTCTACAGGAGGATGTGTCTGTACCAAAGCCATCTGTTTGATGTTTCACTCTTTGGTAGAATTTTCGGACTTCATTCTGGCTCCTGTACATCTCGATTTTTTCACACTCCCGCTTTTCCATTTCTCTCTTTTTCTTGCGGAAAAGACGTTTCTCTTCTCTCCCGATATCTCTCTCGTGCGCTAAATGTTGCTACTGATTGTAAAGTAGCTCTATATGCCGCATTGTTTTCTTCGGTAGCAGCACGACACTCCTCGTCATACCACGAATTCCTTTGTGGAGGTCTCTGGTATCCAAGTATGTATTTTGTGGCTGTTTGCATGGAGTGGGTAATATTTTGCCATTGTGTTGTTATGTTATCGGGACAAGGAGTGCTCTCATTAAGCAATTGGGCTAGTGGAGTGGAATATGCTGTGGCTATCTGCTCTGCTTTCAGCTTATCGATGTCCAACATCCGCGTTGTGTCTGTTCGTGCTTTATTTCCAACGTTTAGACGGGTACGTACCTTTGCTGCAACAAGGTAGTGGTCCGAATCAATGTTTGCGCCTCGGAACGATCGTACATCCAACACGCTGGATGAATGTCTTCCATCTATCACAACATGATCAATTTGATTACATGTTCTTTGATCTGGAGACAGCCAGGTGCCCTTATGAATATCGAGATGATTAAATCTGGTACTGCTAACTACCATGTTTTTTGCAGCTGCATAGTCTATCAGCCTCATACCATTGTCAGATGTTTCACTGTGGAGACTGAATTTCCCGACTATTGGGCCAAAGATATTCTCCTTTCCAATTTTGGCATTAAAATCGCCTAGAATGATTTTAATGTCATGGGCAGGGCAACGGTCATATGTTTCTTCAAAGCCCTCGTAAAATATATCTTTGGTCTGTTCGTCCTTTTCTTCAGTGGGAGCATGGGCGCAAATAAAGCTGATGTTGAAGAATTTAGCTTTTATTCGAATTGCAGAAAGTCTTTCGTTCACTGGGGTGAAGCTGGATACCAGATGTTTTAGTCTCCGACTAACTACAAATCCGCAAACCGAACTCATGCTTTACGTCATGGGAGCTATAATACAGTGCCTCACCTTTAGGTGTTGTTGTGACGCCTTTCCAAATCGATCGTATTTTCTGTATGGCAGTAATATCGGCCTTGCACTTTTCAAGTACGTCTGCCAATGCGAAGACTGAGCCTTCTCTATAAAGAGTGCGAACATTCCCGGTGCAGATTCGCAGATCATGGACCTTAAAACGTTGCGGGGTTCGTCAACTTTAGAGGGGTTTGTTTTCTTTTCTTTCGTTTTTTCATAGTAGGCTGTTTCTCTAGGGGAGTGTTACTAACCCGACCCCCAAACCCAAGTTTTTAACGTTCTTATGGGTGAACGAGCGGCACACGGCACCTTTAACGGGTGTTAAAAGCAGTTCCCCAGGTGACACCACGGGGATATCGTGGACACTGATCTCCCCGTGGTGTGAGATGAAAGAGGGGCCAAGATAAATCCTGGGCTTTGCCATGTTAAAACCGGTCAATACCGTTCCTTGGTATCTTCCATCCCCTACGTCACCCAATAATGGGTTAGCAGGGGTTTTTTGGTTACGACAATCAAAAATTACTATAAAAAACCATTATTTGGTAATGATTTTTTTGCTGGGTAAATGTAAAATTTCGTTAACTCAATCGGAAAATGTAGCTTAAAGCTACAAATCTGTCGATACCGTCATTTAAGGCTATATCAAAAAATGAGCCTATGTCCACATTTTTTGGTGGAGAAGTTTTGTGACCTCTTCGAATTCCATATCCAAAATTACAGCTATTTCTACTTGAAATGTAGCTTTAAACATTAAGATACATGAACAAATTACAGCTTATTCGGTCTTAAACGTAGTAAAAACCTTAAAATACCTTAAATCGGTTTACCCTAAATGTAAAATTATATAATTCTGTCATATATAATTCTGTCAGAAAATGTAGCTAAAAACTCCAAAATACCTGAAATCCGGCGTCCTATCACAATTGTTCTGCAGTGATCACCACAAGCGGCCATGCTTAGATCGACTCAGAATTTTGCCCACACCAAAAACATATATACTTGCGCTACAAACGAAAAACCTAAATACACCCTCCGTACTATGGTAGAGTGTATACAAACGTGGTCCTGCCAATAAATTAAGAGGTTCTCAAGTTTTCCCATTCCATTGGAAGGTGAACAAAACTGCGATGGAGTTGTTGAAACGCTTTGAAAATTGTTTAGAAATGTCAAAAATCTATGATTCTGTAACATGAAGCTAAAAATTCCATCCCATAACGTTGTGCAGTGCCAAATAATGTTTTTTTTTTCAAAAATTTCTTAAAACTCAATTTGACTAAAAGAAGTGATACGAATTGAGGGCAATCGTCAAAGGAGATAAAAAACAAAAAAATTAAAGAATAAAAAAATACAAAACGTATTGAACACTATAAATGGAATGCAATAAAATACTACAGCGAAAAATTCTACGACAAAATATTGCAAAAAAGAGATGATAAAAACGCTAAATAACAAGAAGATTGTGTACATTAAAATTGTAAATGCAACAGAACAAGAATTAAAAAAAAATACAAAAATGTATTTCTTTACCGGAACTTTTATCCGGGCGATCTCTCAAATCTTGAAGTTCACGCAATGCTTTGAGTTCATCTAAAGTGATTGTTATTGGGAGTGTTGTTTTTTTTGGAATGTGGATTGTGCATTGTGTACGTGTGTTTTTTTAAATCATTTTAAGTATAAAGTAAGTAAAAAATTAAATGATTCGTGTTTTGTGAGGGAGAAAAAAATTAATATAAATAAATTACTACAAGTAGGAACAACATTAAATTCTATTACAAAATTATATTGGCTAATTAAATGTTGTAGCCGATAATAAAAAATACATTTGTTAGCATTGTCAAGTGATTTTCTTAAAGTGGTCGCGATGCCCTAATTACCATTTGCGTTCTTATACACATATAGGAAAACAACTAGCATTAAATATATAAAAAGTTTATATGTCAAAAGAAGGATTAATGTCTGAGGTATGGAAGTCATTGCTATAGTATATTACCCAGGAAAAAGCTCATTAAAAATCTCCTGGTTAACACATTATTTTAAAAAGGGCATATCGCCAGAATTTGTACATATGTAGTTATTGGCCGCTAAAAGTCAACAAAATAAGTAGTTAATTCTATGGCTTTTGCGACATGCCTTGCTAAAGATTTTTTGATGGATTGAATGAAATGTGGTAGGAAACTTGTACAAAAAAAATAGTTTTAGTTATTGAATAATGTATCATAGAGCCGTAAGAACATAATTATTCTAGTCATAACTCAAAACTGTAAGTCAGTAGTGGACTAGGGAGAATACGAATAAAATCTAAAATCTTGAAAATAATATGTACCCTCGTTCATGCACCGGCCAATGACAAGGGCAATGATACATATCAATTTTATGAGCGCCAGAATTGGTCCGCTTTCCTATTCATAACTTCAAAATTGTTTTAGACAACATTAATACGGATTTGTGAAGGGAAATATCCATTGTCTAATAGCCGTGGTGTGTGTGCTATTGTGGGATATGCCTGCTTTGCACGTTGAATGTCTTGGTTCGAAGATCTTACTAGAAAACATCCCCTGAGCACTTTTCCGCCATGTAAATTACCTGTACATGGGATGTGATTAGACAAGCCTTTCAGACTCGTCGAAAGAGGAGGTTCCTTATCATTGAGTTGAATAAGAAATCGGGCTGCAATCATTGGCATGGCAAAAGTATTCGTTTAGTAGTCTTTGCACCGGCAGAATACAAGCGGAAGGAGATATGTAAATATATGTTTTACGAGCGCCACATGTCTAATACCCTAGACAGACGGCAGAGTTAATTTGCATTAAAAATTCCTTAATTTGAATTAACTTTTTACCCTGACAGACGATAGTTTCTGCATTTATGAAACAGCTGTTTGTGTTGTTTGTTTGTACCCAGCAGACCATTTCATAAAGTTTTACAAAATTTCGCCAAAATATGCGAAACAAATATACTTTCTACCATTGACTTTTTCACCACGATAATGCAAAAATATATGTAATTTATTCGCGATATTTTTGAGTCTTTTTAATATTAAAAAATGTCGCAAAACTCTAAAGGAATATTTGAAGAAGATATTATTTTCGATAGAATTGGTATGGTGGGTAAAGAAATGCTTGAAAATAAAAATTTTAAAAATAGATTTGACAGAAGGCGCGAAAAACGATTAGCTGCTATTCTATTCGAGAAAGACCACTACTTATTTGAAAGAAACGCGAAAATTTGTGATTTGTTTTCCTTTTTTATTTTCTTAAGCACGGAAATTTGACAAAAGACAATTGATTTTCAATGCAAATTGTGTCTCAGAGCATGAATATGCTCTCTCTCCTACATGAATATTAGCTCTCTTTTACAGCATTGCCATATTGAAATACCTAAATACAGTTTAAATTTCCTTTGATTTTGTGCATTAAGAATGTGGATAATGCACGAATTAATTTGAATTAAGGCAGTTAATGCAAATTAACGCTGCCGTCTGTCTAGGGTATAACCGTAACTTTTAACTTAAAGCCCACGGTTGAACATCCAACAACGAAATGATGCAGATAAATATGGTGTTAGCTCCCAGCTTCACTCTTATGGACGAAAGTTAAATTGACAATGTTTGAGAGCTAAATTGACCACACCCACGCACTGAAACGCAATACGTTCAGCAATGATTTGCGTCCTACTGAATATAGAGTATAATATGAGAAACAAAAAAGATGTTTATTTCATAATAAATTGCCAAATGGACACCACGAGCACTCTTACAGGACCATATCTTTTTAATGAAGTTTTGCAAAACCAAATCGCAAAGTGGCTGTCCTATGTCCTCGATTTTTGTTTTATATGACCTTTTTTATTTGTTAAAGAAATGTAATACAAAATAATATGAACACATCTCAACAAACAAAGTTCATGTTGAACATAGGGTGGTCTATGGTGGTCGATAGCGGCACGAATTCCATCTTTGAGGTCTTGAATCCAGGATCAATCAAAACAAGTAGGAAAAGCCTTAAGTTCGGTCGGGACGAGCTTTTTATACCCTCCACCACAAATTTCAGCCATTTCGGTGGATTAATGTGGCCACAACCTTCAAAATACCGAACATCGGAAGGTACCGTTCTATGGGGGCTATATGATGGTGTGGACCTATACCTACAAATTTCTGGGGGAAAGTTTTATACCCCTAACGACGACTAAATACAAAATTTCAGCCATCTCGGTGTGATGATGAGGCCAAAACCATCAAAATACCGAAAATCGGGAGATATCGTCCTATGGGGGCTATATCAAAACGTGGACCTATATAAATATGTTATGGTAGAAATGTTTCTTAGCCTCTGGAAACACAAAATACAAGGTTACACCGGTTCTGTTGTCAAATGGGACTAATAGATTCAAAATATATTAAAACAAGTAAGAAAAGTCTATAGTCGGACGGAGCCGACCACGGGATACCCTATACCACTATCCCTGAATCGCTCTCCACGGAACTTATTTTCAATGATTGTGAAAATTTAATTATCAAATATCACAGATGTAATGTTATTGAATTTTTTACCAATTTCACACAAAAGTTTCAGTCCATTTAACCCGCTAAGTATTCTTTGATCTTCACGTTGGTTTGTACGCTTCTTCTTCATCATAAACTCAAACTTTGTTCAAAACTTTGCGAGTTATTATTTTGACCTACAGAGCCGCTACAAAATTGGTTAAAATTTTGTTTTTGGTCCATTTCACCCGCTAAATATTTCACGATCATCACCAATAAGAATAGGGATATTCTGAACTGAACCCGACCTCCATACAAAATTTCGCGACGATCGGTCCATAATTGCGGCCTGGAGCGTGTTTACAATTTATAATGGACAGACAGACGGACGGACGGATAGACACACATCTCAAAATCGCTTTATCTCGTCGAGATATGAAGATTGGTATACCACATTGGGGGTCTCTGACGAATAGTTCGCGGTGTTACATGAATTTTTACCAAAACAAACTTATAATACCCTTTTACACATTGTGGTATAGGGTATAAAAAGGGTCATGCAGAAACAACTTTAAACAATTTTTTCAAATACTATAAAATGAAAAAAAAATCCCAAAAAAATATTTCCTGTTGCAATAATGTATGACCTTTTGCCTATTATTGACTATAATAACTTATGTTCCGTTTAAATATTGGAAAAGGTCCCGTACAGAACACTTTTAATTAATATGATATATGAAATAAAATTATGTATGATATATATGATTATATATGATATACCAAACAAGTTTTACAATCGATGAATCCGGATCTAATGAGCCCTTCCGCGTTCGAATTCATTTCAAAAATCCGCGTTATAAACCGCTATTCTCTTAAATATTTTTATGTAAATGGAATTCTTTCTACGCGAATATAATATTCACGAAATGGCGTGTCATAAATTACAGAGATACGCGAGTAAGACAAATCTATTTGAAATAGGCGTATTTTTGATGGGTTCTACTGAAATCGGATGCGCATCAAAATTATATGCATATTTCGAGACTTTTATCCTCTTTAAATTTCTTTGCATTGTTTGCTGCAACTGCATAGATATTGAAAGAGGCTGATTCGATATATCCAAAAGCGGATGCGGATCAACTGATTTTAACTAACTCGTGAATAACAGGCTTTTAAACTTTCACATTTTTTAAATGATTGTAATTTCAATATTACACTCAAATTCTTATCCTTATAAGTTATCACAGTAAGCAACTATGCTTCCGCGATGCTAAACCATATTACTTAATGATGCTTTAGCAGAATACATTAATTATTGTATGGGATTTTAGGGAAATAGTGGGAGAACACTAAAATGTTTTGTTTTAATTTTTCTAATAAAACCATAAAATATATTTGAAATAATATTTCAACAATAACTTTTGTTGTTGCTATAATATGTAATTTATATACACAATTTCTACAAATTTGGTTTCATATTTTTCAACAATGCGTATTTTCTAGATGCTGTAGATATTTTTAATTTATTATTATATTTTTTTTTAAATAGTCAGGCTTAATCCCATAGTCGTTGTTTTAATATTTCATTAAAAAAAACTTTAATTTATTAGTGCGAAAAAATTGGCGATGTTTACCAAGAAGTAAGGCAGGGAAGACTATAGTTTCAGATCGTGCCACAGATCTTCATCAGTTCCCTTGTTTCCTGTTTTTCAACAAGAAACTTTTTATACTCAAGTGTAAATTGCTCGCTCAAATAGATAAGTGTCCAAAGAAACACTCTGATCGAGAATTTCTTTGGCACTACCTAAACTCGAGCAACTTCATGCGTTCGTTGGTTCTCAACGAAAAAACGCATAACTTATTTGTTGGTATTGCATACTACAGCAATAAACAACATTTCGACGGTAACCGGTCTCACAATTAGGAGGGTTGGCGTTTTTTTTTTTTTGTTGGGATGACGACTTCTATTTTGTTTTTCAAAATATTCAGGCTTAATCCCTGCCTTACCCCTTGGTAAACATCACAAATTTTTTTCCCACTAATAAATTAAAGTTGTTTTAAGGAAATATTAAAACAACGACTATGGGATTAAGCCTGACTATTTTGAAAAACATCGCATCGGCCTAATTTTTAAAGGCGAACGGACTTGAAACTAGATTTTTTCCTTAACCTCTATACCAAAAACCTTAACCTCTATACGAAAAAAGAATCGGGGTGCACACATTGATATGAGAGAAGTTTCCCTTGTCCTGTATGGGATGTTGTGGAACAATGTTTTTTTTTTGTCTATACCAAAAAAACGTAGATGCTCGCAAGCATTTCTTTCCCATATTTCAATGGATGGAATTGCAAAAAAATTTAAGTGTCAAAGCCCTTCATATAGTCATAACTTTTTATATTAAAAACAACTTTCCTGAATAATAATGATACATTTTATCATCGCTTTTCTCAACTTTTCATTTTATGGAGTTGATTGATGTGTGCCGATCTGGCTATGTGTGTCCGTCTGTCCATCTAAACCTTGTAATCACGCTACAGGTCGCAATTTTGATCGGATCGTCACGAAATTTTGGATGTTGATGGGAGTCCCGGAGGGGAAGAAGCCTATTGATTTTGGTGATGATCGGATAATATTTAAGGGTCGTAATGGGCAAAAAACTTATTTGCATAAAAAGACAACGTTTTGTCCAAGGGAATGTCTCAGCTTCTATATGGGGTATACCAAAAGCAAATCCTGAAAATGAATGTAGAAAATATCACCTTTCTAATGATGTAAAGTAGGTTCTCGTAGGTGATCAAACAATGAAGATATCACAATAGTCGCAAATAAAACCTAAATTTTTATTTTTGCGATTTTAATTATAATAACGAATATCACAGCTTTGGTTGGGGACTTTCCAAAAGCAAAGCCTGACTATGAAAGTAGAAGATCCCATCTTTACAATGATGCAAACTAGGTCGGCGTAGGTGACCTACTAACGGAAATATCGAAATAGTCGGTAATACATCCCATTTTTTAATTTTTTTGGAAATCACGCTACAGGTCGCAATTTTGATCGGATCGTCACGAAATTTCGAGAGTTAGTGGGGGTCTCACAGGAGAAGAAGACTTTTGATTTTGGTCATGGTCGAATAACATTTAGGGGTCGGAATGAGCAAAAAATTTATTTTGAAAAAAATTTAATACTTTATTCCAAAGCAAATATCTCAGAATCTTGAGGGTATACCAAAAGCAAATCTTGACAATGAAAGTAGAAAATATCACCTTTACAACGATGTAACGTAGGTTGTCGTAGGTGGTCAAACAACGAAAATATCGCATTAGTCGCTAATAGAACCTAACTTTTCATTTTTGCGATTTTAATAATAATGACGGATATAACACCTTCGTTTGGGGACCTTCTAAAAGCAAAGCCTGACTAAGAAAATAGAAAATCGCATCTTTAAAATTATGCAAAGTAGGTTCGCGTAGGTGGTCAAATAATAGAGATATCGCAATAGTCGGCAATGCATCCCTTTTTTCCACTTTTTCTGCAATCACACTACAGGTCGGAATTTTGATCGGATCACGAAATTATCTCACAGAGATAGAAGCCTATTGATGTTGGTGATGTCGATAGTAGTCAAATATAAAATTAAATATTTATTATTTTGTTTCAGTTCGCCTTAAGTCATTTGGTATAAAAGCCAGATAGTTGAAAATTTTCGTATCTCCCTAAAAGAAATGTTTTCGAGTGAAAAGATTATGCACAGAGGTAGTGGTGTAGGGTATCACATAGTCGGTCCCGTACCGACTATAGCCTTTTCTCACTTGTTAATATATAGGAAGGAACAAAATAACAGTCTTATTTTGATGAAAAATAGTAAAAAAAAACTCTTGTTTAACTTTGACCTTGGATTCCTCTGAAACTACTATACCGATTTTGACCTTTTTTATTAACCGGAAAGCTGATTGTGTCGAACAAAAAGAAAAATAATTATGAAAATATTTCTGTCCATTCAGAAGTTACAGAATTTTGATCAGAAGAAACGATTCTGAACCACTATGTGTCGTTCTTACTTGTATTCCAAAAAAACCAAAGTCCTTTCTCACCTATACACTTTAAAAGTTAGCCACATAAAAATTTCAAGATTCTAAATTTAACAGTTTGACACGGACACTGATATGCCAGCCAGTCCCTCATTATTGATCAATTTTATATATAGACGACATAATGATTTCCCCTCTTCCTTATAAAAGGAATAGTTGTTATTTAATAATGGGTCGTAAATTGTTTTTCTGCACTTGTTCGTGTTTTAGTATGTTTAGTATCGAAAATTGACAATAAGGATCTTTTCACATTCTCCATGTATGATATTGTCATCCTATTTATGTATTTTTGCTCCTTGTATTTTTATAAAAATTATAAATATGAAGAAAAAATGTTCATATTTGTCTGTCAACCACTTTTAACAAAATCACCCGGCAAAACTATACATAAATATCTACAGATGTATTTGATATACATACATATAATTAAACTTAAATATTGAACATGAAAAACAAAAAACTCAAAACTTTGCAACACTTACCAGGTCGTCCATAATAAGAGGCATCGCCATAATAGCCGCTTCTTGAATCCAATCCTGGTTCACCCTTTGGTCCGGATATTGAAAGTCCTGGTAGGCCGGGTGGTCCAGGAGGACCAGGTGGACCTGGTGGTCCAGGCATAGGAACATATTGTACACCTTCGCCTGATGCGGCAGGTAAGCCCGGTAGACCTGGTTTGCCATCACGTCCATCCATACCACGATCTCCTTTTTCACCTTTAGGCTGTTCGAAAGAAACGAAAAAGGAATACAAAATTATATCATTACACACACACACACACACACAAATCATATTTGTGTACTCCTTAAGGAAATCCTGTTGGGAGAATTAATTTTGATTTTCGCACACACACAAACTAAAACAAAGAACAATACACACGACGAACCTGTCTAAGGGTAAACATGTCAAAACGTTCATTTAACGACATGTTTCTTGTTTGAAGTTGGTATTATTATAAAATTGTTTAGTTAATCCCCAAATGACAATAGCAGCAAGTTTGTTCGTTGCCAACAAAAGTAGAGGCACAATTATATATTATTGCCAATTAGTTGACAAAACGGTACACCGAAACGACCTTAACTAAGTCAGTCACAACTTTCGGACAATAGCCTACAATGATTGTAAGATTAGGAAGGCAGGGCGAGGAGAAGAGATTTGCCGCACACATAATGGGTTCATTGAATTTAGTTATAATAGAAAATGTCTATGCAATGGACAAAATGAATTTGTGGTTTTGACACAAGTACATTCGTAAACATATACATACGTATTTCACATTTACATGTATGTATATGTATTTGCCCTAAAGAAAATTTTGCTTGAAGTTTTTAGCAATATTTTTGCAATCGTTGATAACGTCGAAACGAGTTGATATTTATAACGATTCAAAAAACAGTTTTGTAGGCTGAAAAGTTGTCTTTAAGATGGAATACAAAAATATATGCAAAAATTTTAATGGAAAACAAAAAGAACATTTCAAAATTGAGCATTTAAAATAATGCACATAATTATAGATAATATAATAATTGTTCCTCAAACATCCCAGATGGGACAGGGGAGACTTCTCTCATATCAATGAGTGCACGCCGATTCATATTGACTCAATGATATGGGACCTACTTTTTATTGCCGAATCCGAACGGCGTGTCTTACGACACCACTTGTAGAGAAGTTTTTCAAGGCTTAAATACTCAGGAAATGTCGCCAGCATTACTAAGGGGGAATTTTGCCACCGTTGAAAATTTGATGTTGCTTGGCCTGGGATTCGAACCGCAGACCTTCTGAGTGCAAGGCGGATGTGCTAACCATTGCACCACGGTGGCCCCCACATAATTATAGAACAATTACTAATTTGTAGTATGTTTCAGTATTTTTGTTATTGATTCCGACCAAAGGAACGATGTTCCTGACGTAATTGTTGCATGATCGTATATAGTGTTCCTTTGTAGGAAATTTGGCTAGAAATTTCTAGTTTTTTAAGTTATTATCCAACAAATAACTATGAAAAATCATTAACGGTTATGTCTAGAGTACGTACAAACAATTTAATAATATATGGAAAGTCCTGTATTAGCCAAGATAGCCCCATATTAGAATAGCCTTTAACATCGTTGCTCTAAGAGGGGAAAAACTCAAGAATAACATTTTTTGCAATTTTCTTTGAGACTAATTTCTAGAAAAAATGTTAAAATGTTTGTAAAAACTAAAATTGCAACACACATCGTTGCCATTCAAGCCCTAACAATACCTACCGATACCGATACACGATATACTGTGCGTGCTTCCTGACATAATGGCCTGAAAGCACAAATAAAATTCATGGTGGGCATTATCGATACCCTCCACCATGGCATGCAGAGTATATGAAGTTTGTTTTCCGTTTGTAACGCATTGAAATATTCATTTGGGACCTTATCAAGTATATCTATTCTTGATCGGGGTAAAATTATGAGGTCGATCTAGTCATGTCTCTTTGTACGCCTATTGTAATCATTGTTGTTAGATCATTCATTGAGCTAGATGGCTATATTTTTGCACCTGAGTGAATTTTTTCGATAGGCATGTCAAGTTCGAAGATGGACTATATCGACTTTTTTTTGGTGTAGCCCCTCATGTAACGGTACCTCCGGATTTTAGTTTTTTTGAGGATTTTACTTATATTTTCTGGCCGAATTAGGTATAATTTGGCATTTAGGTCTCCCAATGTGCAATACAATTTTTCACTAACAATTATGGTCGTGGATCCATGCTTTGGTATAACCTTCATATAATAGTACCGTTCGATTTGAGGTATTTTGACACGTTTCAGACCGAAAGAGTTGGAATTTGGCACTTAGGGTTCCTAGGGATAAAGAACCTTCTCCAATAAAAATTATTAGGTCCACGTTTTGGTATAGCTACCATATAACGGTGCCGCCCGATATCGGGTATTTGGTCAGAAACTACTCCATTGTCCAAGTTTTGGTATAGCCCCCATATAACGGTGCCGCCCGATTTCTAGTATCTTGACTTCCTTAGCTAAATTTTTGGGCGCCGCACGATTTGTAGAATTTGGGGCTTGAAATAACCGGTTCATCCCGGTTTCAATAATATGGACGTTTTTAGCTACATTTTGAGACCGAAGTAGCTATAATTTGGCATTTCAGGTTCGGTTAGTGGTCAGAAAACATCTGAATGGACCCGATTTCAGCATAATCAGCTTGCATTTGCTGGAATTTAGTGTTCAAAGTAGTCAAAAAACGTCTGTAGACATAGGTAAATGTTTCGTTATAGTCCCTACATGCAGAGAAAAAATATTGTTCGCAAAATCTATTTTTGTTCCAACAGTTCATTTGTTTTGTTCAAGCACTGCAATTGCATTCTCCAAACATACAAAACAAAAACAACTTGCGAAATTCCTATAGTAAAAATCATTGGCAGTACCTATGGTAGAAACTATCATACTCTATAATGTTTACAACAACCTTTGACAGCCCAGAAAGCCTGTTACTGCAATTTTTGATTTGATCGTATATAATTCTCATGTACACTTTCCACATAACTTTGGTATAAATGTCACGTATATTATTATGAGCATTGACAAACAATACACGTGTCCAGGTTTTGCCAGGTCTAACTAAAAAGACAACAAATTGAATAAAGAAAAATAACTACTTCATCCTCCAAGGACCTACCCCAACATAAGAAATACCATAAAGCCATAACAAATATGAAAAGAAAACACAGATTAAGACCAAAAACAACTACTTAGATTGTGGTGTAACTCAACTATCAAAACACAAAGAGGAATAAGAAAGAAGAAACAAATAAAAACAAGATCATGGTGTACATACACAATAAAGAACAAATATAAAATAATAAACAAAGATAAGAGGAACTCATAGAAAGAAAACTCACCAAAATTGTTTTTGTGTTTATACTACGGCATCGAATACCGCGAGAAGAGAATAAAATTGTCGAAGAAAAGAGAATAATATTGTCCAGCAGACAAAAACTATTTTTGGATATGACAACAACTATTGTTGGATATGACAAAACCAATGGTTGTAATTAACAAAAACGATTATTGGACTCACAAAACATGCGGAATCTAGCAATATCTTTACAATACATACTGTTGGATCAATCACATTTTTTTATCTGTGTGTGTATACCGATACCTTTCGATTTTTGGTATTTGGAAGTCATTGTCCATATTTCCGCCATAAATTGGTTTCAATTTGTCATTTATGATTCCCAGTGGTCTTCATTACAAATACGGGACATAGGTCCATGGTCCATTTCTGTTTTTCAAGTTTTTTTATCTATATTTTTGAGCGAAATTTATGTTTCCAAGTGGTTGAAAACTTGTACACAAAAATTGTGGACATTGACCCATGTTGTGGTATAGCCCCCATATACAAGTTCAAAGATGGATTACATCGGACAACTCCTTCTTGTATCTCTCCCACAAAAGTTCAAATTCAAGGATATAATCTTTTGAATAATGTTTTATTGGGCAGGTAAATTCTTCCTGATATAGTGGCCCGAAAGATCTAGACAAAGTAAAATTGTTGCTGGGTACGTGAACTATTGAGAACAAAGGTTTCAAGATGGACAATGTCGTCTGTTTCCTGCAGATTTCACTCCTATTCAGTTAAAAGCCTCTTCTCGGAACGTGTTGACATTTTAATAACTTGTGATCGTGAGTATAATAACATATTTTTCCTAGGGGCGCCGATACCCGAGCTCATATTATTCTGTTATGGAATAGATTTTTTTGAACGCCCCTTCGCTAAACGCCTTGTATCCACGATACTTTAATTCTTTGCTCCCTGTCTCATTTCCCAGCAAATGACATGACACAACTATGACACTGTTGTCACATTAAGAAAAAGTCTGTCTGCTGACAAAAGTTCAAAGGAAACAATTTAGCCCTTTTGCTTGAGACATATTGATGGAAAGACTAGCTGAAATAGCAACATTCACCCATTGCGAACGTATTTGTAGTAGTAGTAACAGTAATTGTAGTAGTTGTCGTTTTTTTGAAGTACCATCTTCTACGAATGACATAAAAAGTATACTTTATGACAATGGAACTATGATTTTGTTGTTGTTGGCTATTGCCATTCTTAACAAAAGAAAAACAAACAAGAAAAAATGGCAACAATATACCTCGTTGGTAAATCTCTTCCTTTTTTGTTAAAGGGATTGTTTCTGTTACGGTTGTACTAGACTTGGGAAATGAGAAGGAAACAAAATGTAGTTTTTGTGTACAGGTTATTCACATTCGTTAACGATGTATATATCTGTTACCCTTATTCTAGCATTTCGAAAGGATATTATGAAAGTATTAAAGTAAAGGGGTTGACGATAGCTGTGGAAAGTGCTACTCTTCTGGATATGTGTCTATATTGGGGTTACAAACTTTTTTATTAAAAAAAAAATATAACAACTATGATTTAAATTTTCGATGTTTATCGACTTCTTTATTAAACCCTCCGCCATAATACGGACGGTATAATTAAATATGCATTCCTTTTATAAAACATCGAAATCTTAATCAGGGCAAAATTCTAAGTCGATATAACCATGCCCGCCTGTCCCATAGAACGGTACCTCCCGATTTTCGGTATTTTAAAGGTTTTAGCATCATTATCACACCGAAATGGCTAAATATTGGTATATAGTCTTCGTTGGGGTATAAAATTTTCCCCTAGAAATTTGCCGGTATACGTCTTAATATCAGCGTACGAAAAAATACTTTAAATAACATTTCCGATCGTTTCGTTTCGTATTTTCCATCGGTGGTGAATGAAACAACTCGGCAAAGCATAACCGAAGTACATTTCAGCAATCGTACAGTTTTCATCTTTTTTACATTGAAAAGTATGTGGTTTTTGTTTTGGTTGTGAGAATGAAACGATTCAGAGAAGCTGAAAAGTTTGTGGCTTTGTGAGATGGGTACGGGAATCGTTTTGTTTGTTTACGTTCATTTCTTAATATAGCCCATAAAACTGTACCTCCCGATTTTCGGTGTTTTAAAGGTTGTGGCCAGAAAAAACCCACTGAAATGGCTGAAATTTGGTAATTCGTCTACGTTGGAGGTAAAAACGATTTAAATTCGTCGGTATAGTTTCACATTTCGATATAACCCCAATAGAACAGTACCTCCCGATTTTCGGTATTTTAAAGGTTTTTGGCTCCTTATCACACCGATATGCATACATTTTGGTATTTAGTGTTCGTTTGTTGTATAAAATGTTCCCCCAGAAATTTCCCCGTACAGGTGCACGCCCACATATCCTCGGTGTCATGCTTAAGTTTTCCATAAGTCATTTGCCTGATTCGAGAAAAGCTCAAGTTAATGTTTGAGCCCATACAGCCTAATAGTGTTGCAAAAATCCAATACTTTAAGAGCTCAGTTCTACTAAACTTAAAGAATATATCAGGATTTTATTTTAGTCAGATATCTGTGATAGTCTAGAAGTTATGGCCAATTTTTATAATTGCAAAAAGTTGCTGAATTGTTCCATGGGATCTTTTTATCGTGTTTTTGGCAGTTTGTGTCAGATGGAAAACGTTTTGTCATATTTCCACAAAACCACTTTTTATCAATTGTGTTCCACCTCCCTTATGTAAAGTGGTACTGTGGAGTTGAAAATTCAGGACTTTGAATGAAAGATTTATACGAAAATATAAATACATTAAGGGCCATTATTATAGGTCTCCTTGACATATATTCAAGGAGTCGCGTTCACTTATTATTTTTTTTAAATATAAGTAGCGTAGAATAAGTGTCAAAAATTTCGATCGGAACAAAACGGACTGATTTTTTCTTATTGTTGTCTTATTAGGACGAAGGTCATTATTCAAAAACTATAGGAGATAGAAGAAAATCAATAAAAAATCCGAAAGAGCATGGTTTAAAACCTAGTAAGGTGCCTTTATCTCAAAATGTCAAAATTGCGTATTGAACACTTAAGCTTTTTTTTTTTTTTTATTTATTTATTATTACGACTGAGTTCATAAACTCATCAAGCAATATGTCTTTATTTTACAATTCTTGGTTAGAATAATTGTTAGGAATGTTGTGAGTTAGTAATTCAGTAATTACACTCTAAAGAATATAGCAGAAAAAAAAACTTAAATGACGAAATCCATAGGAGATGTTCTTCTAAGTCTTCTGCCGTTTATGTTGATGTGATCGTGATATATGTTTGACATATCAGTATTTGTATGTTGACGAAGTTTGATAGCATACGCCTGTGCTTGTAGTCTTATCTCATCTTTGACTAAGTTCATACGAAGATCTCTGTGAATATCAGAGTTTCGTACGTACCATGGGGATTTACTATATAACGTATAATTTTATTTTGTAGTTTTTGAATCTTTTCGATTTCGGGTTGACTTGCACATCCCCATAATTGAATACCATATGTCCATATGGGTTTTATTACTTGGATGTATACAAGCAGTTTATTTGTTATGGTAACTTCTGAATTAGCTGAGAAAAGCCATTTTAGTTGGTTTAATTTCAGTTTTACTTCATCCACTTTTTTCTTCCCGTGCTCTTTCCACTTGATTTTTGAATCAAGGGTCATTCCTAGATATTTTGCTGTATTAGCATACGGAATTTTTATGTTGTTGATAAATAGAGGTGGTGTACGTGGGTTATTTTTATTGGTAAAAAACATATGTACTGATTTACATTCATTTAGTTTTAACCTCCACTTTTTAGTCCATGTTACTACGTTAAGGAGCGAAGATTTAAGTTTATCTGTGGCAATTTCCTCTGTTTTTCCGCTAGCCAGTATTGCAGTATCATCTGCAAATGTTCCGATGGTCGATTCTGGTGATGTTGGCATATCGCAAGTGAATATAAGATACAAAAGTGGTCCAAGGACACTTCCTTGAGGAACCCCTGCATTTATTGGTTTCAATGAAGAGTACTCTTGTTCCACTTTAACTCGAAAAAATCGATCTTTCAAGTATGATTTTAGAATTTCAAACATTTCAGTTGGTAAATATTTGTGCAGCTTGAATAGCAGCCCTTTATGCCATACCTTATCAAATGCTTGACTTACATCCAGAAAAACAGCAGATGCTATTTCTTTTTTCTCTATAGCCTTTTGTGCAATATTGATAATTCTGTGCACTTGTTCGATTGTTGAATGTTTTTCTCGAAAACCAAATTGATGTGGTGGAATTAAGGTTCTAATCTCAGCTATTTTCTTGAGTCTGGAAGCAAGAAGTTTCTCAAATATTTTGGACATTATTGGTAGCAATGAAATTGGCCTGTAAGATTTCAATTCATTAGATGGTTTGCCAGGTTTTTCTACAACTATTATTTCTGCAACTTTCCATTGCAATGGCACATATCTCAGCCTGAAACATGCATTTATAATGTATAGAAATTTCCTCATAGCCTTTTCTGTAAATTTCTTGACTACCTTCGTTGTAATTAGGTCGTATCCAGGAGCTTTTTTAGTCGGAAGATCTTTTTGTATTATCGATTTCAGTTCATTGAATGTTACTATTTTCAATGGATTTGGATCTATTTTATTGACAATTGTGGCGTTTTCTTCTGATGTTTGCATAGGCAATGGACTGAATATGTTCTCAAAGTACGTACCAAAAAGTTCAGCTTTGTCTTGATCTGTTCTGATCCAATTTCCCTGAAGGTTTCTGATTGGAGGTATTTTTGGCTTCACTTGATTTATATGTTTAGTTGCTCTCCATAAACTATAATTAGTTTCTTTTGATGCAGAGAGATTCTTGAGATAATCAGACATATTCTTATTATCTTCTTTTTTCATTAATCTCTTGAGATCTGTTGTTAATTGATTAAGTCTTCTTTTGTTTTCTACAGTTCGGTTTTGTTGCCAAATTTTCCTGGCTTTGGTCTTTTACTGCTTTAGGTCTCTTACTGCTTTAGGATAGTTCTTTGAGGTAGCCATTTGTGACGTGTTTCCCGGAGTGCTTTGCCAACAGGCGTGCTGAATATCCTGAACGAATTTTTCTAGCTCGTCATCAATATCATTTTCATTTTTTAGACGTGTGTTCAGAGTTATTTTTTCATTGAGTAACAATCTAAGCAAGTCCCATTTAGTTTTAATTGATGTTAATGTAGCAAGTGCAGGTTTTTCAATAACGTAGTCTCCTACAGTTCCTATAAGTGGCGAGTGATCAGAGGAGAGACCTACATAGTTTTCAATATTAAGGTATAAGTCTGGTAGGTTTTTTACTATGAAGAAGTCTATTAGATCTGGTATAAGTTCAGTATTTGATGGCCAATACGTTGGATCGTTTCCAGATAATACACGACATGCATTCCTTTGTATGGATTTGTATAATTCATACCCCTTTGTGCTAGTCAATCTTGATCCCCAAAGCTTGTTTTTGGCATTGAAGTCTCCTCCAAGTATGAAGTGATCTCCTAATGCATTTATCATTTCAGTATAATCTGGTTCTTTTACGGAATGTCTTGGTGGAGAATATATAGCTGCAATTTTAAAGTTGTTGTTGTTTTTCAAGTTTACGACTACCGAGACAATTTGGAATATGTCTGTTTCTATTTTTACGTCTTCATAGTGCTGTAGTGAATCCTTGATTATGACCGTTGCACCTCCTCGAGCTCTTTGTGAGGGGTGAACCGAATTGTAAAACTTGTAGCCATTTATATTCACAAAGGATGAATTGGTGAAGTGGCTTTCAGATATTAACAGTATATCTAATTTTTCTGTGTGCAAGAATAACTCAATTTCATTCAGATGTTTGATAAGACCATTACAGTTCCATGTTGCAATTCTGAGGAAAGGCATCTTAAGAAAGTTGGTTTAGTTTTTCGAAAATTTTATTATTTATTTCGCTTTGCATATCAAGTCTATGGTTTATTTTTTCGATACTTTTTAAAAGTTCAGTTAGCATATTGTTTTGCTGATCACTTGACTGATTCGATTTTTTTATTTGGAAGCGGGGTATGTTTTGGAATAGATTGTATCGTGTTGAAATTTGTTTTCCGAACTGTTATTTGATTTGCTGTTGGACGAGATTTTTGTCTAATTTTCTGAAGTTCCTTTGCAACTTCGCAGCCTCTATAATTTGCTGGATGATTTCCGGAGCAGTTGACACATTTGGGAATTTCTACAACTTGCTTTTCGCATTCACTTGTCAGGTGTTTACCTGCACATTTTACACACCTTGGCTCTCGGTTACAGTATTGCTTCGTGTGATTGAAGCTCTGGCACCTCTTGCATTGGGGAATAAGATTTGTTGTGCGTTTTAATGGCTCAATTTTCACGCCAATCTTTTTAACATATCGTATTTTATTGATATTGTTTATATCATCTTCGTTTGAAAATGTTACCCTAAATAACGGCAAATTTTTATATTTGTTACCATTGTTTGATTTTTCCTTTTTTATTACATTAGTGGCATCTATAGGGTGAAAGCCTTGCTGTTTTAGATCATCCAAAATTTCTTCTTTTGTAAACCACGGATCATAATTTTATGAGGTCTATTTATCTTATTCTCATAAGTATACCATTCTATTTTTGAATTATTAAGGTACACTTAAGCATGACACCGACGATATAGCCCCCATTTCGGACTGAAATTAGCCCCCTTAGAACGGTACCTCCAGATTTTCGTAATTCAGAAGGTTATGACGTCAATATCACACCGAAATTAATGAAATTTGTTATTTAGTCTTTCATGGGGTTATAAAATATTCCAGAAGATAATTATCATTATAGGCCCACGTCTTTCTATATCCCCCTGAGAAACGTACCTCTCGATTTTCGGTATTTTGAAGGTTTTAACCAAATTATCTTACCTAAATATCGAAAATTTGATATTAAGTCTTCTTTGAGTCTAAAACCTTTCCCCCAGAAATTTTTCGGTATAGATCGACGTTTTGATGTATCCACCATAAAACGGTACCTCCAGAATTTCAGTATTTTGGAGATTAGTCATATTATTGTACCGAAATTGCTGAAATACAGTGGCTCCAAGCGAGAGTCGCACACCTAATGAATTTTTTTTAATTGACTTATATCGCCGACACAAAAAGGGATATGAAGACAGTAATTACGCAGCTTTATAGTGCATTTAGTCGAAAATTTAGAAACACGATATAATAAAATAATCAACCTGTTTACATTGTTATAAAATTAAAATATCTAAAATACTAAGAATTTTAGCACCAAGCGAAAGTCGTACAGCAATTATAAAGACAAAATATATATTAATACGAGTAATCCTTCCACATATTTCTGGTTTCAGTTGAATTCTGCAATCGATTTAGAATATTTTTGACCAGTTTTGTACAGGTGTAGTGTAAAATATGTCGCCGCTTGTTTTGCAAATCTCTCCTATAAGGATGTCTGGAAGTATAAATCGTCTGGAGACATTTTCTATTTATAGAACCACTATCGACGATTTGTTGTTCAAGCTTGGACTACAGTCCAGCCAACCCATGTTATTGGAACAATTATTTAACACCAGTTGTCGCAACTAATAAGCTTTTATGCTTGAAGTCAGAGTTTTGGCAGAAAGAACAACGCTTACCTTGACCAATACATTATTCGCCAGGTAGTAAGAACTCATTTTAATTATAAAATCTCATGGTTCGATACCCAATGACATCAAAAAAATTATAAAACAAAGATTCAAATCTGAAAGATAAGCCCCACACACTCACAGATAGACTGATGCGTTATGTTCTATTATTCGTGTATTAGACATGAAGCAATATGTGGGATTTTTCACAATGTAATGTCAGGTTTCGCACAGAACATGTTGCATCTATGAAAATTACTCTCTTTTAAGAAAATTTGTGCATTCATTGGTATTGTTTTGATATTCTAAACATCGCTCTTGGATAAATTTATGTATAGCTTTTTTACACCTTTTTTTATCACCAATTGACAAGGTATTTATGTTGTAAAAATTTGACTGCACATTGGAAAAAAAAGCGTCTAAATATATTTCTAAATAGATTGGAGTGTCGGGACACTAAAAATCAACTCATTTTGCACTTCGTATATTAAACTATCCACAAGAAAATATTAGTTATTTAATGTTTGAGTTATTTTAAATATTTCATATGTGTTTTTTTCTTACTAGTAGACATCAAAATATTGAATAGCTTTACAGTTTTAATTTTCGATGTCTGCTGAATCTAGAAATTTGTTTTTGTAAAGTTGAATAAATCATTTTCTCATGTTGTTTCATAATAATAATTTCTGTTTCATTTTTACGCTTCTTTCCCATTTAACCTGGTACAAGTTTCCAGAATTGACCCTCTCAATTGTAAAGAAGCACTGATATTACACTAAATCGATCGTAGGATTTAACAAAAAACAATAACATGTACTAGAATTAATTATATTAACAAATACTTTGTCTTTATAATTGATGTACGACTTTCGCTTGGTGCTAAAATTCTTAGTATTTTAGATATTTTAATTTTATAACAATGTAAACGGGTTGATTATTTTATAATATCATGTTTTTAAAATGTCGACTAAATGCACTATAAAGATGCGTAAATACTTTCTTCATATCCCATTTTGTGTCAGAGATATAAGTCAATTAAAAAAATTTCATTAGGTGTACGACTTTCGCTTGGAGCCACTGTATGGTATTTAGTCTTCTTCATAAACTAAAGAAAAAATCCTTTTTACTTCAATGCAGCGGCCGAACTTAGCGCCGTTCTTACTTTTTATACCCTACACCACACTGTGGTAAGGGGTATTATGTCTTTGTGCATTTGTATGTAACATACAAAAGGAAACGAAATAGACCCATAGTTCCTTTTGGGGATATACATATAATCACATTCTCAGTCGATTTATGCATGTCCGTCCGTCTGTCCATGTATTTTTGTTCGCAGCGTACAGGTCGCATTTTTTATCCGATTCATCTGAAAATTGGAGACTACAATTTTTTAGCCATAGGAAGAACGCTATTGCTTTTGGTAAAAATCGGTTCATATTTGGATATAGCTCCCATATATATTTTCGCCCGATTTGACGTATTTGATGCACCAAACACGCTATATTCGTCCAATTTTGATGAAATGTTGAATGTGTGACTAAACTTGGTCTAGAAATAAGTGTGCCAAATTATATCAAAATCGGTTCAGATTTGATTATAGCTTCCATATACATTTTCGGCCGATTTCACGTATTTACTGTACCAAACACGCTATACCTGTCCGATTTCGATGAAATTTGGGATGTGTGACTGAATTCAGTCTAGAAATAAATGTGTCAAATTATATCGAAATCGGTTCAGATTTGGATATAGCTCCCACATATATTTTCGCCCGATTACACGTATTTGCTGTACCAAACACGTTATATACGTCCGATTTTGATGAAATTTGGAATGTTTGACTCAATTTGGTCTAGAAATAAGTGTGCCAAATTATTACGAAATCGGTTCATATTTGGATATAGCACCCATATATATTTTCGGCCGATTTCACGTATTTTCTGTATCAAACACACTAAATATTTCGATTTGCTGCATCAAACACGCTATATAAGTCCGATTTCAATGATATTTGGAATGTGTGACAGAATTCGGTCTGGCAATAAATGTGCCAAATTATATCGAAATGGGTTAAGATTTGGATATAGCTCCGATATATATTTTACATATTCACAGTGGTGTAGGGTATCATATAGTCGGCCCCGTTCGACTTTGATCCCCTCCTTACTGGTTTATCTTAGATTAGTTAATTATTAGTTACCAGTTATTCATAAATCGTTTGAACCCAATACCATATTTTAAGCAGACACATTTAATGAGTTTCGACAAAGTTTCGGCTTTCGGTGCGAAATCTTTCTATAAGCGTTACTGATGTGGTGTTTTGCCTTATAAATTGTTCTTGCCTAATATACTTACATGCAGGTTGTACCGGAATTACTGGACCGCAGAAAAGTTACGCTATGCTAAGTTTGGAGTATAGTATGGACTTGTCCCCGAAAGAAAAAACTTGTACCGTTGTAATGGAGGCAGCGAATACTAGTGCAACTATTGCAACAAACATCAAAGCGATTCGAGTAAAGGCCTTAAACTGCACTTTTCCAAATTTTGTGTTGGAAGTACCCGAAGGCAGACGAACGGACATAGCTAAATCGACTCCATATTATCTGAAACAGTTCTCTTCCAAACATACTTGGGGTTTAAAACCATTACTTCGATGAGGCACATTTTTGGTCGTATCAAAGTGTACAAGCCCCCCTTATTTATCAATATATAGAAGAGCTTAGTGATAAGTGAGTGAGTGACTGACAAATCATCGCCCAGACGAAACGGCTGAAGCTAGAAGCTTGAAATTTTGAGTGTGGGTTGTTGTTGGTGTGCTACTAGAAGGTACGAAAAGTACTAAAAGGTACCAAGAGCTAGAATTCTGAAATTCGGAATGAGGGTCACTGATGGAGTGTTAGAAAGATGTACCAAAGGCTTTTTGGAAATTCGGAAGTTTTACTTCGGGATGCAAGGTGGGTGTGCATACCATCAATTAAAATATGTAGGTATTATTAGTACATCAAAATGTTCAGTGTTCACCATTTTCATGTTATATATTGATTATTTGTATTTTATTCCTTTTCACATACGAAGTAGCGGGCATTTTGCTAGTTTATTTATAATTTATAATTACAATTTTACAAGTTCAAAAAGTCTTCTGTCAGAAGACCTAATGGTCTTCTCACGAAAGGTCTATTTTAAAGAGCTTTTACATAAAATTAGATCAAATCTTAATTATTAAATGATTCTATAAAAAATCTAGAAATGACATCAGAATCTAGAAATTCATCGATCGATTTGATTAGTCACCAGCAGACCCCGGTCCTCATTGTTGGCCCGTCGTAATGAGTTTTAATGACAACTTTTTATCGACTTTATGCTTGACAATTCAAAAACAGTTATTTTCTACCTCACTTCGTCGGTCCATTGTCAAACCGAGGAGGATTTTAAATTTATCAACATATTTGGTATGTAACCTTTCTTTTCTCTTACGGAATTTGTCGGATTTTTTCGCCAATTTATGCTGTTTAGGATTTATTATCTTCCATGTCCCTGTCTTTATCCTAAAGCTATCTAATTATAAAAGTTTAAAAAATTATTAAGTCGAATTCTCCCGCTTATTGAGACTTATATATTTTATTTGTTCATGTCTGATGGAGCGCTGAACCTCACCATTTAAGGAAATTTGTGAATATATATTTATTTTTGATCGGGGGAGCAACCACCGTTGTCTCAAAAATAAATTTGCAACCTGATGCACTCATAAGTTCGTCACAAATATATAGCATTTTGGACCACTGGACATTCTTGAACATTTTCTGAAAATTAGGTTCTGCGGTTTTGGAAAGTAATGTTTTGAAAAGAGTGGGCATGGTCATCAGTTTACAAGATATAACATATTAAAAAAAGTGGGGGTGGTCCGGTATTATGGCTTCAAATATGTACCTAGGGTGCATACAACTTCATTGCCTACCAAAATGTATGCTGAAACCGATATAATCATAAGTAGCGTTTAAAGGAAAGGCATGGGGAAGGTACCCCACCTCTTCAGAAATTCATAAAATATACATAACAACGGCAAACATTAAGCTTTCTTTCTGCAAATTTTATGGAAATCCCTTCAGTAGTATTGGAGTTATGACATATTAAAAAAACAGGTATTTAGGCCCTAAAGAAGTACCTAGATTGTAGATTAATCCGTAAATGTTTAAACCGATTCATGCATTATTTTTGCAAATATAACGTTTTTGAAAAATATCGCATAGGGGAGGCACCCCGCCCCCTCTGGAATTCAATAAAATATGTAGCCTGTTTTCAGGGGTCATCCCTGTAAATTCCCTGACAATTTCAGTAGTTTTTGCAGAAAAGATTTAAAATGAAAATTGGAAAAAGTGGGCGTGGTAAACTTTTCTTTCGGTAAAAACCTAAGTTGGGTTATGACAGCATTTGATTTCTATTCATTCTGTATTCAAACAAACGACGAGTTCAGTATAGTGCGGAATAGAGTGCATAAAATAACATGTATATTGGGCAAAATGTACGATATATCAGGTATATCTCGAATTCATTTAGAAAATTTTTCACTGCCTTAGTCAAAATGTTGTATTTTTAAATGGTTTTATTTAGCTCACCCCGTTTGTTTTATTATTTATTCTTGGGTCAAATTTAGTAATTCAAATTTGACCCTCTTCCTGTCAACCGATTAATCTGAAATTTTGTATACACTTTGGATTTTGGTGACAATACAATTATGTTTATTCATTATCATTATAAATTCAAGATGGCCGCCGCTACAAAATGGCGGATAACGTAGGTTTTATCAATCCCATCAATATGGGTATCAAATGAAAGGGCTCAACAAGCAGAATACAATATACTATAAAAAAATTGAAATCCAAGATGGCGGCCGCTACAAAATGGCGGATAACGTAGGTTTTATCAATCCCATCAATATGGGTATCAAATGAAAGGGCTCAACAAGCAGAATACAATACACTATAAAAAATTGAAATCCAAGATGGCGGCCGCTACAAAATGGAGGATAACGTAGGTTTTATCAATCCCATCAATATGGGTATCAAATGAAAGTGCTCAACCAGTAGAATACAATGTACTATATAAAATTAAAATCCAAGATGGCGGCCTCTACAAAATGGCGGATAATTTAGGTTTTATCAATCCCATCAACATGGGTATCAAATGAAAGGTCTCAACAAGTACCAAATGGCTGATAACAATTTTTTATCAATCCCACCAATATGGGTATCAAATAAAAGGGCTTGACAAGAAGAATACAGTGCACTATACAACCTCAATATAACCGCAGCCATTAAATGGCGTATAATTAAGATTTAAATTTAGAAATTGAATCTGTAATTTAGGTATCTGATTAATCCAGCCTGAATCCACCACCCAAGTCAAGATTTTTTATCGTGTTGAGGACTGTGTGGCGTTAGGGTGGCTAAAAATGATACGTCGTTAGCGGTACACCACCCAAGTTAAGGTGAAAGGTTAAAACGCGCCGAGAACTGTATGGCATTAGGGTGGATAAAAATGATATGTCGTTAGCGTTTTCCCCTCAAGACTCAGGCGTATCTTGTTGTACATAGCCTTGCCCCTTTATTGGACCTCTGGGAGGGTCGACCGTTTAAATGTCCATTACTCGTGGGAACAAAATGGTAAAAAAATACAAACACAAATAAAACAGAAACTGCAACACAACGTAAACGAAGGCTTCAAAAAGCGAAAGAAAAGTATAAAGCAAAACGAGCTAAAGAAAGTGAAGGTGATAGAAATAGTCGATTACAGAAACGGCGGGAACAATTAGCGTCAAAAACACCTGAGCAATATGAGGCCAGGTTAAAAAAGCAACGTCAGCGATATACACAAATGACGGCGTCAGAAACGCCTGAAGAATATGAAGCCAGGTTAACAAAGCAACTTGAGCAATACACACAGATGACAGCGTCAGAAACACCTGAAAAATATGAAGCCAGATTAACAAAACAACGGGAGCGATACACACAGATGTGTGTTGCCTTTAATACTATCATGGGATTCTAAAATACATAAAATGCAGGGCAGCACTGTGGATCACGCATCGTATACTTAGGTGCGAAACTGTTTGAAGAAGGTCAAGCCTACGTGGTTCTTAGTAGAGTAAGATCTTGGCAGGGACTACGTATGGAGGAGTGGGACTGCAATAAACTAACGGGCAAGAAACCTTGCAATAATGAAGCACTAAATGAATTAAACAGAATGCGAAATAAAAACTAAAAACTTGAAAATAAAAATAGGTAAAAAACTTTTTAAGTTAAACGGTTTTATGTTAAACATATATTGCAATATTTAAGATAAATGTACTAAAAACAAAAAAATAATAAAATAGATACAGTCGTGGGAATTATAAACATATGCATAGACTAGACTAAAATAAAACCGTGGGGCACGTCAATTGTCCACAAATTATCGACTTAATGTGCGATAGAAGAATCGTTTAATTCGTCGTTAGGCAGTTTGCCCGCAGACGGTGAGGAAATTACTTACTATTTTCTTGCTCATGGAAATTCCAAATGTTATACACTCCATGTAAATAAAACAGATGTTTCAACTAGTTTATCGTTGGACATTCACACTGCTGGCTGGCAAGGAATCGTTTCACTGCTCATAGTTTGTCTTTAATCGACAAAGTACTACTCGCTCACCACTATGAAACCCTAAAACTCGCTTATAATCGAGCTTGCTAGCTTGTTTCCACATTCTAGCCCTACTTATCACACGTCCATCGTTGTCGGTTGAACAACTGCCTAATTATGGTGTAACATTATAAAACAAACATTTTAATCAACGATTGTAGACAATTGACGTGCCCCACGGTTTTATTTTAGTCTAGTCTATGCATATGTTTATAATTCCCACGACTGTATCTATTTTATTATTTTTTTGTTTTTAGTACATTTATCTTAAATATTGCAATATATGTTTAACATAAAACCGTTTAACTTAAAAAGTTTTTTTACCTATTTTTATTTTAGATAAATTTGTTGTTATATTTTAGGAGGAAATAGTGGAGAAAATTTTATTGTAGTGCGTCATAAGGAGCTAATATCTGCTATAAGTACCATACCCACTTGAATTTTTTCCTATAATTAACAAAGTTGTAGCCGAAAACAACCCTGAACCAAAATAATGGTCATAGACTTCTCATATGTATGTTTGGACAAAATCCGCTTCAAACAATTTAGGCACAAAAAGTTCGGCCGAATTTAACACCGTTTTCACTTGTCTTTATTTATTTTAAATAGTCTGGTGCAGTCACAGTTTTGATAAAGTTTGCTAATGTCAATTTACTGTATAATTTCCGGAATATCTAGTGAAGCAAAAATTATTCCAAGAAGAAAGATCCGTAAGCGCATAAGTTTATGATCTTAATCTGTTTTTTATAAGTTACATAATGTCACAACAAGAACGTAATAATGAGTTCCATTTGTACTTCATATTGTGCTCCACGTTCTAATTGGTAATAGTTGATTTTTCCTTCGCATCATCATCAGATTAATTTATAAACGTTAGTATGACCTGGGGACGATAAATAACGATATATCTACCACAACGAGTATACACCACAAACTGCGGCAGCACCATCATTAACACACTCCAGTCGACTCATTTCAATTCTCATAATCATCATCATTATTTTCAACGTAGCCATGACTAGGGGGGCATCGGTACGAAAATGTTCTATGAAAATCTAGTATGTGAGACAGTAATATTTTGAGTTTTACAAATAACAATGTAAGAAGTTTTCATGCCACACATAAGCACACGCACATTCCAGTGCAGTTCATATGTGAACCATGTGTATCATAATGTATTTTGCAGCAAACAGTGGTTTCACATGGAAAATTTGTATCACGGGTATCTGTAGAGTTTAACCTACTATTGAAAATAGAACGATTCAATGGGAAATAGACCATAGGAAAAAAGAATTTGAAAAGAAATGACAATTGGAAAAGAAATGTCATCACCAAAACAATAGACATTATCCTTGATGATATATGTGATACATAGCTGATTTAGTACAATTACTCCATCTGAGGAATATGAAAATATGTGTTGCAAATTCTATTGCTGCAATGTTCAGTGTTGCGATATGATCAGCAGCAGGAACAAGGTCAGAATTGACACACATTCCCTGCACACACACGATATGCTGCATCTTTTAATTTTCAAGCTTAACCAATGTTTTAGCTTTTTCTTGACCAGCTTTGCTAGCTACTTCATACATTCAGTGAACCACCACTAACTACGTTGGCATTGTCACTGTGAATGTGGTTTTAAGCAGAGACTTTATTAATCGTTAAAGTGGCGTAGTGCTAATACCACGTTACACTTCAACATACACAACCATAGCTGCAACAACTGTCATATTTTAGAGGGGGTGCTACTAAAAAAAAGTTTTATTGTTTTTCAAAGTATTCTCCTGCCCGATTTATACACTTTTACACACTCTCACACCATTTATGGAAGCACGTTTCCTACTCGGAATAATACACCAAAACATGGCGACGATAGTCGCTGACAACGCCTTCTTTCTTGATGTGATTCGTCTTCTCTTGTTCGTTTTTCGAATTTCTCTGAAGTCTTCAAACAAACGTCGCTCAAGGGGAACAGTTGTCACATGACCAGTTTTGCTGAAGAAAGAAGCCACCATTTGCTTCGAAGTGATTCTTCCACGAAGAACTTTCGTTTGATTTCACTCATCTTCCAAAACCCACACGTTCGATTGCTATTTTGTTTCGGGCTCGCACACATAGACGTCTAAAATGGTGGCCTCGAAGGCTGTAACCCATTTGGTCATACTTTACACATCGTAATATTTCTACCAAACATATGTATATCAGGCTCGAATATGGACTATAACAGTAAACTCCTCCCACACAAAATTACAGAAAAGTGTAGTTTAAGAACTGCTCTCGAATCGCTTTGATTTTTCTGCAACAACTTGAATTTGCTGCCCCCATAACGACGGTGCATGTTTCTTAAGGGGCATGTCCATATTTCCTGAGAAAATAACGCGAAAGATTTAAAAAAAAAAACCTCTTAAGGCCACCATGTGTTGTGGCTGATGCGCACGACACCTTTTGAACCAAACCTCAAGGGGAACAGTTGTCACATGACCAGTTTTGCTGAAGAAACAAGCCACCCTTTGCTTCGAAGTGCTTCTTCCACGAAGAACTTTCGTTTGATTTCACTCATCTTCCAAAACCCACACGTTCGATTGCTATTTTGTTTCGGGCTCGCACACATAGACGTCTAAAATGGTGGCCTCGAAGGCTGTAACCCATTTGGTCATACTTTACACATCGTAATATTTCTACCAAACATATGTATATCAGGCTCGAATATTGACTATAACAGTAAACTCCTCCCACACAAAATTACAGAAAAGTGTAGTTTAAGACCTGCTCTCGAATCGCTTTGATTTTTCTGCAACAACGACGGTGCATGTTTCTTAAGGGGCATGTCCATATTTCCTGAGAAAATGACACGAAAGATTAAAAAAAAACCTCTTACGGCCACCATGTGTTGTGGCTGGTGCGCACGACAACTTTTGAACCAAACCTTACATACCGTCATATTTCTGCAAATCTTAGACAAATTTCGAAGATGGTACTTATCAGTCCACTCTTTCCAATTCCTCCCCCACTAAAGTTCAAAAATATTTGCTAAAATGTTACGAGCGACATATCCTAAACGGAGCAACTGATTTGGTCCAAACTTTCAATCTCGTAATACTTTGTCCAAACTTAGTTTATGTTCGAAAACCTGCCTCACAAAAGTTCAATACTTTTGTTTAAGTGGATTTTAAGGTATGTTCGAAGATACTTTGGAAATGTTTACCGAAGCTGCTCCTTGTGGTCTTGTTTACAGTGGTATTACATTTTTCGTGGACAAGTCCATGTTCTCTGACATAATGGTCCGAAAGCTATAAATTATACGGTGGCCAACTGAAATGAATGGTGGTCTTAATATCATTCGAAAGAAATGACTCCCTGCAATCTTCATAAAATATGTTGCAAATGAAAAGCTTTTGCCACAAAACCTGCGTTACATTTTTAGCAACGTTTAGGAACATACATATATGTATATGCTATGATATAACATCATACCATTCAAAATTTTGCAGAACCATAAAATTAATAAATCCACAAAATATATGAATTTTTCATTTCAATTTACATAAACTTGGCTTATGACCGTTAGATGGGCCTTGTATTACCTTTTCTACAAATTCAGTTCTTACTTATAAGTGGCAATTTTCTCTTTACTTGTTTGCGTGTTTTCATTTTATTTCATTCTTTTTCTACAAAGTTGTAAAGGACGAGTTGCTTCTTCCTATACTCGTCGAAAAATGTTATGTACTGTATTTTTTTTATAATAACCATTTTATTTTACCTTTTAACTGACAGCCAGTGAGTTTTACCTGATGAATTTAATGGTTGAATAAAAAAGGAATATAGAATCATGAGCCAGCCAGCTTCATGCCATGAAGGCATTCTCTCATCATGGCAAATGTTGTTGTAGGTTGTCAAAATTTAGGTTAACATAAGTCTGCTGTTTGTTTATTTTTCTTTTGCTCTTCTTCTTGTGTCCTCTCCTGTTCTGTGAATACTAAGCCATGGAAGTGGTTGGCTGCACTTCTGTTTGGCTTTGCTTGAAATACGACAGAATATTTATGACAAGTTCTTGCCAAGAGCTGGAATGAGTGTGGCGTTGTGACGAAAGTCAGTTTAGGTTTGTCAGGTATTCCTATTTCAAATGTTCTAACCATTCTCCTGACGACATATCTGCTGTTGACAAAAAAAGCGTTTTTATGGAAATGCTTTTAGTCAATGCTTTACGTTTCAATTTGACATCTACTTGTTCTTTGTTTGTTTGTTTGTCAAAAAATTTTTTGTGTGTTATTGAAAAAATGTCATTCATTATATCTGAATTAAGCTTAAGATAACTCAATTGAAAACAAATAAAAAATGTGTGAAAATTATTTATTTCTGAGGAGGTTGTTACATAATGCTTCTTCAGCATTTTTCATCTTTTTGAAAAGATGTTGCTAAATTTTGATTGAAAGGCAAACATGTATACCCGCCTACATACACACGGAGAAAAAATGCAGCAAACAAATAATATGTTGGAAGCATATAAATAACACTGTGCCACAAATTGGAACTCAAGGTCTGTGCGGTGGAAAATTCCTTTTGGAGATGAAAGCCCTTAGTGAGTATATTAAGAACCCAAAAGGAAATTTTCCCCATAGGTCAAGTTTCTGAGATATCGCGCGATGAATTTTTTGAATTTTCGCCTATGATGCTTGATAAAATTGCTTTATATCTCTGTTTGCCGTTATTGAAGCTTCGTTTTGAGATTACATGTCTTCAGTCAAATCGAATGGCGAGTCTTTTTGTAGAACATTTCATTCTTCTAACTCAATTCCTTTCATGTCCTTTTCGTCCTTTCTTTCTTGAACCGTAGTAAAAGTACCACAAGATGAGATTTTACAGCATCCAAATATTCCACAAAAAATATTGCTCAGAGAATTTTAGGTAAGGTTCTCAGTGACAACTAATCGATATTGTCACGTTTTCATTGTCCTTTTTGACATTTACCCGGTTTTTGTTCAGAAAAAAAAAACTATGTTTTGTTTTTCTGTATATTAGTTATTTGTTATGTATTGGTAGGTAGACATACCCATTGGTTATCGCTTATATTGACATCTGGGATGTATCTGAAATATTTACCATATATAGCTCCCGATATGGAGAATAGATACGGTTATCTAATATTTTGAAACGGATATAGCGATATAAAACCCGGATTTTGTACCGATTTTAAGTAACCGGTTAAGGTTATATGTCTACCATTAGAAAGGTAATAAAATTGCCAATCAGGGAAAATAAATTTTTTGACAGCATCTTACCTGAGTTCGGTGCTAAAACAAAAAACCCGTATTCTTGAACCGTTATTAAAGAAAAATTTCACTGCGCGTAAATATGAAGATCAAAGCTTGGTGGGTTAAATATTCTTTTTGCCTATGAAAGTGGATGAAGTTAATATTATGAACCCGGAAGGACAGTTATGCCGTAGGTCAAACTTCTGAGTTATAGCGAAATGGAATTTATGTTACGGGTTTATTGTCGTGCTCTTAAAGTTCATCAAGAATGTATGCATCACTCCTGCAATTAGCTACTAGCACATCAAAATTCCTTTATTTATCAAATAAAGTTATTGTAAGAAATAACTTTGTGGATTCTACCGTGTCCTAAGACTCCACTTGTAAAGGAGTTGTTCATGGCTGAAATAATCAGGAAACGACGCCAACATTACTGAGGGGTATTTTTCCACCATTAAAATTTTTTTGTTGCCGGACCGGAAAAATTCTTATTCAATTATACGTCAGGAAGCTGTGGGTGTCTTCGCCTACACCAAAATTAATATTAAAAAAAACTTTACCGACATCTACACCGAGTACATGTTGCAAAAAAAGTGGCTAAATGACCCCAAGCAATCGGGCAATTAATACGCTGAGGCTCCACGTAATTTCTCTGTCGTGATAGAGACAATTTGTAGCATGGGACGAAACTGTGTTTCTCTACAAAGAACCCACTATTCGCTTCAGGGGAAACGTCAGTAGCTCTTTTTATACCCTATACCACAATGTGGAAGTTTGTTTTGGTAAAAATTCATGTAACACCGCGAAATATTCGTCGGAGACCCCCAATGTGGTATATCAATCTTCATATCTCGACGAGATAAAGCGATTTTGAGATGTGTGTCCGTCCGTCCGTCTGTCCATTATAAATTGTAAACACTCTCCAGGCCACAATTATGGACCGATCGTCACGAAATTTTGTATGGAGGTCGGGTTCAGATCAGAATAGATCCCTATTCTTATTGGTGATGATCGTGAAATATTTAGCGGGTGAAATGGACCAAAAACATAATATTTATTCAATTTTCTAGCGGCTCTGTAGGTTTCAATAATAGTCCGATCAACGCGTAATTTTAAATAAGGTTAGAGTATATCGCAAAGGAGAAGCTTGCAATTTGAGATGGCGATCGGATAATATTTATAGGTTTAAATGGACCAAAACTTTTGTGTGAAAATTGTGAAAATTTTTAATATACAGCTTATATCTTAATTTCTGGGAGTGACATTCCGGACAAGTGAGATATATTTGAAAGTGGAACGCTTGAACTTTCAATTGATGCCAATTATGTTGGTGTGCATGATCAGATAAGAGAGTTACAGCCTAATATATTCCGTTATTTGTTTGTAGTGTAATAATAAACTCGCTAGAAGTCGCAATTATACATCAATAGTCACGAAATTTTGCACCGGGTAAGAGTATAGGTCAAAAAAGATGACTACAATTTTGAATGATGATCTGATATTCTTTAGCGGGTGAAATGGACCATTACTTTTGTATGAAAAATATAAAAATTTTATTTTTGGTCGATATTTTAATTCCTTGAGGACATATATGTTTCGCAAAGTAGCCTGCATATGGAAAAAAACTTCTGACCTTTCTTCTGATGTAAATTGCAATAAAGTGTTTGCTAGAAAACGGGCCTACTGCCTAATATATAATGGGTTCTGTGTAGAGAACCACATTTTTATCCCATGCTACATATTGTCTCTCCAAAAGTTTATGTAACACCACGAAATATTCGTCCTAGACCCCTTATTTGGTATGCCAAAATGCATATCTCGACGAGATAAAGCGATTTAGCGATGTGTGTCCGTCCATTAAAAATTGTAAACAAGCGTAAGGCCGCAATTATGGACCGAGGTTGGGTTCGGGCCAGAATAGAAATGATTAGTTTTTAATGATGATGGTGATGATCGTGAAATGTTCAGGGGATGAAATGGACCAAAAACAAAATTTTAACCAATTTTGTAGCGGCTCTGTAGGTCAAAATAATAACCCGCAAAATTTTAAACAAAGTTTGAGTTTATGATGAAGAAGAAGCGTACAAACCAACGTGAAGATCAGATAATACTTAGCGGGTTTAATGGACTGAAACTTTTATGTGGAATTGGTAAAAATTTCAATAACGTAGCGGTTAAACAACTGAAGTAGTAGTACCACATAAGTGGGTTTCATTACATTTTAGTTTGTGTGAACTAAATTTTCATTTCCTGCTACAAAAATGTCTTTATCATGCTAGATAACTTTTTGGTTTTGGTCATAAGTATTATACATTACATCTCTGATATTTGATAATTAAATTTTCACAATCATTGAAAAGAAGTTCCGTGGAGAGCGATTGTCCACAGGGATAGTGGTATAGGGTATCCCATGGTCGGCTCCGTCCGACTATAGACTTTTCTTACTTGTTTCATATATAAGCTACTTTGCCTGTATACGAGGGGATAGTGGTATAGGGTATCCCATGGTCGGCTCCGTCCGACTATAGACTTTTCTTACTTGTTTCATATGTAAGCTACTTTGCCTGTATACGAGGGGCAGTAAAAAACCCTTCTGACCTAGGCAACAAGCAGTGTCGACAGTTGACTTTTGACTTTTTTTTGAAAGTTTGACAGTTTTGAGCCTAAACGTACTCATACATTGTGTTGTTTATAGTGACTTAAAAAAATCACTTTGCAAAAAAATGGAATTTACTTGTGAACATTTTCGACCTATAATTTTTCACATAATTCGACATGGATAATCATGGCAAGAGTGCATCGATCAAATTAAATCTGTGTATGTCGATAAAGGGCCATCCTATATCACTATGAAAAACTGGCTTACTTACAAACCAGTAAGGAAAGGATCAAAGTCGGGCGGGGCCGACTATATGATACCCTACACCACTGTTAATATGTAAAATATAAATCGGAGCTATATCCAGATCTTAACCGATTTTGATATAATATGGCACATTTAAATATATATGGGTGCTATATCCAAATCTGAACCGATTTCGATACAATTTGGCACATTTATTTCTAGACTGAATTTAGTACAGAAAATACGTGAAATCGGCCGAAAATATATATGGGAGCTATATCCAAATCTCAACCGATTTCTATATAATTTGGCACATTTATTTCTAGACTGAATTCGGTCACACATGCCAAATTTCATCGATATCGGAAATATATAGCGTGTTTGGTACAGAAAATACGTGAAATCGGCCGAAAATATACATGGGAGCTATATCCAAATCGGAAGCGATTTCGATATAATTTGGCACACTTATTTCTAGAAGGAATTCAGTCAAACATTCCAAATTTCATCCAAATCGGACGTATATAGCGTGTTTGGTGCAGCAAATACGTGAAATCGGGCGAACATATATGTAGGAGCTATATCCAAATCTGAACCGATTTCGATATAATATGGCTCATTTATTTCTAGACTAAATTCAGTCACACATTCCAAATTTCATCGAAATCGGACATATATAGCGTGTGTGGTACAGGGAAAACGTGAAATCGGCCGAAAATATATATGGGAGCTATATCCAAATCCGGACCGATTTCAATATAATTTTGCACACTTATTTGTTGACAAAGTTCAGTCACACATTCAAAATTTCATCAAAATTGGACGTATATAGCGTGTTTGGTGCAGCAAATACGTGAAATCGGGCGAAAATATATATGGGAGCTATATCCAAATCTGAACCGATTTTCACCAAAAGCAATAGCGTTCTTCCTATGGCTAAAAAAGTTGTAGTTCCCAATTTTCAGCTGAATCGGACAAAAAATGCGACCTGTATGTTGCGAACAAAAATACATGGACAGACGGACGGACACGCATAAATCGACTCAGAAAGTGATTGTATATCCCCAAAAGGAACTATGGATCTAATTCGTTTCCTTTTGTATGTTACATACAAATGCACAAAGACATAATACCCCTTACCACTGTGTGGTGTAGGGTATAAAAACGAAGGTCGTGACGAAAAAATTAAGCCGTGTGTGAACGGATAATGCAAGATCGCCATGTTATATACCGTGAGATAGAGGTATCCTTGGGAATTTCTTCCACCAACTAAGATTTGATATTGCATAAACACCTGGCCGCAAAAATAGATTTTTCTCGCTGGAACCACCAAAATTGGTCAATCGCTCAAAAAATGGCTCTTGTGGATTTGTCCAAAAAATTGTGTATAAAAACGATCGCGGTGCTTCAAACGACATTTATAAGATCGCCACAGACGACGAATCTTGGAACTATGCTTCGGACCCCGAAACAAAACAGGAATCGAACATTTGGGTCTTCGAAAGCGAGCCCAATTCAACGAAAGTTGTTCATGGAAGAAGACCTTCGAAGCAAATGGTCCCCTGTTTCTTCGGCAAAACTGACCGTGTGACGACGATACGGCTTGAGACATGTAGGATGGTTAATTCTGAGTGTTACACTACAATTTATTTGCCTGGAGTCTCCTGAGAAATTCGAAAAACGAACAAGAGAAATCTAATCGTTCTAAACCATGGCAATGCGAGCTCTCACACATCGATTCAAACCAACGCCTGTTTGACCGGACAAAACCTGTGATTAATGGGTCATGTGCCGAAAAGAAAAAGGCGTGTTTTGTTTTGGAGTTGTCTCAATCAAGCCACTGAAAACGACCCATCACATTGTCGCATGTCAAACAGTCCTAAATACGCTTAGGCTAAAAACTGTCAAACTTTCCAAAAAAATTCAAATGACCAGAAGCTTTTTTAGTGCCCCTCGTATGCCCTTCAAGAATTAAAATATGGACCAAAATTAATTTTTTATATATTTCATACATAAGTAATCGTCCTTTAACGCGCTAAATAATATCAGATCATCGTCAAAAATTGTAGGCATCTTCTTTGACCTAAACTCATACCTCGTGCAAAATTTCGTGACTATGTATTGTTGTGACTATGTAATTGTTCCACAAACATCCCATACGGGACAAGGGAGACTTCTATCATACCAATGAGTGCACCCCGATTCATATTAGCTCAATGATAAGGGACCTACTGTATATTGCCGAGTCCGAACAGCGTGTCCTAAGACACCACTTGTAGAGAAGTTTTACATGGTTGAAATACTCAGAAAATGTCGCCAACATTACTGAGGGGTATTTTGCCACCGTTGAAATTTTTGATGTTGCCTGGCCGGGGAATCGAACCCACGACCTTTAGTGTGCAAGGCGGGTGTGCATACCATTGCACCACGGTAGCACCCAATCTGTCCTCGTACATCAACATAATTGGCATCAATGGAAAAGTCGAGAGATCGTCCTCCAATTATAACTCATGTGGGCGAAAGGTGTCTTCCAGAAATAAAGATTTAAGCTGTATATTAACATTTTTCACAATTTTCACACAAAAGTTGTGGTCCATTTAACGCTCTAAATATTATCTCAATTTCCAAGCTTCTCATTTGTCATATACACTTACCTCATTTAAAATTTCGAGGCGATCGGACTATTATTGTGACCTACAGAGCCGCTTCGAAATTGGATAAAAATTATGTTTTTGGTCCATTTCACCCGCTAAATATTTCACGATCATCACCAATAAAATTAGGTGTCTATTCTGGTCTGAACACGAACTCCATGTAAACTTTCGTAACTATCGGTCCATAATTGCGGCCTGGAGTTTGATTACAATTTATAATGGACAAACGGACGGACGAACACACCACTCAAAATCGATTTATCTCGTCGAGATATGAAGATTGGTATACCACATTGGGGGTCTCCGATGAATATTTCGCGGTGTTACATGAATTTTTCCCAATACAAACTTTCCACATAGTGGTGTAGGGTATAAAAAGACGAATATTTCGCGGTGTTACATGCATTTTTCCCAATACAAACTTTCCACATAGTGGTGTAGGGTATAAAAAGGACGAAAACTTTTTGTTGCAAATTATTTCATGTCTATTATTTCGATGAGGCATATTTGTGTTCCATCAACGTGCCGCAAGGCTGAGTGTATAAAAATATTATCGTCCTAAATACTATCGTGAAAAGAGTGTCACATCTAAAGAAACAGTTTTGAAGAAACGCTTTTAAAGTTGCCGACTGTAATTTGACTTCCTAAATTAAAAAACTCACAGAAAAAAAAACAAGTAATTGTACCATCCTTTGCAAAGAGTTAGCCAGATATCGGTTCTAAATTTTAGTGCAAGATTAAGCACGTTTTAGTGCTTCATAAATTCAAAACAAACTCCTAGTAAATGATTCATGTTGAGTTTAGAGATATCTGCAGTTATTTGACAAAAGATAAAGTAGAAGTCGTAAAAAAAATCCAACTCAGAAAACGCATTTTTGAGTTATTACACTTTCTAAGTAAATCGCTCAGGCATATATGTGAAACAAATATACATTGTTTACTCACCCCTTCACGGCCACCTGGGTCTCCTTTGGCTCCTTTAGGTCCAATATCTCCTTTTGGTCCCGGTAATCCGGGACGTCCCTGCATTGATAAAAGAAATAAAAATGTGTACATATAAATTTATAACATACAAATTTATGTTAAGAACCGTGGACATAAGATAGTAATTTACCACCACTTGATATCTAACAAAATCGTCGGAGGGCTAAGATTGAGTTAAGGTATTTCATCACAATAAATCAAATAAATTGGTACAGCAAATTCTTACCTCCATAGTCCATACACGACAGACTATCACAACATTAATTTAGAAAACTAAAAAGAACAAAAAGAGAGCAAATAAAGCTTTGATATTCCCATCCTTTTACACATTTCAAATTAGGCTTATTTTCCACGATTCTTCAACTGCACTAGAAAACACAAATTATAATCAATTTAATTAATTCACTTACCGCATGTCCAATTTCACCCATAACACCTGGTTTGCCCGGAGGTCCGATGGGTCCAGCTGTTCCCGGTTTGCCGCGACGACCACGCATACCTTTGTCACCCTTCTCACCCTTGGTGCCATTCATTGCCATGCCTTCGAAACCACCAGCGAAAAAGGCCTGTCCTGGCGGACCTTCTGGTCCACGATCACCTTTCGGTCCTGTCAAGCCACGCAAACCTTTTTCGCCTTTGTCGCCCTTACTGCCAGGCAGGCCGGTCAAACCGATTGAACCAGCTGGACCAGGCTCACCGTTCAAACCGGGTGCACCATCGTAACCGGCAGGACCGCGTGGTCCCATTGGACCTGGTGGACCAGCCGGGCAAGTACACTGTGTTGTATTTTGTAAGCCATATGGTGTATCAGCGTAGACAATTTGACCAGGTGGTCCGGCTGGTCCCATGGGTCCAATCTCACCGGGTAGACCGCGATCACCTTTTAAGCCTGGAGCACCAGGTGATCCGCTTATACCCGGTATGCCGGGTTGTCCTGGTTCACCTTTAACACCTGCAGGACCATGAGGACCGGTATGACCCTGTAAGTATAAAAAAAAAATTATCTAGTTTATCGAACTCCCAAAAATGTATTTAAAAATAAAATAATAAATCATTACATACGTTAAAAATGCGAGTATGACTTGATTAATTGGATTTAATAAACCCCTTTATATGTAGACCGATAACTGGTGTGACAATTTTTAAATCATCCTCAATGGTTTTAATAACATATTTTGAGTTTTATATACTAGTTTTGCAATTATGTGGATTTAACTTGCTTTTGCATGGTGTGAATGTGAAAGTTATTTACATACATATTCGAAAGTCATATACAAAACAACCGACTTTACGAGTATATTCTTATCACTAAGTGGAAAAGATGAATCAATGTACATAAACTTGTTTGGAAATATTAACTTTATAATATGTCGGTGCTTACCTCTGCTAACAATAACATTTTAACCGCATTAGCTTTGCATAACCTTTTTCAAATACCCTTCAAATAACACATATAAGCCAATATTACCACACAAATATAAATATGTAAACCTAAAAGGTGTTCTCAAGAAGAGTGATTTGTTTTAATAATTTAAAGAATTGAAAACCAAGCAGTTCAGTTGTACTGTTCTAAAATTACATTAGTAATCTATGTATATACATAATATTTCGCTTTATATTTGCAGATATTGCGAGTAAATTTAAGTACCAAAATATTGCAGTTCTTTTTGTACCCTTAGCATTTACGCTAACAAGTTTATATACACTTTCATACGGGCAAAATGTGCCACATCGAAATAATGGTTTTATACCCCAAGTATGTTTGTCCGTCCGTATGTCTGTTTGTCTGGTTGGCTGGTGCGCACGATAACTCCCGAACGGATCAACTGATTCTAACCAACTTTTGGGTATCGTAATATTTTGCCTAAACTTAGGCCATCGAAGATGGGCTATATGGGTCTACTCCTTCGGGTACCTCCGCCACAAAATTTCGGAAAAGTTCAGTTTAGGACCAGCTCTCGAATCGCTTTGATTTTTGTTTTAACAACTTGTATTCACTGTCCCTTATACGACGGTACAAGTTTCATCAGGGGCAAGTAATTATTTCCTAACAAACTAGCCTGAACGTTGCAAAAAAAAACCTATGACACCGTACGTAGTTATTGGAGAGCAAGACAACTCTCCAACGGATCTGCTGATTCTCTCCAACATTTGGCTTTCGTAATATTTTATCCAAACTTAGTTTAAATTCGAAGATAAGCCATATGGGTACACTCCTTCAGATACCTCCCCCACAAAAGTTCAAAAATGTTCGGAAAAATTGTGCGCACGACAACTCTTGAAGGGAGTGACCGATTTGGTCCATACTTTACACCTCCTAATATATCAAACAGGTATAGATGACTCACTCACCCAATGCTTTGGGTACCTCACACACAAAATTTCGGATAAGTTCACTTTAGGACCTGCTCTCGAATTACTTTGATTTTTGTTGAAGCAACTTGCATTCACTGACACCCTTTACGATGGTACAAGTTTTTTCAGGGGCATGTAAATGGCCCTAATTTGAAATAATCCCTATGGTACCATTTGTAGTGGCTGGAGCGCACTATAGCACTCCAACTGGTCAACCGATTTGGTCTGAAATTTGGCCTTCGTCATATTTTGTCCAAAATTAGTTTCAGTTAGAAGATGGGCAATACCGGTCCACAACTTCCAGTGCTCCCCCCAAAAATTTAAAAATTGCCACTGTAAGGGTATGCACGATACACTTTCATGAACGGGGTAACCAATGTGGTCCAAACTTTGAATCATCTAATATTTTGTCCAATTTAGTTTAACTTCCTCTTCTTAAGGTACCTTCCCTGCGAAAGTTCAGAATTTTTGTTTAAGTGCAGTTTAGGGTCTGTTCGAAGATCCTTTGGAACAGTATACCGATGCTATTCTTTGTGGCCCTGTTTACAGCGATATTATGATTTCCCTGGACAAGTTCATGCTTCCTGGCATACTGGTCCAAATGTTATACGATGATCGAAAAGAATAACTCCCAAAATAAGATCCACTTTCATAATGGACTATATCGGTCCATTCCTCCAAATACCTCCTCCGTAACACTTTTGAACTTTAAACCTAAACCACATTTTTGTCTGTAAATTCAAATGTGTAAAAAGGGCCACAAAATTCGGAAAAGACCCTAAATACATTCGATCTGTCCGTAGATAAAAGTTACAATTCACATAGGCTGAGGGTATATTTCTGTCGGCAAAGCCGACTGATACTTTTTACTAGTTTTAAAATGAATTAAATTTTTTGCAAAAGGCCGGTGGCACATCGTCATACATTGTATTCCAATTTTGGCTTAAAGTAAGGTGTTTTTCGCTTCCCATTAACGTCTTTGTCCTTTTAAAATGAGTTTTGCTTTGTTCCGCCATAAATCCTTAAGATAGTTACCCGCCATACATTTACTTGAAAGTCCTTTGTGTAGCTGTTGTACGCTTATGTATAGACTTAAGCTGGATATTTGCGCGTGGGTGTGCGTGATCAAGTTAATGATATTCCTTAACAACGTTTGTTCTTGTGTATGTCCTAATGTGTTTGGTTTGGTTGTTTTGTTATATATAACAAAAAGTAAAGAGGAAACTCTTTATGATAAATGGAATATGTGAAGAATAGAATATATTAGTGCAAAAATTTGAATTTAGAATGATTTTGGTTCCAGGAAAATGGAGTCAATATTAAAAAGAAAGGAAACACAATTTGAGAACACATATTAGGTTTTGTTTTTCTTACAGAAATCATATTTATGAGCAATCATTAGTTAAAGCCCTATCTAAAGCATAAATATCTACGGAACAAAATATTGAACTTCCCGCATGTACATGATTCAAGTCATGTTTGCAAAACTAACAAAAGTTCTGGACGAGTACGTACGGTGCAGAAAAAGTAATTGAAGGAACTTTTTGACATGACTAAGGTATAAGGCAAATGGATTTACAAAGAGAAGCCTCTAGAAACTGCAAATTAAAGCACGGGCTCATTCAAATATTGCATCACGATTCTTTATGAGCTGAAATCTGTCGTCTCACAAAGCAGCAATGGTGTGCCATCAGCTTTCCACTTAAGGCATTGAAATCTCAACCGGATGTGTATCCAAAAGGCTATCTACAAGAAAGCTGCTCTGATGAAGGGGATCTTGGTAAGGATGCTTTATCTGGAGAAGTAGAGCATGTACTTTGGCCACAAACACTTTGAGAGCTTCGTATATCAGACCGTGGTCCTCAAGAATTTATCGATAGAAATTATGTTGCCTGCGCGCTCGAATTGAAAGGTGGGAAAGCCCAAACAACCATAGAAGGTCTCGAGAATGTATTAGATGTGTTCAATAGTGTTATTACTTTTTGACATTTTTTTTAAAAAATGATTTCCTGTAGCGCGGATGAATGAACATTTCCCTATTAATCACTAAAATAACGTTAATTCCATTGAAATATAAAACAAATCACGCACAAATCGATTTTAAAAAAATATTTTTTTTGAAAAAAATTATGATATGAAATTGTTTCTCATTTTTTTTTTGTTTTTTTAAAAAATTTATAACTGAAAAAAAAACTTGACGACTTTTTTATGATTCTTAGAATTAAAGAAAATTAGTGATAATCAAATATTATGCCAGTTTGCCCATAATTCTGTTAAACTCGAATTTTAAAATCATTTTGTGCGTGAGGGTTTTTAGCGAATCACCTTATAATTCAGATTTTATGTAATCTTATGTAGAAAGATATCGCACTATGATACAGGGATATGAGGTTGTAAAAAAGTCATAACCCTAGTGTTCAACCTGTGGGAATCAATTGTGATCATTCTTGCCGATACAACAAGCGTGAATATAAGCTAAATGCCAGGCGCTATAGTTTGATTGCAGCAAATTTTCGAAGAGTAAGGTCAATCCACACCCACGCGCACTTCGTGTTGCTATGGATGAGGAACTCCCTAGGTCGACTATATCTCCAAACCTGGAGTACTTCTTTTGATTCGCCAAACACAAAATTGAACAGACATTTTGAAGAAATTTGGAAAATGTGGCACAATTTGGTCTGGAAAAGTTTCGCCTTTCGTCATATAGTCGGCCTGGTCAACTTTGACCATTTGCTTTCAGGTTTCCTGTGGGTCTTAAAACTTTTGATAGATAGCTTTTGGTTAGTCATTCACAGCTACTGATATTTTTCAAGATCTTAAGCGCGTAAAATTTGACTAATGAACCAATGATCAGTCAATGAGTACGAGTAGGAAATTAATGAACATATTTTACGCAGCCTGTTCCGTGTTTCAGGCATCAGTATATATGCAAGAAGTGCTAGAATGGCACCAGAGTTCCAGCGTGTATTGCATATGGTTGGTAACTTTAGGAAAGGTATCTAACTCCTCTCAATTAAGTGAAGCGAAGTGATGTGGAATATAAACTTCATGTCGTCTGTCCAGCCACATTTTTTCATAATCTCAGTTTTATAGTCATATGGTCAAATTTCTAATTTAATCTGGTACTTGTTTAATCAATCTGGCAACACTACTGATCGAGTTATTCTGTAGCCAATATTTATTGTAACTAACATAACATACTTGTTAGAGGTAACTCCTTATTATGTATAAAAATCATAAAATCTCATCATTTTTAAATATTTACTTTAAATTCGGTTTCATTTTGTGGATCCTCCATTGCGTTTCGAAAACATTTGTATGACACTTTAATGGTTTTGGTTTTTATTGTTGTACTACGATGGTAAATATTTTATATATACATATATTCAATATTGGCCTCAATAAGTCGACCAACTAATCTGTGCAAAAACCCAAATTTTTATCATATTTAATTGCCAGCAAAAAACAAATTCTCCCAAAATAATGAGTTTTTATACTACTTGTTGGTCCTTTATCGACATACAATTTGATCGATCTTACGTTGATTATCCACGTCGAATGTTGTGAACAATTCTTGAACGAAAATGTTCACAAGTAAATTCCATTTTTTTGGCAAAGTAATTTTTTCAAGTAAACAACACATAACATAGTCGTATGACAAACTGTCCTCAGTAAGAATAGGTTAAAACTGTCAAAGTTTCTAAAAAATTTTCAAATGGCGGCTGGGAATACTCTTTGTTGCCTGGGCCAGGTAGTTTTCGTGCATCCCTCGTAACTGCCAAAACCGCAAATGTTCGCAAAAAGTCTATACAGTTTTGAAATCTACATACTCTTGGCTTTATTTTGGTACTGGTGGCGATTCTTGCATATGCTTGAAAAGTAAATAAAACTTTAAGGAAATCCATATATCTTTATTAAATATTTTCATTATGGCCAACATTATAAATAAAATATTTGGTAACCCTTGCAAATTAGAGGAATTGTTATAAGTAGGGAAACGAAGTTTAGGAGATTTATTAAATCATTCAACTTAAGATAAGGCGGAAATTGTAGTCCTTTGTTTCAGAAACTTGCTTATAATATAACCATATATAATAAAACCATTTCTTCTCATTTTAAAATATTTTTTTACCCAAAATTAGTCAAAGGCTTACAACTTTTTCTCCTTAAGAACAGCGAAAAATGGCAAAAAATGTGAAATGTTTGGAAGCGATTTGCATTTTTTAAAATGGTGACATGAATTTTTTGATTTTTGTCGTTGGGCGCATTCACTGTGTATATCTGCGTGTTAATCGTTATTATAAATCCTTAACACACGAATATTGGACTAAGACGCATATAGTACAGTATTTATTTATAAAATATAGAAAAAATGTTCAAAAATCTTAATGATAATATAAAAATTTCTTATTAAGAAATTCATGTTGCGACCTTCCTTTTTGTTTTGTTGGTCTATAGCCACACGTGTCTATAATCACAAGATAATCATTTGAAAACTGGTTCATAATATTATAACCCAAACAAAAAAGGCCACAACATACTAACCCTTTCTTTAAGTATCATAAATGTTACACAAGACTTCGAACGTTAATGGCGTAACATTAAAAAATGGCTCAAAAGCAGTTTTGCCTTAAAAAAGGTTAAATTTTAATATTGTAGAATTCTTGCAGGGTAAACCAAATAAAATGGCAACACAAAGTTATTTTTGAAAAGCTTTTAAGCATTTCAAGTCTGAAAACTTTGTTGGCATTTTCATTTGCATATTTTGAACAAAAACCTAGTTATTACATTTGTACGTACATATATGAGAGGATGTGGGTAAGAAATATGAATAGTTTCACCCCAAACATGACTTCAGTAGTAATTATGTTTAGTCCGTCTAGTACCATTTTTGTATTGGTTACATAATACAAACATATACATTCATATATCGCCGTATTTGTGTAAAAATCAACTATGTTCAAGTTTTCACGTATAAAGAAAGTATATTAACAATTATTTTGGATTCTGTGCGTGTTGGACTATCAGGAATGTTTTCAGGAAGTAAAGATAATTGAGAAACTCAATATAACAGCAGACAAAAGATCAAATTTCAGATATGATTTCAGCTAACAAAATAAATTAGGGTCTGACAATCAAATATTCCAATAATGTGCATTCATTACTTCAAAATATGGCCTAGAGAAAATTGTTAGAAGTGAAATAAATAACACTGACGACAACCCCTTGGACCTGACTTAAAGTTCTGCAATTTTCCTTTGATTGTTTTATTTAATAGAGGCTCACGGTGCGCCTTAACTAAATTTAAATGAAAGGAGCGTATACCTGTGAAGTTTTTGAGGTTTCTGAAAATATAATGGTCATAGATGAGAAAAAATAAAAAATAAAAAAGTTCACATTTAGGTTTTCACGGTTTTGCTTGTAAACCGCAAGACATGTCGAAATGGGATTAAAGAAAATGTTGTAGCAGTGACCTCTATGGTATTTTCGTAGATTTTACCATTTTTGAGATACAGAAGTTTAATTTAGGACAATGTACTGACTGTATGGCCCCCTATAAAACAATGTCATGCAGGGTGCACCTTAACTAACTGAAATGAAAACCGCTTACACCTGGGAAGTTTTCACGGATTCTGAAACAGCATTGTTCATAGCTGAATAAAATCCAAAAACAAGAAAAAAATTGCTGGAGGATTTTTAAATAAATCGCGTTCAAACTTCACATTGTTAGGTTTAATTTGGGTTTTCGCGATTTTGCTTGGAAACCGCAAGTCCTATCGAAATGGGGCTAACGAAGATTTTGTAGCTGTGAAAATTCTGCAGAGGATTGACCGTTATGACTTGTTTCTAGGGTTTACCATTTTTGAGATATAGCAGTTCATGTCACATTCTAAAGTTTTTTTTGATAGGTTTTCACGATTTGCTTGAAAACGGAAAGTCTTATCGAAATGAGACTAGAGAAAATCTTATAGCTGTTGAAAATCTTAAGATACATAAGTTTAGGTTGGGAAATTGCAGTCGTGACCTAGTTTTATATGGAGACGATCGCAAAAATGGTAATACCTAGGAAACATCATAAAGAACAATGTTGTAGAGAATTTCCACTGCTACAACACTTTCTGTAATCCCATTTCGGTAAGGCTTGCGGTTTCCAAGAAAAATCGTGAAAACCTAAAAAAGCCCTAAAAATGTGAACTTTGATCGCGATTTATTTGAAAATCCCTCCGGCGATGTTTTTTTTTTTTTGATTTTTCTCATCTATGAACATTGTAGTTTCAGAAACCGGAAAAACTTCCCAGGTGAAGCACCTTTCATTTAAATTTAGTTAAGGCGCACCGTGGGCTGATATATTTGTCATTACCATCAAAAAAAATGAAATATTAACATTGGGAAAGAATTGCGCCTTTTTCAATAATTCTGTTTTTGACCACTAAATCCAATATTCTTTTTACAGTGTTTTATTTAACTTGCTTTGGTGTCCGTTTAGTTCAAATCTAGTAACTCATTTTCCACACAGAACTAAAACTTTGCATTTATACCAACTAAAAACATTTGTGTTTTATTTTCTCCTCTTTTACTTATCGGTTACACTCGGGTTTGTATCACTTACTCATCTCCACAAACAGGGACGTAAGCAGGGGGGGGGGGGGCACTGGGGTGAAAACCTAACAAAAAAAAACCTAAAAATGTGACCCGAACTTCTATATCTCTAAAATGGTAAAACCTAGGAATAAATCAAACAAATTTTCAAAGTTACAAAATTTTCTTTAGCTCCATTTCTAAGTAAAATCGCGAAAACCTAAAATAAACCTAAAAATGTGAACTTATTTAAAATTCCCTCCAGCGATTTTTTCTTGTTTTTGGATTTTTCTCATCTATGAACATTGCTGTTTCAGAATCCACAAAAATTTCCCAGTTGTAAGCACCTTTCATTTAACGTTGGTTCATCGTTTACAGCGATATTGTATTTTTAGTGGGTAAGTCTATGGTTATGTCAGGATTGGTCCAAAAGCTCTAAATCTTACGCAGACCAACTAAATTGAATTCCAAAATTCGGTCAACTTCCAAAATGGACTATATATCAGTCGATTCTTTCAGGTATCGTCGGTACAAAAGTGCAAAACTTTTGCGCTTTCATCGAAGACACATTTTTGAGCATATCATAAGCATATATTCGTAACGCCAACAATCATGAGGTTGTACACCCCAAATGTTTCGAAATTATTGTCGGAAAGTTTATACGTCCAAAAAAGGAGACGAAATTCTGAAACTTCTTGGCTATACAATTTATAGAAAAAATTGGCTATGTAGCCCGTATTCAACTCACACAGGCTGAGGGTATATCTCTGTAGGCAAACCCGACTGTTACTTTTTACTTGTTTTCCAGAAAACAAAAGTTATGAATTTTCATAAGTTTGTCTCCGCTGTACCGACAAATGTGTTTGGTCGTTGGAAAATTTTTAAGGTCATCGTGTCCATAAACATCTAGTCGTACAATTAAGATAGAAATAAGCGGACTCTATCACTTCTGGTAAAATAGTAAAGTATTGGTGTTTTTATGCACTTAAAGAATATTATTTTCTTACAATAATACACAACTTTTTTAATGGCACTGAATTTAGTGTGTGATAAAGAAGAAACGGCGTTATGTTCGGATCGAACTGTTTATATCCTCCAAACACTGTATATATCTATTCGACATATTTGCGAATGCAATCCCTGCGTTCGAACGTGGATCTATTTTCACCACTTTTTGCATGGAAGTTCTCCCAACAAAATGATTTCCAAAATCCATATTACTGACGATATTTTAAAAAACTATGCTAATAGCCTCGAATATAGAAATTGTTTCGAAAGCTATTTGCTGCGGGATTTAGAACCCAAAATGCCAAATAAGAGCTAATGTGGTGAAAATTCTGGAATACACCAAAACATATATCTGTATATCTATATGGGTAATATTAATCTGAAAGATTTTTTAGTTTTTGCTTCAGTTCTGTTAGAGAATTTGGTTAAAAACTTTTGTAAGGAGACTATGCCGAACGTGGTCTGATATGGTTCATTTTCAATTCTAAACATCCAAGGACTAATATATTTTAATCAGTTCCAAATTTTAATCGTGTATCTAAAATATCGTGATCTCTCTCTTTTGAATGTATATACATTGTTGCAATATTGAATATACATAAAATCAATTAAAACTCCTTTAAAATAGCTTTACGTAACGATACACAACATTTTTAATTTTCATGATTTTTGGTCAAGTTGGGCCCCCCCCCGAAATGAAATCCTGCGTACGTCCCTGTCCACAAACAACAATTATTCTCTGCGGCCTCTCTGAGCTATCACCTAAACAGCCCCCATATAGCATTAGTTCAGTTATATTTATTCAAATTTAGCAACTCATTTCTAACACAGTTGCAGTTGAACCATCGAACTGAAACTGCACACACATTTCAGATTTGGATGACAATACATGAATATGAAACCAAAACCAATATTGGCCCATTTGTTCCTATAGCCCCCATACAGCGAGCGGTACCTCCCGATTTAGTTCAAATTTAGTAACTCATTTTCAACAAAGTTGCAGTTAACCAATCGAACTGAAACTTTGCACACATTTCAGATTTGGATGTCAATACATGAATATGAAACCAAAACCAATAGGGTCTTTTTTTATAGCCCCCATATAGCGGTACCACCCGATTTAAATAATTTTAAGGACTTTATCTTCATTTTAAGGCCGAACTGGCTGTAATTTGACATTTGTGGTTCCCAATGGTACATAAACTTCCTCATCAAAAATGTTGGACATAGGTCAAGGTTTTGGTATAGCCTCCATATAGCGGTACCACCCGATTTTAGGTATTTTAAGAATTTTATCTTTATTTTCTGCCCGAATTGGATTAAACATGGCATTTGGAGTTCCCAATGGTACATAAACCTCCTCATCAAAAATGTTGGACAGGTTTTGGTATAGCCCTTATAGAACGGTACTGCACGATTTCAGGCAGAAGAAGAACCGTTCCTAGAATCTTTGTATGTTCTAGAAAGTTGTTTATTGAAATCTCAGGTACATTTTTGTAGTTGAATGTATCCTTAATTTTTGGGCGGTTCGGTATCTGTGGACCGGAATCGGAGAAAAAAGTATAAAAATCGAATATTTTTATAAGATTTACGCAATTTTCACATTTAAGAACCGGTCATAGACATTTCGTATGTTTCAGAATGTTGTTTGCTGACATCTTTGCCACATAATTGTGGTCCATTACTTACTTACTTAGTTAGTTGGCCCATTACAGAACAATTGTTCCATAGACCGAACTAAGAAAAGATCTCCATTCCTCTCTGTTTTTCGCTTGACTTTTTGGAATACCGCGCCTTTTCATTTCTTCATCCACTTGTATGCTCCATCGAAGCTTAGGTCTGCCGATTCTGCGTGCACCGCCATGTGGCATGTATTCATACGCCTTTTTAGCGGGTTCATCATCGCTCATTCTCATGATATGGCCTAGCCAACGCAATCGTTGCATCTCGATACGTTTAACTATATGCATGACTTTGTATAGCTTATATAGCTCGTGGTTCATCCGACGTCGATATTCATTGTCAACGCAAATCGGCCAGTAGATCTTTCGAAGAATTTTTCTCTCAAACACACCAAGCTCTGCCTTATCTGCTTGCGCAAGTACCCATGCTTCGGAGCCATACATTAGCACGGGTAGTATCAGCGTTTTGTATAGTGTTATTTTTGTTTGACGAGATGTGGCTTTGTTTTTAAATTGCTTACTTAGACCATAGCAGCATCTGTTGGCCAATACAATTCTTCTTCTTATTTCACAACTGATGTTGTTTGTTGTGTTTATGGCAGTGCCGAGGTAGACGAAGTCTTTAACTACCTCAAAATTGTAGGTACCAACTTCCACAGTTGGTCCGAGCTCTATGGACGCTTTGCGCGTCGACACCATCAATTTGGTCTTTTCGCCGTTTACTGCCAGACCCACTTTCGCAGATTCTGCTTCGACCTTCCTAAAGGTATCAGTTACTTCCTTTACTGATCGTCCCATGATGTCTATGGCAAGTAACATGTGGCTATTTGTATAAATTGTGCCATTTCTTTTGACATTTGCATCTCGTATTACCTTTTCCAGCAAAATGTTGAATAGGTCACACGAAAGGCTGTCTCCTTGTCTGAAACCTCTTTTGGTACAAAATTCTTCGGAGAGGTTCTTTCCAATTTTAACTGAGGACCTAGTATCAGTTAAAGTCATCTTACAAAGCCGGATGAGCTTTGCGGGGATACCAAATTCAGACATTGCGTGGAATACCTTTGATCGGAGGGGACTGTCGAATGCTGCTTTATAATCGACAAAAAGGTGAAATGTGTCGATCTGCATCTCTTGGGTCTTCTCTAGGATTTGTCGCATGGTAAATATCTGGTCAATGGTGGACTTGCCAGGTCTAAAGCCACATTGGTATGGTCCAATTATTTCGTTGACCATTGGCTTTAGTCGTTCGCACAATATCCCTGACACTATCTTAAAGGCAATAGGGAGAAGACTTATGCCCCTATAGTTGGAGCATACAGTCTTATCTCCTTTCTTGTGGACGGGACATAGGATGCTCAGGTTCCAATCGTCGGGTACGCGTTCTTCCTGCCAGATGGTGCTAACTAGCTGATGCATACACCTTATCAGCGCGTCGCCTCCGGTTTTAAACAGCGCGGCTGTTAAGCCATCGGCTCCTGCTGCTTTATTATTCTTCAGCAGGTTGATTGCTGTTTTTACCTCATCTTGGCCGGGCGGTATACTTTCTATACCATCTTCTGGGATTGGATCTGTGGTATCATCGTCTTCGCTAATATTGGATACCAGCAGATTGGAGAAATGTTCCTTCCATATCCTGAGCACGCTATCTGTATCTGTTACCAGATTACCTTGCTGGTCTCTACAGGAGGATGTGCCTGTACCAAAGCCATCTGTTTGATGTTTCACTCTTTGGTAGAATTTTCGAACTTCATTCTGGCTCCTGTACATCTCGATTTTTTCACACTCCCGCTTTTCCATTTCTCTCTTTTTCTTGCGGAAAAGACGTTTCTCTTCTCTCCTTTTCTCCCGATATCTCTCTCGTGCGCTACGCATTGCTACTGATTGTAAAGTAGCTCTATATGCCGCATTTTTCTCTTCGGTAGCAGCACGACACTCCTGGTCATACCATGAATTCCTTTGTGGAGGTCTCTGGAATCCAAGTATAGATTTTGCGGCTGTTTGCATGGAGTGGGCAATATGTTGCCATTGTGTTGTTATGTTATCAGGACAAGGAGTGCTCGCGTTAAGCAATTGGGCTAGTTGAGTGGAATATGCTGTGGCTATCTGTTGTGTTTGCAGCCTATCGGTGTCCAACTTCCGCGTTGTGTCTGTTCGTGCTTTATTTGCAACGTTTAGACGGGTACGTACCTTTGCTGCAACAAGGTAGTGGTCCGAATCAATGTTTACGCCTCGGAACGATCGTACATCCAACACGCTGGATGAATGTCTTCCATCTATTACAACATGATCAATTTGATTACTTGTTCTTTGATCTGGAGACAGCCACGTGCCCTTATGAATATCGAGATGATTAAATCTGGTACTGCTAACTACCATGTTTTTTGCAGCTGCAAAGTCTATCAGCCTCATACCATTGTCAGATGTTTCACTGTGGAGACTGAATTTCCCGACTGTTGGGCCAAAGATATTCTCCTTTCCAATTTTGGCATTAAAATCGCCTAGAAAGATTTTAATGTCATGTGCAGGGCAACGGTCATATGTTTCTTCTAAGCGCTCGTAAAATATATCTTTGGTTTGTTCGTCCTTTTCTTCAGTGGAGCCTGAGCGCAAATAAAGCTGATGTTGAAGAATTTAGCTTTTATTCGAATTGCAGCAAGTCTTTCATTCACTGGGGTGAAGCTGGATACCAGATGTTTTAGTCTCCGACTAACTACGAATCCGCAACCAAACTCATGCTTTACGTCATGGCAGCTATAATACAGTGCGTCACCTTTAGGTGTTGTTGTGACGCCTTTCCCAATCCATCGTATTTCCTGTATGGCAGTAATATCGGCCTTGTACTTTTCAAGTACGTCTGCCAATGCGAAGACTGCACCTTCTTTATAAAGAGTGCGAACATTCCAGGTGCAGATTCGCAGATCATGGTCCTTAAAACGTTTGCGGGGTTCGTCAACTTTAGAGGGGTTTGTTTTTCTTTTCTTTCGTTTTTTCATAGTAGGATGTTTTTTCTAGGGGAGGGTTACTAACCCGACGCCTAAACCCAAGATTTTAACGTTCTTATGGGTGAACGCGCGGCACATGTTAGCTCACTACCTTTAACGGGTGTTAAAGGCAGTTCCCCAGGTGACACCACGGGGAGGTCAGTGTCCACTTGAGATGAAAGAGGGACCAAGATAAATCCTGGGCTTTGCCATGTTAAAGCCGGTCAAGACCGTTGCTTAGTATCATTCATCCCCTACGCCACCACATTGTGGTCCATTGCTTTCTTGAAATTTGAGCGGTTTAGTATCTATGGAGCAGGAACAGAGAAAAGATGATAAAAATTGCATTTGACTTGCTACTTTGACCATTAACAACCGATTCTACAGAATTCGTATGTCCTATAAAGTTGTTTACTAGGATTTAAGGCATATTTTTCTGGTTGGTTATTTGCTTCAATTTTGATTGGTTTGATATCTGTAGACTAAAATCCGAGAAAAAATTAAAAGGGAAATTTGACTTTGACGACCTTGAAGGTGAGGTTGAATGGATTTTATGTGCTCACAATTATTATTCTTTAGGACGAGAGCTACAATTTTTCCTCTTCGAGTAAACCCAATTTCTTAGAGGTTTAGAAGATATATGCCTGACAAAATTATCCCTTTTGACATCAAGGCTTCAGGTTTTGGGGACCTGTAACCGCGAAAGTTGAAGTGATAGGGAAAAACGCCGGGACACGTGTCTTCTTTTTTACTATGTTTTATTTAACTTGCTTCGTTGTCTGTTTAGTTCAAATCTGGTAACTCATTTTTCACACAGTTGCGGTTGACCAATCCAACTAAAACATTGTACACTTTTCAGATTTGGATGACAATACATGAATATGAAACCAAAACCAATATGGGTCAATTTTTTCCTATAGCCCCCTTTAGCAGCAACACACAATTTCAGGTATTTTGAGGATTTTATATCAATTTTTAGCCCGAATTGGCTGTAACATGGCATTTGGAGTCCCCAATGGCACAGAAACTTCCCCACCAAATATGTTGGTCATAGGTCAAGGTTTTGGTATAGCCCCCATATAGCGGTGACATTAGATTTCTAGCATTTTAATGTTTGTATTCACATTTTCGCCCTAAATTGGCTGTAATTTGGTTATGGGGTTCCGTTGAAAGTGAAAAGGCCATGTTGAGAGGGGGAAGTTCGGAGGAGGGATATTCGGAAGAGGTTGTTCGGGGGAGGTTGTTGGAAGTTTGGAGAAAGGACGTTTGGTGGAGGTTGTTCCCATACGCATTGTGGTATGGGATGGTCGTATTTTCTTCCAAAACTCGTACACCTCAAACAATCGTACTCCCAAGAACAAAATACACATAAACATGAAATATGTCTTATTTGTTTTGTTTGTCAAATTGAAACGTGTCGGTAATTGCAATAGTTTATTGAATTGATTTATTCGAATAAGTGAATTAAAACGCCATTGTTTGGAGGACAATAACTGAACATGAAACAAAAAGCAAACCAAACCAAAAAAAATGCAACTGCTACTCAACGGAAACGAAAACTACAAAAGGCAAGAGAAGTATATCAAGAGAAACGACTGAATGAAACTGAGGAAGACAAAGTTGTGAGATCTGTTAAAAGGAGTAAGTATTTAGAAAATGAAACAAGAGAGCAACGTAATGCAAGATTGGATAAATGTCGTGCAAATATGGAGCATTTGAGGAGGACCAAATCATACGAGCAACGTAACGCTACACTAAGGCAAGATTCATTACGCCATGCATCACAAAGGCAAATGGAAACATCCGAAGAGCACGCATATAGATTAATAGATAATCTATCTAGAACCTCAGCAAAGAGTGCATCAAAATTAGGCTTTGAAAACTCTATAAACGTTTTCAGTAATCAAGTTTGTGACGTATGTAAAAAATCTTGCTATCCGAATCAAGTTTCGACAATGCAGTGTACCAAGTCATATTTTCCAGCTGAATTGTCTCATAAGCAATCACTTACCCTATGCTGTCGATGTCGCAAACATTTATCTAATAAGAAGAAAACGACCCCTCCATCAAAAGCATACTGGAATAATTTGGAGCCTGGTGATATTCCTGAAGAAATACGAATTCTATGTCAAACAGAACAAAGGCTTCTTTCAAGAATAATACCGTTCATAAAGATCATTAAATTCAATGGCATGTTTGGACAATATGGTTTCCGTGGGCAAGCAGTTCTCTTTGCCCAGGATATATTTGAAGTTACCGATAAACTACCAAATATGTTACCAAGATCGACTGATGAAACAGGTATTGTAATTGTGACGGAACATCTCGAGAATATAAACATAACACGTGAGTTCACAATATCTCGTGAACGAGTTTTCAATGCTCTAAGGTGGTTAATTGCTAATAACCCTCTTTACAAAGATGTAACGGTTAATGAATGTGTAAATTTAAACGAACAAGATGTAATCCAATTAGTCAACCAAAATAGAATTGAGCCAATCGAAAATCAATCTGAAGTAGTTGATGCCTACATACCAATAAATGATAATGCAAGAATACTTCGAGCATCTTGGCATCAGGGGAACACTGACGTGTTTGTAGACTTTGCAGGTGTTCAATGTACAGCAATGACTGTAGCTAATATAGTGAGATCAACTATTATTCACCCAAACAGATGGTCTACTATGATACTGGATACAAATTTGTTAGAAGGTGATAAACTTTACAGAACTATACGTCAAATCACACCTGCCGATCAAATACCGATTAATGGCTACTTGGAAATACAGAACTTTGATTGTGTCAAGAGTAATATCGTAATGTTCAATAGAACATTCCAAATAGATTATGATGCAAATACACTTCTATTTGGTAGTATAAAAGACAGCGTGAATAGAGGCAATATTGGTAAAACGTTGCATGAATCCCTTGTAGAACTATTCAGATCATCGGCAGCAGGAATTTTAACAGCAGCATCAAGATCTGTAGGAGTAATACATTCTGAAAGTAAATATTACTTTGCAGATTCTCATTCTTGTGGTCCAAAAGGAGCTAGTGCAGCTAGCGGAAGAGCATGTATAATCGAATGTGATAGTATAGAAGAACTTCATCGTATATGTAAGCGGTCAACTGGGTCAAATAACACTCAGTATACTATCACCTACGTTGATGTCTATTCATTAAGTCAAGATAATCACAACGTATCTAATACAACTGAAATTCAACAATTAGCGCAGATAGGCAATGAACAACATACCCAAATTCAAACATCAGTAATAATTCCTATTGATGATCATACAAACGTATCTAATACAACTGAAATGCAACAATTAGCTCATATAGGCCAAGTACAACATACCCAAATTCAAACATCAGTAATGATCCCTATTGATTGTGTACAGCCAGATGTTGAAGATGAAATTGAGGTATCAGATAATGCGAATGAAATAAGACGCAAGACGAAGGATAATATTGTTAATGAAGCATACGAACTGAAAGCTGAAGAGTTTGCTTGGTATTATCTGTTCCCATATGGTATAAATGGATTGAAAGAAAGTAGACCTGTTAAAATTACACCATTGGATTATTATCAGTTCAGAATATTAGGTAATGATAAACAATTTCAGCGGAATGATTATCTTTTCTATGCTTTGTCTATGTTTGAGTATTATCGTGTAAAATCTAATATAGCTGCATGTGGAAGAAAGATTGAAGGTCAACATGGTACCAAAGTAGAAGATATACACCTCTATATAAAGAACCTTAGAGGCTCATCTGCATATTGGCGCACCGCATTGAATGATCTCATAGCACAAATAAGGTGTCTTGGCCCACCAACCTACTTCCTGACTTTCAGTTGTAATGATCTTCATTGGCTTGATATGCGTAAAGCGCTACTAATAGCTGATGGAAGACCAAATGAAGATCCAATGAACATTGCTATCAATGAAATACAACGGCTCGTTGAACTCCATCCGGTAGTTGTAAGTCGCCACTTCATGGTACGAGTAAAAGCCCTAATGAAATTTTTGAAGAACAACAACGAAGTACTAGGAGGTAGACTTATCGACTACTGGTGGCGTATCGAATTTCAGAATCGTGGAAGTCCACATTTGCACATGGTAGTATGGATCGAAGGGCATCCAGCGATTGAAACACCTGCTGGAATTGATCTTATCGATAAAATATGTTCATGTGAATGCCAACTGAAGGAACTGAATTGTATGAAATAGTAAAGAAGTGTCAGGTTCATCATCATACACATACGTGTAAAAAAAATCATACGACTTCTTCAGTATGTCGATTCAACATGCCAAGACCAGTTTGCTCACAAACGCACATAGTAGATGCTTCACCCGATGAATTCATACAAAACGGTGGTCGGATATGCCTGTTAAAACGAAGAGCTGATGATCGATGGATTAACAACTATAATCCAACTTTACTTGAGCTTTGGAAGGCTAATATGGATATTCAACCATGTGGATCGAACGAATCAATCGCATACTATGTTGCAAAATATATATCCAAATCAGAGCCAACAGATTTGGACGCTGGCATAAGAGAAGCAATACAACAAATTAGACGAGACGAAACCAATGTTTCAACGAAAATGTTCAAAATTTGTATGAGATTAATGAAGGAGCGACAAGTATCAGCATGTGAATGTGTCTTTCGACTGTGTCATCTCAATTTACGAGAAAGCTCTAGAAAAACGGTGTTCCTGAATTCTCGTAAACCGGAGCAGCGATATAAAGTGATTAAATTCGATGAAACAGGTCAAGCTAATGGATACTTTGCAAATGTATTTGAGAGATATGAAAAGCGCCCTACTGAACATTTAGAATTCAACTTTACAGACATGAGCCTTATGGAGTTTGCAATTCGCTTCGAACCATACTATACGAAGCCAGTAGGCAACGATGATGAGAATATTGATGAAGATGCCTATGAACAAGATGAACCAATGAGAAAGATAATAATCAAGTTATCCGACAACACAAGAATTGTTGCAAGAAAAACACTAGCTGTAATCCGAGTGCCTTACTTCGTAGCAGCTACTGATCCAGAGAACTACTACTACAGCCTCCTACTACAATATTTACCATATCGTAATGAGGAAGAGCTGCTGCTAGGTTTCGACAGTGCCCAGGAAGCATTTTTAGCACGAGAACAAACATTGAAAGAGATAAATGAACATATGGAGTTATTGCGTCAACGAGATAGACAACTTGAAAACGCCTTTCATCAAGTGCATGCTTTCCAGATTTTGGAAGAAGCAGATCCTCTCGAAATTGACGAAGAAGAAGAAGGACCACTTCAGCCTATAAATGAGAACGAGTTTCAGGCAGCACAGCGTGCAATGAATTCTGGACAACGAGAAATATTCTCTCACATTACTCGAAGTATTCAATCACAGTCGACAGGCAATATAGAAAGACTGAAAATATTCTTTACAGGTTGAGCTGGTGTAGGCAAAACGTTTTTATTAAACTTGTTACGTTATCAAATTAATAGATGCTATGCAAAAAATGCAGTTAAAGTATGTGCATTAACAGGAGTTGCAGCTCGCTTAATCAGTGGCTCAACGATCCACACTACGCTAAAGCTGCCTGTTCAAAAAGATGGTAGAATTACGGGATTGTCACCACTAACTGGAAACTATCTAAGAATTATGCGACAGCAATGGAGAGATATAGAGTTTATCATAATAGATGAAATATCTATGGTATCTTACCAAATGCTTTGTATGATAGATTTTCGATTAAGGCAGTTGAAAAATAAGGATGACGAGTTTTTTGGTGGTGTAAATATTCTTCTCTTTGGAGATTTAATGCAGTTACCGCCTATCAAGAGGTCAGGTAATCCCGTGTATAAACAACCTCAACATCTAGAGCCAGCAACAAATCTGTGGCACCTCTTTACGCTCTGTGAACTCACAGAAAACATGAGGCAACAAGGGGATAATACATTTGCAGAGCTACTAAATGCACTACGCATTGGAGAAATGAAAGCAGAACATTTCGAAATATTGTCAGAAAAAATTTTAAAAGAAGCAACGGAAGAATTTGCAATTGAAAAGGCGTTAAGAGTATATCCAACAAATAAGCAAGTTGAAGATCACAACACAGCTGTACTGCAATACTTCAAAAACCAAAATGTTAAAATATATACAATCGAAGCACAAGATCGATTAGTAGACGCAACACGCCAATTGGAAAACAGAGATTTGAATGAAGTCATACCCACTGACATCAATAAGACCGCCGGATTACCAAAAACTTTGGAAATTTTTGTTGGAGCAAAAGTGATGCTCCGATCCAACATAGATCAAACAAAGGGATTAGTTAATGGAGCAATAGGATATATAACGGATATAATTTGGCCTCACTACCGCAGAGAACAAATGTACTTAACAGATATACCATCAGTAAGGGTTGACTTTGATAGAGTTGGTACTCATATAATACAACCAAAAACAATACAATTTTCGGCTAAGTTCAGTTACGGAACTGCTGAAAGAAGAATGCTTCCACTGATATTATCATGGGCCTCAACTGTCCATAAATTACAAGGGTCAACCGTAGACTACGCAGTGGTGTATCTGGGATCAAAGCTTTTCGAAGAAGGGCAGGCATATGTGGCATTGAGTCGCGTAAGATCGCTGGATGGATTGAGAATAGAAGAATTAGATTGCTCAAAGCTAACTGGAAAGAAGCCATGCAATAACGAAGCGTTAACAGAAATTAATAGGATGAGAAACTACCAACCTAAATAAATGTTTATTAACATTATAAATATAAACTCTTCATTAAATATCTGTTATAATTTAATGTATGTACAATAAAAACTTAAGATCTCAAAAATTTGTTAACTAAAAACTTAAAAATAAAATATAATTTAAAAAAAATTAAGTTACAATGTTTTATTTATAAGTGCACCAAAAAATTATAAAATAATTGTTCGCGTAGCCTTAGTAAGTATATTCTTCTTCATGATGGAATCTCTCAAATAAAACACTTGCCGTTTAATTTTGTTCCCATTTTTAATTTGAAGGCAAGTGTTTTATTTGAGAGATTCCATCATGAAGAAGAATATACTTACTAAGGCTACGCGAACAATTATTTTATAATTTTTTGGTGCACTTATAAATAAAACATTGTAACTTAATTTTTTTTAAATTATATTTTATTTTGGTCTTCTATCACGCTGCGGTGTCAGAATATGGTTAATAAACCATGACTCAAAAAATTACACACAGTGTTATTATAAACATTATTCCAAAGTGTATTATACGAGGGCAGTTCGGAAACTTCTTAGCCTAGCAAGGCAAAAACAATTCAATCGGCTCGTAAGGTTATGGCAACGGTTTTTGAGACTTCAAAAGTATTTTATTGATTGACTATCTGCAAAGGGGTAAAACAATAAATTCAGAGTACTATTGCAACCTTTTGGATCAATTAAATGTACAAATTCGAGAAAAACGTCCTGGCTTACAACACAAAAAAATAATTTTTCATCAAGACAACGCATCAGCGCACAAGAGTGTTTTAAGAATGGCTAAAATCAACGAATTAAAGTACGAGTTACTTGACCACCCACCTTATTCTCCAGATTTAGCTCCCAGTGACTTTTACTTGTTCCCAAATCTAAAAAATTCCTTGCTGGCAAGCGTTTTACCTCAAATGAAGATGCAATTACAGTTGTAAACCACTATTTTGAAGATCTTGAGGAAAACTATTTTAATCAAGGGATAGAATTGCTAGAAAAGCGTTGGACTAGGTGTATTGAAGTTTCAGGATATAATATTGAAAAATAAACATATTTTTGAAAAACTAACTATTCTCTTTCATTAATAGGCTAAGAAGTTTCCGAACCGCCCTCGTAAACATCAATTGACTCAAAAATCCGATATGTATTTAGTAATCAACATAGAGATTTAAAGGGTTGTATTTAAATTATAGTCTTTTACCTGCTATAAAAAAATTGATAAAGGTGGAATAAATTGTTGTCGGAGTCTAGCTTTTCTTCACGACTCCGGCTCCGAAACCTTGGGCTATAACAAATCGTGTACCTATCGTGGACATTTTTAGTTAAAATCCTCAAAATATTGAAAATCGGGAGGTACCATTATATGGGGTCTGAAACAACACATGTACCCATGTTGACAAGTTTTAGTGGATATGTTTTGCGACCACTGGTAACCTCAAATGTACAGATAGTTCAGTCAACAAATGTATCTAAAATACTTAAAACACCGAAAATCGGGATATATCGTTATATGGGAGCTATACCAAAACATGGACTAATGTTGAGTATCTTTGTCGGATAGGATTTGTGAACACTGGGAACCTCGAATATCAAATTACAGATATTTGGGTCAAATGTATCTGAACTCCAGAAAATAGCAAAAAACGGGAAGTTCCATTATATGGGGGTTATAACAAACCACGGACCTATGTCAAATTAAATCTAGTTCGGTTCAAAATTGTAGCTAAAAATTTTCAAAATAACGAAAATCGGGAGGTACCATTATTTTGGGGGCTATACCAAAAACATGGATTTACGTTGACAATTTTTGGTGTGGAAGTTTTGTGACCACTGGGAATCTCAAATATCAAATTGCACGAGTTGCGTCAAACAGAGTAGCTAAAATCCTAAAATCGGGAGGTACCATTATGTGTGGGCTATACCAAACCAAGGATCTACGTTGACAAATTTTTGTTGCCACTGGGAACTTTACATGTCACATTATAACCACTTCGGTTTCCAAAAATCGGGAGGTACCGTTATATGGGGCTATACGAAAACATGGTCCGATACAGCCCACCTTTGATCTTGATCTGCCTGTAGAAAAAAGACATTGGGGTACAAAAATATAGCGTTCTAGCTCTATTATTGCGCATGCTAGAGTGGTTGCAGATGGGCATGGCTAGATCGACTCCGAACTTTATCCTGATCAAGAAGATATATAAGTATTCTATAGGGGAGCAAATGATTAGTTCCAAGCCGTTACAATACCCTCCACACATAGTGAGTATAAATATTGTTGCCTCGAGAAGGCAATGTGTTTGTTCTCAGATACGCATATATACGGTACGAAATATGGGTTTCAGAATGCACATACATTTGGTATGATGTCGATGTAACTATATTCGTCCGTCCGTCTGTTGAAATCAATTTACAGCTCGCATTATTTAAGATGGAGCTTTATAATTAGGTGCACAAATTTCTTTTTCTCGTATGATGTTTGGTATTGAAAATGGTCTAGCTATATCGGTCCACGTACTGATATAGCCCACATAGAACGATAGAACGGTAATATCGCACCTTTTCATCAAAAATAACTCAAAATTTTGAAAATTTAACTTATAATTAAAAAAAAAACGATACATATCTTGTGGAGGAAGGTATAAAAAGTTCGCCCAGGTTGAACTTATCCTCGTTCTTACTTGTTTCAAGTAACATATTTTTCTTAAATAAATACGCATATCCATATGCTATTTCCAAAATACTTTTAAGAAATCCTTTTTGCCTGCAACCCCTATTTATTTTGGTAAACACATTAAAAAGTCCTTACGTTTCAAAATTGCTAAAGTAATTTTACTACTTTACGAAAAAATATCATAATGAAACTTTAATGTGTCTATGTATATGTGTACAAGTATGTGAGCGTGTGTATGTGGTTTTATTATAACCCCAAACATTTTGGTTATTCGAGTTTATTATACTGCTTCATTTCTAAATCTCTTTATGAATATGTAAATAATATTTATGCTTATTTTTATATGGGATAATAACTCTTTTTTATATTGGAAATAAGTATGTATGTACGTATGAGTTGGTGAGTCGATACTTATGAATAAATTAAAAATAAACACTTGAATAACTTTTTTGTAAAGTTATGATGTATCGTAGTCAATAACAGTTAAATAAAGTGGATTTAAGAAGAAACGTTTTAACTTTTCACATAACTTCATGTATATATTGTGTGAAGGTTTTCGAACCATTTATAGTCCAAAATATCAAGTAACTTCTACTAAAGAAGGAAAATGCGGCAAACCCCCTTAAAATAGCACCCTTGGAGCGTTTCGTGGGTCTAAGCTAAAAAATTCCAATTAACAAGCAATTCAATAGAAAACTGTGACTAACATTTTCAACATAGCTTAAATCAGATGGTACCTATATATACTGTAAGATTTTTCGTTTTGTTAGATTTTAAAATTGCTAAACTTTGAGCATAATCGGAATATGTTAACACGTGCCACTGCACAGTGGATGCGCCCAACGACAAAAATAAAAAAAATCAAGTCAACATTTTAAAAATTTAAGATGCAAATCGCTTCTATACATTACAACATTTTCGATTTAACCATGTCCGTCTGTCCGTCCGTCCGTCTTTCTGTCTGTTGAAATCAAGATAGAGCTCGCAATTTTAAAGATAGAGAGTCAATATTTGGTACAGAAGTTTTTATTATTTGCAGGATGGTTGGTATTGAAAATGGGATATATCGGTCCACGTTTCGATATAGCCCCCTTAGAACGGTACCTCCCGATTTTCGTAATACTGAAGATTGTGACGTCAATATCCCACCGAAATATTCCAGAAGAGTATTATCAGGTCCACGTTTTCACATATCCCCACAGAAGCGTACTTCTTGCTTTTCGGGATTTTTTAAGTTTTAGTCACATTCTTTTACCGAAATATAGGAAATTTGGTATTTTGTCTTCTTTGAGTTTTGAAATAGCGCTCCATAGAATAGTGCCTCACATTGTTTTACCGAAATTGCTGAAATTTGATATCAAGTCCCAATTTACATTAGGCCATTTTACTTGCGGCAATTGTCAGTTTGTGGGTGAGAGAGGGTGTTGAGAGGCAAAGGGTTACCATATACCTCACCTCTCTCTCCATCAAATTGACAATTGCCGCAAGGAAAATTGCCTAATGTAAATTGGGACTAAGCCTTCTTCATACACGAAAAGAAACTAATTATTTCATTTTACTGTAATACAACTTGTGGTGGAGGGTGTAACAAGTTCGGCCCGGACGAACTTAACGCCGTTCTTACTTGTTTTATTATTACGATAACTTCGGAAATGTTCGGAATATTTGTGCCACGATAACTCTTGAAGGAAGTACCCGATTTGGTCCACACTTTGCACATCGTGAAATTTCTACCAGACTTAGATGAGGTTCCAATATGGACTCAACCGCGGTACTTCCCACACAAAATAGCAAAAAAAAGTTCATTTTAAGACCTGTTCACGAATCGCATTGATTTTTGTTGAAGCAACTTGCATTCACTGCCCCTATATAACGGTATAAGCTTCATCAGGGGCAAGTCCATACTTCCTGAGAAAATAGCCTGAAAGCAGAGCTCCGAATACTCGCCCTGATTCGCTCGAAATCCACTCGCGAGTGAAACACTTCTTGAATTTGAGCAATTGCCCCCTTCCTCTACCCAAACAAAAACTTACCGCACGCTGAAATAAACTTGCCCCACGCCCACCAAAATAATTGCACCCAAAAAAACTTACAACATCCCCCCAAATTTTCACTCGCCAGTAAATCGGAGCTCTGCCTGAAAGTTAAAAAAAACTATGACACCGTGTGTAGTGGTTAGAGAAATAACTCTGGAACGGATCTGCCGATTCGGTCCACAATTTGGTATTTGTAATATTTTGTGCAAACTTGGTTTAAGTTCGAATATAAGCCATATCGGTCCACTCCTTCAGGTACCTCCCCCACAAAAGTTCAAAAATGTTCGGAAATATTGTGCACACGATTACTCTTGATGGGAGTGACCGATTTGGTCCAAACTTTACACATCCTAAAATATCTACAAGATATAGATCAGGTCCGAATATGGACTATATTTGTCCACTCCTTCGAGTACCTCCCACACAAAATTTTGGATAAATTCACTTTGATTTTTGTTGAAGCAACTTGCATTCACTGCCTCAATTAGGGCAGTAAAAGTTGTTTCAGGGGCAAGTCCTTACTTCTTGTGAAAACAGCCCGAAAGTTGTAAAAAACCCCTATGGCTGAAGGGCTCGAATCGAATGTAGCTATATTATGTTTTTCGCAGGCTAGTTTGATAAAAAAAACCTATCTACCGATATCCCCGTAAATTTTTGAGCTCTAATCCTATCCACACTTTTGTCGGTGCATAGCGCCAAAATTTTGAAAACCCCCTAAATACATAAGTATTTTTTTTATTGGTAAAATGGGCAACGGGCAAAATGTGTTTCATCGAAATAATGGTTTTAGACCCCAAGTATGTTTGGACGTAATGGGTTTCAGACAATTTGGAGTTCATTCAGCCATGTCCGTCCGTCTGTCTGACTGGCTGGTGCGCACGATAACTCTCGAATGGATCAACCGATTCGGTCTAAAATTTGGCCTTCCTAATATTTTGTCCAAACATAGTCTAATTTCGGAGATAAACCATATCGGTCCACTCTTTCAGGTACCTCCATTACAAAAGTTCAACAATGTTCGGAAAAATTGTCTACACGATAACTCTTGAAGGGAGTGACCGATGTACTATATTTGTCTACTCCTTCTGGTACCCCCACACAAAATTTCGGATAAGTTCACTTTAAGACCTGCTCTCGAATCACTTTGTTGAAGCGATTTGCATTCGCTACCTCCATTACGATGGTAAAAGTTATTTCAGGCGCAAGTCCATATTTCTGGGGAAAACAGCCCCAAAGGTGTAAAAAACCCTATGCCACGATAACTCTCAAACTCTTCAACCGATTTGGTCCAACATTTGGACTTCGTCATATTTTATCCAAACTTAGTTTCATGAGCAATACCGGACCACAACTTCCGGTACTTCTACCCCAATAAAATGTCACGAAAATGCTAGGACGATATTACTTAAATTGGTCAACCAATATGGTCCAAACTTTGGTTCTCTTAATATTTAGTCAAAATTTAGTTTAACTTCAAAAAAGGGCCCATATCGGTCCTCCCTAAGGGTACCTCTCCCACAAAAGTTCAACATTTGTGTCTAAGTGCATTTTATTCCTAATCCACATTTTTATCGGCAAGTTTAAATGTTCAAAAAGGGCCACAAAATTCTGAAGATTAAAGTTTCACTTCACATTGGCTGAGGGTATATCTCTATCGGCAAAGCCGACTGACACTTTTTTACTTGTTTCTTTATAAGAGAATAAAAACCTCTATAACTTTTGCCCGCATCGGTTAATTTTGTGAACGCGAACAGATTTGATACCAGAACTTTTTTCTTAAGCTCTTTACCAAAAATCGTAGATGTGCTCGGAATTTTTTTTTAATTTTTTTCAAATGGAATTGTAAAGGAAATTTGGTTTTTACCATATACTTTATAGGGTCTCCCACGAATATATCGATGTGTTACAAATGGAATGACAAATTCAATTATACCCTCTATATTATGGTGGAGGGAGATTATGGAGGGTATAATTAAATCATTCTTGTAGCAAACAAAATTTATATTCACGATTATCAAAGAGAATATGAATTTAAAAGAGCTCAGCTTTAACACCCTTTCCTGGACGTTGGTCAATATTAGTCGGTAAATTACAACGATGATTATCGCCAAAAACCAATGTAAGGAGGATATACAAATTCTCAATATTTGCGTATATGAGGAGCAAATCGGAAGACTACCGCTCATGAAACTGCCTTAAATCAAAATGTACCCTTAAAGCAATATTTAAAGCTAATCTGATAGAAATCAGGCGGTACTACGTCCCCCAACAATCACATTTGTTCAAAATATTTGAGTGTTCGTTGTCGCTCTTTCAACATCTTAGATATTTTCCTTCCACGAATCATCTTGCTCCGTTAAAAAAAAACAAGACATCCCTGCATTAAGTGTTTTTCATTAAATGATAATTGAACACATTTTGTTTTCTCTCTACATTGTTCTCAGAAATTTCCCCTTAAAAAACAGAAGATACCTAATCTCTAAACGAAAAACATCCCTCCCTCTTTCCTCCTCTCGATAGCCTTTCAAATTTCACACTTAATTTTATTTTCATGTGTATATCGTCATTTAAGTGAATTGTCTAAGACGTCCAGTAATAAAATGGCCATCAAAAGATGAAAGCTCTAGACAAAGAGAATCACACAAACAATTCAAATGCTAAACACATCTCTGGTGTTTGCTGTTTCTCGTTTTGGCTTTGCATTGGGGAGTGATAAAAAAGGATATTTGATACTATTTACATGTCTGTTAGTAAAAGATAATAGGACTAGTCCATCAAACCATTAGGGCCAGGCATGAAATTCATCTTTTTGTGTACGTTTTTTAGTTGGTTGGAAGTGTGAAAAAGTAGGGCCATCAGGTCAGATTATATTTCATCATCTAAATGAGCAGAACGTTTTTTTGGTGTAGGCAGCAAAGGCCTGTGGGAGTGCAACAAAAACAATTTAAAATAGTAAGAGCAAAATGCGTTAAGGGGCTTGAACCACAGTTGTGGGTAAATGGTTAATAAGCGTATACAAAATACGATGCTCTTATTGCAAAACGTTGGCACTTAAAGCATTTTTGTGATTTTATTTTCCTTTGCAATTTTGTTCTTCATAGCAATCATCGTTTTTGCCGAGCTGTAAACAATTTTAGCTTGCATGAGAATCATTTCAAGGATGTGAAATTGTTAGGCGATAAAACGCAGAATGAAGAAAAGAAAAACGGTGATTACTACGGTCAGTTAAAATCGGCAGAATGTCTTTTTTAAGCAGTAGCGGTAAAAGTAACAGAGAACAAAAATAGTGCAAAGGAAGAGATGAAAAACACACACAAAAAATATAAAATTACACTGTGCAACATTTTTAAGGTAATCTTGGGCAATCAATTTGAACTGAGGATTTTTTGAAAGTACAGACCTAAACGACAAAACATTAGTTGGGCTTTGTTGTGTCAGATCCAGCTTGGATTTTATGACCCCATCTCAACATGGTTAAATATTGGCTTTTAAAGCAATACGAGGCTACAACTGCGGATGCCAGATTGTATCCAATATGGACCGAAAATACCGATAAACAAGTAAAAAAGTATCAGTCGGCTTTGCCGACAGAGATATACGCTCAGTCTATGTGAGTAGGAACTTTCATCTACTGTCAGATCGAATGTATTTATGGTATTTTCATTATTTTGTGGCCTTTCATGGTCATTTGGATTAGGATTAAAGTTTAAAAATGTTGCAGAGGAGGTACTTAAAGGAATGGACCGACATAGTCCATTATGGAAGTGGATCTTATTTTCAGTGGGTCATCGTATAACTTATGGACCAGTATACCAGGAAGCATGGACTTGTCCACGGAAAACATAATACAGTTGTAAGCAAAACAACAACGAACAGCATCGGCATACATTTCCAAAGGATCTTCTGACAGACTTAAACACAAATGTTGAATTTTTGCAGGGAATGTACCTTAAGAAGAGCACCAATATGGGCCATTTTAGAAGTTAAACTAAATTTGGACAAAATGTTGGGAGATCCAAAGTTTGGACCAAATTTGTTCAAGATATATCGTGTATACCATTTAAGTGACATTTTTTAAATATTCGGGGGAACTACTGGAAGTTGTGGGCCGGTATTGCCTATCTTCGAACTGAAAGTATGACAAAATATCAGGAAGGCCATTTTGGGCCAAGTCGGTTAGCTCGAGAGTTATCGTGCTCTCCAGCCACTACATATGGTGCCATAGGGTTTCTTTACACCTTTCGGGCTGTTTTCTCAATAAGTATGGACTTGCCCCTGAAAAAACATTTACCGTCGAAATTGAGACAGCGAATGCAAGTTGCTTCAAAAAAATCAAAGTGATTCGAGAGCAGGTCTTAAAGTGTACTTATCCGAAATTTTCTGTTGGAGGTACAAACATAGTCTATATTCCAACCTGATCTATGTATATCTGGTAGACATATTAGGATGTGTAAAGTATGGACTAAATCGGTCACTCCCTTCTAGTGCGAACAAATTTTCCCAACATTTTTGAACTTTTGTGGGGGAGGTACCTGAAGGAGTGGACCGATAGGCTTATGCAAAGTATGGACCTAATCGGTTACTCCCTTCAAGAGTTATAGTGCGCACAAATTTTCCGAACATTTCCGAACTTTTGTGAGGGAGGTAACGGAAGGAGTGGACCGATATAACCCATCTTTGAACTGAAACTAACTTTCGGCAAAATATTGGGAAAGCCAATTCTTGGACCAAATCGGTTCATCCGTTCGAGAGTTATTGTGCGCACCAGCCAGCCAGCCAGACAGACAGACGGACGACATTGCTAAATCGACTCCAAATTGTCTGAAACACATTTCGTCCAAACATGCTTGGGGTCTTAAACCATTATTTCGATTCGGCACATTTTGCCCGTATGTATAAATGCTGAGGGTATAAAAACCTCAAAATACGTGAAATTGCGCGGTACCGTTATATGAGGCTATTAGAAAAAGGTGGGCCTTCGTCCAAATTGTATCTACTGTGAACTGTAAATGTCAAATTACATGCAATATGCACCGAAAATATCGATAAAAACCTCAAAATACCTAAAATACGTAGGTGCCGACGTATAGGGGGTATTACAAAACGTAGGTCTCTGTCCACCATTTTTAATGAAGAAGTGTTTTGAACACTATATACCCCATATATATCAAATCATGGTTAAGTCGATCAAAAACTAGGAATCCTATGTAACGAATTATAACTACTTTGGTCAGCAGATGTCAATAAAAACCTCAAAATATCTAATATCAGGCAGTACCGTTTTTTGGGGGCTATTCTTTGAACTTGAAGTTCCTACAAACAAAAGTGTTATCTGTACAAATTTGTTTGGATTACAAATGATTCAGAATTCATTCCTGGTCGGAACAACGAAATTGCTTTACCATCCATACTAGTATGTTGCATTCATCACGCCATAACACAGCAACTTTATATGTGGCTGAATTTTCTTCGTGGGCTTTTATGTACCCAACAAGAGCTTTCATCCCTGAAAGGATTTTACCACTCACCTTACTTTGAGTTCGGCTTTGTGTCATAGCATTATAAGTATCTTGTGTTATATAATCAGTGTTGTCATTATTTTATTTATTTTCCATTTCCATTTTTACATTATGAAATTCAATACATCCACCAAGCTTCTCCTCCATTGAGACTGTGTGGAAAGTCTCATTATCATTCGAAGTACATAGTTTCCATTGCAAATAATTATATTGATAATTTTATGTTATACTTATTCAAAGTTTTAAGTTCTCAAGGGAAATTCGTATTTCCTTCTTTAATATAAATTTATGCAATGCTTTAACCAAAACTACCAATGGGGAAATTATAATATTTGAATAGATTAACAAAAACTTCCATCACCATCAACAAAGAAAACTTTTACACAATAACAACAAACCCTTAACGTCATTGTTGCCATAACGTTCTGCAACCAATTAAAAGTTTCCATTAACATTTGTTGGACACATCTCAATTTAGATTCCGTTCGTGGCAAAAGGCGCTGCTTCCTGTTTTGTTATTTCTTTAATTTTTTCCTGGTTAGCCAACCACCAAAAGAGTGTCTATGCTTTTGGATTTACGTAATTTAATAGATTATAATCTTTACAATCACCACAAAACATATTCCCCACTTAATCTTATCTAAATTGGGATAAAATTTAAATAAAAACCATTATTGTTTGTTTGGATGTTTTTTTCTGTTCGAGTGGCGGATAAATGGTTCTTTTGATGGCCATGTCCAAAAAGGACATTTGATTGTTGTATTTGTTTTCCTCTTGGTATTATCCTTCAACCATTCTGAATTATCTAACAATGATGGTTGTAGTTTTTTTCCGTTTCTGGTTGGACATCGTTCGACACACAATTTCTGTTATAACACTAGTCTACAAAAGTTGTAAGGGGCTAAAAATGAGGCAACATAAATAAAAACTTTTATTGACAAATATATATTTATTAAGCAATGATGCCAGGAAAATATTGAAAATAAGACTTTCTTTACTAAATACAGATGAACCTCGATTATCCGTGAATCGATTAACCGGGAACCTCCATTATCCGTGATAGAAAATAAATGTTGGACTTTTTTCAATTTCTTCTATTTTTCGTTATAAACGTCATTACCCGGGAGTAAAAACACACTTTCCAATTAATTTGATTAAGCAAACAAAAGGTAAACAAACGAAAACTGGAAATTCTCCCGTATTACACAATTTCTATATTTATTGTATCACAAAAACCATGGCACAAAGTCAATTCAGATGAATCTGATGATGATGATATTATGTATCCTTCTAAAATTTGGTGGATTACCGTAACAAATTTAATAAAAATTGCAGATTTTAATATTATTGTACAATATTATGCCATTTTTACTATTTACTATTTTTTTACTAAAACTACATAAAAGCATTGCCTCCATTTCCGGGAAAATCGATTATCCGTAATGCCTCCGGTCCCGACCATCACGGATAATCGAGGTCCGACTGTAGTCGAAACTATAAAAGAGTTTGTAGCTTAGTGCCCACATGTTTTTTTGAGAATGAAAGTAGCTACAACAACAATTTACACTCCATTTGAATGTTTGTAATGTCACCAGCTCTAGGCTTTATTCCTTCAACATCCAAATTCATGACACATCTCTAACACAACCGTCATTCAAGCTAACGCTTCTTTAGATTGTTGAAACATTCAAAGTATATTAAGAAAAAAAAGCTTCACAAAATGGCAAGGAAACAAAACAGGAAACCCCAACAAATGCAAACCAAGCTAGTCAAATAAATGTGGGTTGAAGTGTTGTCAAGGCAATAAATAAAAATTCAACCAAAGTAAGATAAATAATGTTACAAAGGTCAAATAAATCTTCCCCTTTGCATTGAGATGTCATGTTACATACACACATAAAAGTTGCCATCAATTGACAAACCGAACACAAAAAAGTCCTACAGCATCATCAAGACCAACCGTTTGTTATATGACCGAAAAAAACCGAATAACTTAGCATAACGGAATAAGAAAACACATACAAAACAAAATACAGAACAAACCTAAAAACTTAGAGTTGAAACGCTTAGAAAAAAATTGCAACACCTCGATAAACAATCTTGAGAACAATTTGGATAAATTTCTGAACTTTTGCAAGAAAACACATTAAGGGCATAATGTTTTAACATCCCACCACAACATCCACCGTAGCAAAACATTCACATGTGACTTATCACCCCCATCTTCCCACTTTTTTTGTGCTCCGCTAAGCATGTTAAACGTCTTTTGGTTTGTCTTCATTTTGGTTAACTTTGGAAACTTTGAAAATGACATTCCGGAAAAAATATTTATAGAATCTTATCCACTTATTAGGGTAATATGCTGTCTCTACCATTGTAATTAAGATTGTTTTTTCGTTTGTAACGCATTGAAATATTCAATATAAAGTATATATATTTTTGATCTGAATTCGGAGTATATCTAGCTATGACCTTCTGTTAAAATCACTCTAGCATTACACTGTGCTACAGTGAAAATTTGCAGGGGTTCTGATGCAAAAATTCGGTATTGTGGGAGTCCATGGAAGACGAAAATACCTTTGGTTTCTTTGGGTCACTTCGTTTTTTGATTTTATAACGGTAAAAACGGGGTTTCTTGGATGTTCAACTTAAAACGTACATAACTTCTTTTTTTCCACAACGGACATTTACAGCTTATTTTACAGCTTTATTTAAAAGGTGAAAATCATGTCATTGGAACAAGCCATAATTTTTCAAAATCGGGTAACAAATGGTTAAGTTATAGTGATTTAAGTGGGACAAAAACGCATTAAAAAACAGCAAAATGCTTTTCCTCGTGCTCTAGGCTGCGTAGAAGACACCCAACTACATAATTATTTACTTTCGAAAAGGAAATTTAGTTAGCTTTTCAAAATGGGGAAAACCAATGAAATCGGTTGAAAAATTCGTTTTATATAAAAAATAAGCTGTAAACGCCTGCTGTGGAAAAAAGAAGTTATGTCCGTTTTAAGTTGAAAATCCAAGAAACCCCGTTTTTCACTACATTTTCCGTTATAAAATCAAAAAACGAAGTGACCCAAAGAAGCCAAAGGTATTTTCGTCTTCCATGGACACCCACAATACCGAATTTATGCATCAGAACGCCTGCAAAAAATGTTTGTCCACTTTTGTAGCACAGTGTTATTATTGTGGTATCTTTCCATTTTAGATATTTTGAAGATATTATCTTCCAATGATCACAAAACGTCTCCAACTGCCTACCGCTCGATTTCAGGTACTTAATTCCGACCGAATTAGCTATAATTAAGCGTTTAAGCTCTCTAGTGTTCAAGTAACTTCTCCGCCTAAAATTGTGGGTCAGATTTCAGGTATTTGAAAGTATTTATCTAAATTTTCGTCCTAAATTGGCTGTAATTTGTCATTTTGTGTTCAAAGTGGTTAAAAATGTTTTTGAAAACTAAATTTTGACGGTTCATACTAAAACACTTTCCGCATATTTTACAATTTAAATTTTTATATAAGGGAATAATTTTTGATTTGAGGGTATTATGGTATTTTTCACCGTGCCACCGTGGTGCAATGGTATGCACTCCCGCCTTGCACGCAGAAGGTCGTGGGTTCGATTCCCCGGGCAGACAACATCAAATTTTCAACGGTGGCAAAATACTTCTCAGTAATGTTGGCGACATTTCCTGAGTATTTCAGCCATGTAAAACTTCTCTACAAGTGGTGTCATAGGACACGCCGTTCGGACTCGGCGATAAACTGTAGGTCCCATATCATTGAGCTAATATGAATCGGGGTGCACTCATTGAAATGAGAGAAGTCTCCCTTGTCCCGCCTGGGATGTTTGTGGAGCAATTATTATGGTATTTTCCACAGACCATTGGAAGAGTGGTAGGAGATGGCAACCCTGTTGCAAATACTTTCAAAAATGACACTTACATGCCCCAAAAAGCAAAGTTAAGTCAAAAGTATAGCTAATTAAAACCGTTAACACTACAATTGTTAATAATATTCCGTTGTTGCTTTTGTTTTGCACTCCCCATTCTCAATGATATGTTAATACTGCAAATGTTGTTATCCCATCCAGCTACACGCAGAGAAAAAATATTTTTTTAACTGGTGGTGGGCAAAATTTTATTTTCGCTGGCACCAAATAATTTTTGTGGAGAACATATTATTTTTAAGGCGATAATGTATATTGCCAATTTTGATTCTGTTCACCATATAAAACAACAACAAATCACAAAATCTTCATATATGGTAATATTTTCATAATTATCTTATGGTCGATCCAACCACAATCTGCTTAACTTTCTCATTATGACATATAAAGTGTCAAAAACTAGGAACAGCTGTTCACTGCCAAAAGCAAATATATATTCTATCATTAATTGTTCTGTCGCTGATAGTTCGAGTATTTGTTGACGGTATTAATGACAACAATTTATTTGTGAATGAAGATATGAAAATGCGTAGAAAGAAAAATCAAAAAGTGACAAAAATATACATATCAGTGCCTGAGTTGTGTTTCATTTTCTTTCACTTCTTAAATAACAAGAATCTCCGAATGTTTCGTGCAAATTTTGTGCATTATTTCATTTTGTAATTAATAATTAATAAAAATCGTATGCAAGTGATCAAAATAATTAGAAAAAGAATGTATGAATAACATAAACATCTGTTGTTGTTTCGTAATGTTCTTCAACATAAACATGTCTTCGGTATAGGTATGGAACAAACGGAGAGACCACAGAGAGAACTGCATAGTGTTTTTAATAAGTGTATTCTATATTATACTTATTTATTCTATTATATCCAAAGTGTTCTTAAATAAATAAAATTTTATTTAAAATATATAGAAAAATCTTTTAATGGGCAATTAATCACAAAGGTACAGTATAATTCCAAGAAAAATACTACTTATTACAGGCAACCACAACATGTTTCGACGGCTACCACATCATTTTAAAATATTTCAAAAATTCTATTATTAAAATATGATAGAGGTTACCATATATCTATAATATATATTTTTATTTCAAAATATGGTGGCATAAATCATATTTTTTCTCTGCGTGTACAACGTACAGAAACAACTTGTTGAAAGCTTTGTGCAAATAACAAAGAACAACATTTTAAAAAATTTTAACGGATCTAAAAATTGAATTAATGCGTAATCCTGGTTTTGTTGCTTTTGATATGCGCCAAACTGTAGTCCGATTTCGATGAAATTTGTAATGTACGACTGATTTCGTTCTTGAAATAAATATGACAAATAATATCGAAAGCGGTCCAGATTTAGAAACATTTACATTATTGCTGTACCAAACACGCTATATATGTCCGTAGAAATTAAGAACCTGCTACTGAGTGCGGCCAATAAATAAATGTGCCAAATTATATCGAAATCGGTTAAAATTTGGATATAGCTCCCATATATACGTTCGGACGATTTGAGGTATTTGATGCCCGGCCGAACTTAAATTTACTTTATAAAAAAAAAAATATTTAAAACGTTATAAAACTTTTTGTTCATCTAAATGAATTCCATTCAAATACACATATAAGCCGTGTTTTTTTTTTTCATATATTTTGTACTTCAATTCTCAAAAACCTATGCAATTTGTAGAGTGTCATCTACTTCAATGGAGTTCTTAGGATGTTTATTTCACTCAATAGTATTAAAATAACATATTTTTTAATATTTAAACCGTATCCAATCGAATGGTTGAAAGTATTCACTTAAAATATACATTAGGGTGGTACCAAGAACGTCAAAGATTTATTTTTAAAGCGCCTAACCCCTAATTTATTTCCTTTTGAAGCAAAAACCTTATATATGCAATTTTTTGGCGATCGGTTAACGTTAACCCGTGCTACCAGAGGGATCTTTTTTCCATAGTAATTGGTACGGGGCCGAAGGTGTATTTTCACAAAAATTCTCTAAAATCCACATTTATGGTCCAATCGATGAACATTTTCCAGTTAATTGTTGTCCTACAAAAAATTGTGAAAATCGGATCAGACTTCGATTTAGCTATATAGTGCTCCAAATACCTATAATCGGCCTATCGTAGCTATTTTTAGCCACAGATCAGAAATTCGGATTTAAGAGTTGTTTTTTTAAGTGTGGCATAAACAAACGCTTTAACATCCTCGTACAAGGATATGCCTCAACACTCGTGGTAAACCACTATTGAAGCGGCACATATTCTATCATCCATACACGCATACTCATCTTTTGAGAGCAATTCACACATGCATATACATACCCAGCAAACCAATCGTACCGATATCGTAACGAAATCGGAACAAATTTCGGACGTTACGTCCGATATCTGATCCGAAATCGTAACGATATCTTAACGAAAGTTGTATGGAGTGGTTGACATAATTTCGGAACGAAATGTCGGAGCGAAATCGGATCGATTTCGGTCGGAATTCGTAACGAAATCGGAAGAAAATCCTTGGGAAATTCGGAATTCGAATTTTTTCCTCCGAATTTTCGTACAGATTTCTGAACGATTTCGGAATAATGTCGTATGAAAATCTGAGGTTCCTTCCGAACTTTCGTAATGATTTCTGAACGATTTTGGAATGAGTTCGTATGATTGTCGAAAGAAAAAAATTTTTCTCTGATGCCTCTTTTTTATTGATAAATTTTCTTTGTTATGTTTTTTTTTTTTTTTGGAGATTATAATTTCAAAGATATCTAATGATTTTCACTGTTGTTATCATTTTGTAGTTATAGTAGAACAGTGTAAACTTTGTGTACGAATATGTTGAGTCTATCAGCACTAGCTTGAATTATTATATGTTGCATTTATATTTAAAATACTTAAAAAATGTATATGCGAATTTTATAACCAACCATTTTGTTTTTCGACAACAAACTAAAATGTTGCTTGTTAGATATATACAAAAGGTGGTTGATGTGCGAAGGGAAATTTGTTTCCGACATATCGATCCGAATTCGTAACGAAATCGGAAGAAAAACATTAGCAAATTCGAAGGGAAATTTACTTTCGACATTTTCTCCGAAATCGGAACGAAATCTGAACAAATTCCCCTACTAAAAATCGTATAGAAATCGATACGAAATCTGAACGATTTTGCTTCCGAAATTGTTCCGATATGTCGGACATCCGACATTTGGTTTGCTGGGTACGTATATAATAAATAGTATATATGCTATGTTTGTACTGCACATCTTTTGAGAGAGTGTGAATGTGTGTGTACTTATTGTGCAACATTTAGCAATTTCAAATATACAAACTCTCATAAGATCTCCCAGCAAACCAATCGTACCGATATCGTAACGAAATCGGAACAAACTTCGGACGTTACGTCCGATATCTGATCCGAAATCGTAACGATATCTTAACGAAAGTTGTATGAAGTGGTTGACATAATTTCGGAACGAAATGTCGGAGCGAAATCGGATCGATTTCGATCAGAATTCGCAACGAAATCGGAAGAAAATCCTTGGGAAATTCGGAATTCGAATTTTTTCCTCCGAATTTTCGTTCAGATTTCTGAACGATTTCGGAATAATGTCGTATGAAAATCGGAGGTACCTTCCGAACTTTCGTAAAGATTTCTGAACGATTTTGGAATAATTTCATATGATTATCGAAGGAAAAAATTTTTCTCTAATGCCTCTTTTTTATTGGTAAATTTTTTTGTTATGTTTTTTATTGGAAGATTATAATTTCAAAGATATCTAATGATTTTCACTGTTGTTATCATTTTGTAGTTACAGTAGAACAATGCAAACGCTGTATACGAATATGTTGAGTCTATCAGCACTAGCTTGAATTATTTTATGTTGCATTTATATTTAAAATATTTAAAAAATGTATATGCGAATTTTATAACCAACCATTTTGTTTTTCGACAACAAACTAAAATGTTGGTTGTGAGATATATACAAAAGGTGGTTGTTGTGCGAAGGGAAATTTGTTTCCGACATATCGATCCGAATTCGTAACGAAATCGGAAGAAAAACATTAGCATATTCGAAAGGAAATTTACTTCCGACATTTTCTCCGAAATCGGAACGAAATCTGAACGAATTCCCCTACGAAAAATCGTATAGAAATCGATACGAAATCTGAACGATTTTGCTTCCGAAATTGTTCCGATATGTCGGACATCCGACATTTGGTTTGCTGGGCTGATATCGGGCTCACACACACACACACTTTTGTGAATACAACCAAATAAACAAGTGTGGATAGCGAATAAACAATAAAAGGTTAAAAAAGAAAAAAAAGCGGTTCATCCATACACATATGTATGTATGCCCAAATGTAGTTAAAAATTGTTTAATACCGAGAGATTTTTGAAAACTCAATTTAATTTATGCTACTTAGCACTTTGAATTCTTAGTGACAAATATTTTATTTGTAGACGCCTCATGAGGTAGGGGTGGACTACATATATCAAGCAATGACCTGGAACGACGTTAACTTAATTATGTGCGGTGTCATAACTTCCAACGGATATAACTCTCAAATCTGGAAGTAACGTCTGTATTTCACGTATGACTTTACATTTTAGGAATTTATGCGGATTTAGATTCTTCAAACGGCCGGGATTTGAGCCTTTAGCCCTTCAAATACTTTGGTCCCAGTCTGCAACAACAATTCAAAAATCAATAGCAAGAAATTACAATGTCAAAGCAAAAACGTTTCAGAAACATACATATCAAATGACCTGAGAGGTTCATTGAACAATTTGCAGTCTATCGAGGTCCCACACATGAATCTTTATACTAAGTTTCACCTAATATGTTGATCAGACTTAACCCACCGTGAAACGTATTACGAGTATACAAAATATAGGTCCTTTATTTTCACATATTTCCTTGCAATTCGGTAACATTACCTGTCAGGGAAAAATCAGTTTGCAAAAATATTCGGATTGGACCTACATATATTGATCGTTTCCTGTGTGGCGTATTTCTATCCATTTAGAATGTGACTGAGCCTTCATCATTCTCAAAATCCGAACTATATGAAAAAGTGGACCACCTATACCTACAGTTCTCTACAGAAATATTTTCTATCCCCAACAAAGAGAATATACCAAATTTAAGCGATTTATGTAACCTATAACCTTGAAGGTTTCTAAAATCGGGCGATACCGTTATACGGAGGCTCTATTATATGTGGATCTATACTATTCCCAGCAAAATGTTCTACGCCAAAGATGACATTCAATCATGGGTGCAAGTGATCTGGCATGTCATCTTTTTAGCATCTTCATCGATGAATTTTATATGAGCGTGGACACCAAAAGATGCTATTCATTTTTGGATCCAAAGCATGTCATTTATACCAATGCTTTGACATGTCATTTTCACCAATGCTTTGGCATGTCATTTCCACCAACCCTTTGCAATGACATTATCATTACTACGAGAGTTTTAACAACGTTGGTTGTGATTTCGAGTCTCCGACAACATCAAGCCTATTGTAAATAAATAATCGTATATATTTAGAAAAAATGTGTATAAACAAAAACACAAAATTCATCTCCATTGGATCGATGGAATGCTGATGAAAAGATCGGATCTTTCACGACTTCCTTTGCATTGGTTCAAATCAGGAGGAGGCATTGTGACTCACAAGAGAGGCAATGTGCTCTAAGTGAGCGTAAATTTGTTATCGCTCACAGCCTGTGTAGATGCTAACACGTTGTGAACAACAACAAATTTACGCTCATTGAGAGCACAAGAGAGACCCAAAAATGTTCTCTGCCTCACTCTGGTTCAAATGCTGATGAAAAGATCGTATCTTTGTGTATAGGCATTTGTGTTACTTGCGCTTACGCAGCTTGTGTGGGTATAGTTAGTGTGTAATTGTGGTTGTTTTGGGTTCTGTTGCTAATTGCGTAAGCAGCAATTACTTGGCCATCAGGGATGCCAAATTTTAGCCATTCCTGTCGAACAATTTTAAATAAAATTTTTATAATACCGAAGATTGGGCGGTACCGTTCAATGGGGTCTATATGTAAACTAATAGCGGAAATTCTCCACAGAAATGTTTGATACCCCGACGGAGGTTAAATAGCAAATGTTAGCCATTTTGGTTAGATTATGTTACAAGACCAACGAAGTCAAAAAAAAAAAAAAAACAAAATAAATCCATCTAAAAACCAAAATAAATCCCAGGAGGGATTGTAATGTCGGTGACCATTATTACACTGAAAATTTTGATGTTATGGTCAGGAATTTAACCAGAGACCTTCTGAGTACCAGGCGGACGTGCTCACCACTGCACTACGGTGTCTTCATTGTCCTTTCGAAGATGTTGTGTAAGTGGCCAAAACCTTCAACGTTTCCAGAATCGAAACTTACAGTTATATGAGGGCTATATCAAACCGTGGACCACCAACGATGAATAAATACCAAAAGATTCGTGTTACCTGGCTGGTGGACAGGTATCCCCTACCCAGGCACGTTAGGAAAGATCTTCATGATTTGGAGAGTGAGGTCTAAACGTATAAGCGAAAACCACTTGATCAACGACACTTTCAACAAGGCTTGAATAGCATTCACACTAATATAGTTGCACCGGAAGTCCAAAGGTAAAGTGTGAATACCGTACACCGAAAACAAACTCCATATATCGCAACAGAAGAACGCCAGCTGTCAAGCCAAATACCAGTGGCTTTAGCCAAGTTAAAATTCGGATGATGCAGCTGGCAGCTGCCTCAAATAGTATTGGACCCGAATTGATGGTACGATACCCAACACATGCATGTGTCCCCTGTCTGTGTCTTTGTTTAAATCCCTGGCTAATTCCACTCACCTGTCTCCTGATTCTATATGGTTATAGAATTTTTGAATCTGAACGCAGAAGAAGCGAACCAGATAACTGAAAAAGATATACGAACAAATATATTTGTGCCAAATGTTAGCCATTTCGGTGGAATCATGAGGGTCTAGGATCGATGAAGCCCATTTTCAACACCAAACATCCTAGGAGTAATACAAACTTCTGTCCAAAATGAATGTACTCGGGTATATTTTTGATATATGCAGAACAAGTTCGAAGATGGGCTGCATGGGCCAAGTTTTTGTATAGTCCCCATTTAACAGTACTTCAAGATTTTTGGTATTTTGAGTACTTTAGGTAAAATTTTTAACCGAAAAAGCTGTAATTTGACATTCGAAGTTCTTAGTGGTCACAACACTTCTCCAACCATATAACGGAACCTTCCAACTTTCTGTATTTTTAGGGGTTTAACTACATTTTTTGACCGAACTACCCGTAATTTGACATTTGACAACCTAGTTGTCACAAAACTTCTCCAACAACAATTGTGAACACTATACCTCCCGATTTTAGCTACATTTTTCGATCGAACATACCTGTACTAAAATTGTCAACGTAGGCCCATATTTTGGTGTAGCCCCGTATAACGGTACCTCCCGCTTTTCGGTATTTTGAGGGGTTCAACTAAATTGTTTGACCGAACTACCCGTCATGTAACATTTGAGGTTACCAGTTGTCATACAACTTCTTCACGAAAAATTGTCGACATATGTATGTAGGTCCCATGAAAAGGTACCTCCCGATTGAAGACGTGTTTAGCTACACTTTCTGTCTTAATTTGGGAAGTGGGGTATCCACCTAAAATTGTTGACTGGAAAGAAAACTAATTATTCCATTTCAGTCCAGAATATTTTCTTCATTACTTGAACTCACTTCGTTTTTAAATAGATGTCGATTGTTACATGTGTATTTAGGATTTATTATAAGTTATTTATTCTGTATGTACGGGCCTCTGACGAATATTTCGATGTGTTACAAACGGAACGGCAAAGGTAGTTGTACCCTACAGGGTATAAAAATACAACTGGAAACATTGAAGTTTTTTGTAATTTGTCGCTTTGATTATGTAATTTGTCGGCATAGTTTTTCTATCTTTTTTTCGCATGCTAGAACATATTATGCTGGTGAAATTACAACAATATCTGTATATTACTTCTAAGACCAAACATTCATTCCCTGTGTTTCGCATACACCCAAACAACAACCAATATATTTTTCTTCGCACCTAAAAATTATAAGGGAAAATAAATCCTTGAAAACCTGACCGTTGTCAAGGATTATAAGAAAAAAAAAGGTTTACTTTTTTTCTCGTTCTGTTAAGTTAGTTATAGTACAGTTGTACATTGTATCCTTTTCGTTGTTATATCTTTGCCATTTCGTTTTATCCTTTAATATTTTATTGGCTTAGTCTTAAGCAATTTTTATTCTTTATTTCGGGGATTTTGAAAATATAAGATGACAACTTGTTTACTATTATTTTCGGTGCGATTTTTTTTTTGTAGTTTTTGTGTAGGGCCATTAAGAGAAATTTACAGCACAACGTTCATATAAACTTCAGGAGGGATATCATTTTTTGAGGATATATTTTTGTTGTTGACACATTTAATGGTTGTTTAGGGAAAAAGACCTGGATACGTAAAAATTTTTATCCGCAACATGCACAGTATGTTGGCCTTTTTCTGAAAATAATCGTTGTCTTGTAGGAATCGGCAGTTTGATTTTGCGAGAAGATAACGAGATGTGAAGGGTTCCTAGAAGTTGTACCTCTTTATTCAACGAGATTAGAATTATCGCAAGTAAAATTACCTTAAATTACAAGAATTCCAATTACACGACTACTTGTGGGAATGCTTTTCCAAATAATAATTGCTTACGAAAAAATCAAGTTGTTCCCTTGGAAGATGGGATCCCGAAGTTTCGTTGCTGGCTGTTCGTCATATGGAACTCTTGGTGTTTATAATAAAAACGTGGACATTTTGAGGTGGGAATACCCTAAGGATTGGAAAAGTTTGAACGTAATCGGTTAATCTGTACGAAAGTATTCATCGGTCACCAATACACATGGATAAATTCAACATTTACAAGGTACAAGTTTGTCACTATATTTTGACAACAAAAATTTAAGTTTTTAAAACGTCGCTATCCACCAATAATACCGATTTCAAACCCCATTTTAACAAATGTATAATAATCTTTATATCTTGTATGTATGTAACTAATTCGATCATTCTTTCAATCATTATAAATATATTATAAAGAAAATATTTTCGTTATTTTTTATAGATTTTTTCAGTATCATTAAGACACTTTGTACATGAACTACATAGGATTTGAATGGATGTATATATATGAACTTCATGGAATTTGTATAGCTGTGCATATAGCTTTCCATTAAAAATATCCCCTTGTTTCTTTTTTTCAACATCATCATCTTGGATACAAAAAAGCTATGTGTCATTCTCGAAACATTACCCATGGATGCCATAATATTAGCAATGATAATTAGATGAATAGCATTTTCTATAACAAGTAAATCATCCTCATCATTTGAGGTAATTAAATAGCATTAGTAGTAAAAGAATATTAAATACATGATTGAAAAGATAACTCCAGTTGTCAAAGGAAATATACAAGTAATACCGCATGTCTTAATTCTTTCTCCACATACAATAATAAGTAAAGAAAAAACACAAACAAACATTCATACACGTCCTAATAAAATTACTGCAAATCATTGTTTCACCAAAATAATCAATGACATTGCGTGGCAAAACATTAGTCGACTCAAAGGTGACGAAAGCAAAAATGAAAAGAAACTGTTCCAACAATTAAGGGATTTATGAGATTTCCTCAGGTCGTTTTGCCACCTTGTCGTAGATGCTGATGATTATATTACTTTGGTAAATGGTGTTAAGCCTTGGCGGACTGAGGACAATAAATGACATGACGTTGGAAGAAAAGTCGTTTATTAACTTAGAACAAACACATGTGTATTGCTTTGTGAATGCGATAAATTTCAAGCGTATCGTGTTATTGAAAGTTTGACATTTATGCTTGGCCATTGCTGACATCAGCTCTATTTATATCCTTCAGCATAATATGTACAGTTTCACAAACTTTCTTAACATATCGAAATATTCGTCGGAGAGTGCATACAACCAGATTCATCTGAATAGAACCAATTAATTTTACCTACAAATATTTTTATACCCTACACCACTATGTGGTAAGGGGTATTATGTGTTAGTGCATTTGTATGTAACATACAAAAGGAAGCGAGATAGACCCATAGTTCCTTCTAGGGATATACATAGAATCACTTTCTGAGTCGATTTATGCATGTCCGTCCGTCCGTCCGTCCGTCCGTCCGTCCGTCCGTTCGCAACATACAGGTCGCATTTGTTGACCGATTTCGCTGAAAATTGGGGAATACCATTTTTTTAGCCGTCGGAAGATCAAGTTCGAAGATGGGATATATCGGTCCACGTTTTGGTATAGCCCCCATATAACGGTACCCCCCGATTTACGGTATTTTGACGTTTTCAGCTACATTTTCAGACCGATTTGGCTATAACTTGACATTTAGGGTTCTTAAGTATCAATAAACTTATATAACAAAAGTTGTGGACATAGGTCCACGTTTTGGTATAGCCCCCATATAACGGTACCCCCCGATTTGCGGTATTTTGACGTTTTTAGCTACATTTTCAGACCGATTTAGCTATAACTTGACATTTAGGGTTCTAAAGTATCAATAAACTTATATAACAAAAGTTGTGGATATAGGTCCACGTTTTGGTATAGCCCCCATATAACGGTACCCCCCAATTTACGGTATTTTGACGTTTTTAGCTACATTTTCAGACCGATGTAGCTATAATTTAACATTTAGGGTTCTTAAGTTTCAATAAACTTATATAACAAAAGTTGTGGACATAGGTCCACGTTTCGGTATAGCCCCCATATAACGGTACCCCCGATTTGCGGTGTTTTGACGTTTGTAGCTACATTTTCAGACCGATGTAGCTATAATTTGACATTTAAATTTATTAGGTCTATAAATAAATGTACCAAATTATATCGAACTCGGTTCAGATTTGGATATAGCTCCCATATATTTTTCCGCCGATTTGGCGTATTTGCTGCACCAAACACGCTATATACGTCCGATTTTTGAAATTTTGAATGTGTAACTGAATTCGGTCTCAAAATAAATGTCCCAAACTACATCGAAATCGGTTCATATTTGGATATAGCTCCCAAATATATTTTCGGCCGATTTGACGTATTTGCTGAAAACACGCTATTTACGTGCAATTTTGATGAAATTTGGAATGTGTGACTGAATTTAGTCTAGAAATAAGTGTAACAACTTATATCGAAATCGGTTCAGATTTGGATATAGCTCCTATGTATATTTTCGCCCGCTCTGTCTAATTTTGATGAAATTTGGGATGTGTATATATATGTATATAAATCAGTTCAAATTGATACATATCTCCTATATTTTACATATTCACAGTGGTGTAGGGTATCATATAGTCGGCCCCGCCCGACTATGATCCTTTCCTTACTGGTTATATATGGAACTGTAAAAAATATTTTTTTTGGACGTATAGAGAATATAACAATCGAGCTAATATGTTTCACATATGTGTTGTAATTGTAATGTTTACTCGCTTTATGAATTGGAGTTATCTTAATCTCATATTTGTTGTTTTCAAATTTAAAAACAACAAGTTTAAAGTGAGATGTAGTTAAATTTAATTACTTTAGGGGATGGCAGAGAAGACTAGTTTCGTCCAACGCCACTTGGACTCATCAGTTCTCGTAGTTCTTTGTATTAAAACAAAGAACCCTTCCCCAATTTTATGACGACTCGACCTCCTTCCACTTTAAACTTGTTGTTTTCTAATTTGAAAACAACAAATATGTGATTAAGCTTGACTTACCTACAAATAGTAAGTAAAACATTCATCTCAACAAAACTGCCAAAGTGAATCTAAAAATTGGAATTATCTTTACTATATTTCCTCTCTTTTTTACTTAAAAACCCATCGAATGCAATCTGTTTAAAATTTTGTTGTTGTCGTGAAACTTTTGAACACAATTCAGTATACAATTTTGATTTTATTATTTGACTTTCTACCGATTTCTCCATAAGAATATTTTTTAGAAGTCTAAATATCGATTTCATCACATTCCAAGACCAAAATACATACATATTTTTCCGCTCGTTATTTATTGGCAGTGAACACTCTCCGTCCTTAGTTCTAATCAAGGTTCATTTTGTAAGGCTACCAAGAAAGCAATTACAGGCCTTAGTCTTCTTTTGATGTCAAAAGTGTTTGCAGCGAAGAATGCACCAAAGAGAATAAAAGAACGAAAACTTATTGGAAGAATACGAATTATGAAGTTGTACAATAATGTTTTTGGGTTTTAAACCAAAAATGTATTTTGACAGCAAAAGAAGATAACTTTCCCCAGAAATTTTGTATGTGCAGGTCTATATTTTGAAATAGCCCCCATAGAACGGTACCGCCCGATTTTGAGTATTTGCAACGTTTGACCCAGATTATTCATACCGAAATAGACCCCTTCAAAACGGGCCCCTAAAATACTCTTTCTATTAGAAAGGGTCTATGCAAGGACCCTTTCTTGTAGAAAGGGTCTATGCAAGCACCCTTTCTTGTAGAAAGAGATTGTCCAAGCACCCTTTCTGCAAGAAGAAAGCACCTTTTCTTACGGAAAGGCCCAATAGAAGCGCTCTTTTTCAGAAGGGGTCAATAAGAGAATTCTTGCTTGCAGAAAGGTCAATAGGGGCTACTGAAGCACCCCTTCCTCTTACAAAGCGTTTCCTGAAGCACCATTTCTCTCAGAAAGGGTTTCTTTAAGCACACTTTCTCTTAGAAAGGATTTCTTTAAGCACCCTTTCTCTCAGAAAGGGTTTTTTTAAGCACCCATTCTCTAAGAAAGAGTTCCTTGAAGCACCCATTCTCTCAGAAAGGGTTCCTTGAAGCACCCTTTCTCTCAGAAAGTGTTTATTGAAGCACGCCTTATTTTAGAAAAGGTTTATTGAAGCACCCTTTCTATAAGAAAAGCTCTTTAAAAGCACCATTCATTCAGAAAGGGTCTATAGACCCTTGATATTACTTACAGAAAATTTAAGTATAGCTTTCTATATCCCCCACTATCATTTTAAGATATTTAAGATTTTAGTCACAGTATCCTACCGAGTTCATTGTTAATTGGAATTTGTGTTCCCAGAAGATAGAAAACTTACTTGCAAAAAACTATCCATATACATATATGTGTCCAATTTTATATATTTCGAGGGTTTTTTGTCAAATTTTCGAACCAAGATTGCTGTAATTTGGTATGTATTTTATTTAGTCAGTTAAGATATTATTCTCCTGCAAGGAAGTACACCATATACGTTAACGGATGAACAACAACAAGATTCGTTCTCTTCATTCTCATCTACCGTTGTAATGCATAAAATATTTGAGCATGACTGAATTATACTTAACGTAGAGAAAGAGCTTAGTAGATACTAATTGTTTTTATTTCTTTGAATGTGTATAAAAAGTTCGGTCCTTATAATTGTTCCACAAACATCCCATAAGGACAAGGGAGTCTTCTCTCGGCCCTTACTTGTTGGTATTTAGAAGGATTTCGTTTAAACCGAAATTTCTAAAGTTTATTATTATTCTCCGTTTGTGTATAAAAGATTCTTAGAGAAATATATGCATAAGTATAAATCCATGTTTTTATATAGCCCTCAAAAAACGTGCCGCCTGATTTTCGATGTTTCGAAGGTTTTAGTTATATTACCCAACAGAAGTACATGACTAAATTTAGTTTTCAATAGGGAAGGGTATAAAATATTTCTACAGCGAATTCTCGATGTATGTCCACGTTTTGGTATATCCTCCATATAGCTGTACCGCCCGATTTAAGACTATAATTTGACATTAAGGGTTTCCAGTGGTGATACAAATAATCTATAAAAATTGTGGTTATAGGTCAACCTTTTGATGTAACTCCCATATTCCGTTGCAGCCGATTTCCGGTATTATACATTAGGGCTATAACCAAAAAAATACCTCACCAGGATCATGTGGGGAAGATTCTCCTGTTAACGCTTAAAAATGCGTTTTTACCCAGATTCGGCGCAAAAAGTTCCCGCACTAAAAGCGATTTCTGACGTCCTTCTGATTATTTTTACAAAGAACAATGTTGATGTTAGGTTTATACTGTACATATATTATGCTTTATATACGTTGAAAAAAACCTTAACAATACTTCGATTTGGCGAAATTTGTATATAAGACTTAAGTAGAATTGTCCGATATTTAAGATTGTATTCCATTTCAGTAAAAAAAATAGTTTTTAAAATCGATTTTCTGCCGTAATGAAAAAAAAAAATAAAACAAGTAAGAAAGGCGTTAAGTTCGACCCGGCTAAACTTTTTCTACCATCTACCACTAATCGTATTGAAGTGAAAATGAAAAATTGGTTTTCTTTTATTTATGAAGAAGATTAAAAACCAAATTCCAGCAATTTCGGTAAAAGAACGTGGCTAAATTTCAAAATACCGAAATTCGGGAGGTACCGTTTTAAGGGCGCTATATGAAGGCGTGGACAAAAGGACAAATTTCAGGGGGAAAGTTTAATACTATCAATGGACCTTATTTCAGCCATTTCAGTGGAATATTGAAGCCACAACCTTTAAAATACCGAAAATCGGGAGCTACAATTTTATGGTGGCAAAGTGAAAGCGTGGAACGTTTTACACCCCCAACGAAGACTACATATCAAATTTCAGCCATAAACTTCAAAATAGCGAAAACTCGAATGTGTCTATAGAGGGGAAAGTTGAATACCCCCAACGAAGAATAAATACTAAATTTCAGCCATTCCGATGTAGTAATTGCAATTCCAAACATCCTAGGAATAATAGAAACTTCTATACCAAATTACACCGCTCTGCCTTAAAAATTTGCGAGCTGTATCTTGATTTCAACAGACGGACATGATTATATCGACTTAGAATTTTACCCTAATCAAGAATATACATACTTTATAGGGTCTTCGATGAATATTTCGATGTGATACGAGGGCAGTTCGGAAACTTCTTAGCCTAGCACAAAAAGCGCGGTATAAACAGAAAAATGTTAAGTGTTTTGGAAACTTCCATCTCTGTTATGAACACATGTTAAATTTTGTTTCGATCTGGCAACTCCTTCATATAGAAACATGTGTTCAAAAAAGACGCATCCGCAATTTTTAACAATGGAAAAATTAGATATGCGTGCTGTCATTAAATATTTACATATAAAAGGTTTATCGGGACAAGAAATTCATAACGATATGGTGAATGTGTCAGGTGAAAGTGCTCCTTCATATGCAACAGTAAACAATTGGGTTGCTGAATTTAAACGTGGTCGTACAAGCATTGAAGATGAACCTCGTAGTGGACGTCCAAAAACAGCAACAACAACACAAATTGTAGCCAAAGTGCATGATATGGTATTAAATGATCGACGAATAAAAGTGCATGAAATTGCTAATATCATGGGCATCTCAAATGATCGAGTCCATTTAATTTTGCATGAAGAACTACAGATGAAAAAGCTTTCTGCAAGATGGGTGCCGCATTTGTTAACAGTCGATCAAAAACGCATAAGAATGAACATTTCTCAAGCTTGTTTGGATCGTTTTAAGCGAAATAAAATGGATTTTAATAACTGTTGATGAGACATGGATCCACCACTATACTTCAGAGACAAAAGAACAATCCAAACAATGGACTGAAGCTGGAGGAAGTGCCCCAAAGAAGGCAAAAACAATTCAATCGGCTGGTGAGGTTATGGCAACGGTTTTTTGGGACTTCAAAGGTATTTTATTGATTGACTATCTGCAAAAGGGTAAAACAATAAATTCAGAGTACTATTGCAACCTTTTGGATCAATTAAATGTACAAATTCGAGAAAAACGTTCTGTACAACACAAAAAATAATTTTTCATCAAGACAACGCACCAGCGCACAAGAGTGTTTTAACAATGGCTAAAATCAACGAATTAAAGTACGAGTTGCTTGACCACCCACCTTATTCTCCTGATTTAGCTCCCAGTGACTTTAACTTGTTCCCAAATCTAAAAAAATTCCTTGCTGGCAAGCGTTTAACCTCAAATGAAGATGCAATTACAGTTGTAAACCTCTATTTTGAAGACCTTGAGGAAAACTATTTTAATCAAGGGATAGAATTGCTAGAAAAGCGTTGGACTGAGTGTATTGAAGTTTTTCATTGATAGGCTAAGAAGTTTCCGAACCGCACTCGTACAAACAGAATGACAAATTTAATTACACAGTGCGACAAAATTCAATTTTTTTCAAAATGATGGGAAACTCGAGTAGATTATGAAAGTAGAGCTAAAAATATGAGACACGTGTATCGGCGTTTTTAAAGTTTATGTCGGAAAGTAACCAAAATAGGCGGGGCACGTTCCGCCCATTTTTAATTTCTTCGAAATATTCGAATTAAGATATCTTGGAATCCTTGCATTTCAGGTATATAGTGTCTTTGGCAACTTTACTCAGGAGGCTATGGGTAATATTTTTGATAAAAATTTTAACTCTCATGCGGTTCATCAAAGGGGTCTTTTTTGTCCTTTTTTTTTAAATCTTTCAAAAATTCCTTAAAAATGTGATCGTATCAAATCCAAATATTCTACAAAATTGTTCGCCATAAAATTTTACTATAGGTCTCAGAATGACACATTTAATTACTATAGTTAATTACGTAAATGCCACCAAAGTAGGAGTGAGTCCCGTCATTGTAGTTTTTTGGCTACACCAAATTGTACATGTGAGAGCCCATATGACACTTATACTTTCACTGGACCATAGCCGTAGACTCCTAAATATGTAACTTAAGTTAAAAGTATTAAAAATGTTTTAAAGCTATTTAAATAGAACACACAACATTTTCTGTATGAATTTATAACGAAAAACCATCAATAAGATATTTATATTTTTTAATCACAACTACAATCTGGTTAAAAATTATAAAATACGTCCCTAAACTCTACACCAAAAACAAGGGCTGCTAAGAATGTTATACGTTATGGTCACAGATTTCTTTTATTCAGAGACTCACAATGGAATTTCTTTTGGAACATTTCTTTCTTTAACAATATTCCCAAAAAGTAAAGAATTTTGCTAGATTTTGATGCAGTATGGAATTATGTAAAATTACACTATGCAACACTGAAAATGCAAACAACTTCTAGCATGGATTTTTTGAAAGTACATATTTAGACTACAAAAACTCTAGTTGGGTTTTGTCCTGTCAGATCCACTTCGGATTTTATGGCCTCATCTAAACCGGGCTAAATCTACACTTTTATGCATTTATTAGGCCTTTATCTCAGAAACGAATAGGAATTTGACCTTGCTGTCCTTGGCAATATTGTAGCCCTAAACTAGTAGAACTTATCTTTTGAAAAAACCACATAAGAAAAACTCCATCTAGGGCATCAAAATCTATAAAATATAGAACATTTTACGTAATTGCTGAAATTCGGGTCAGTATCGGCTAAACTTTGGGAGTTGAACCAGTAACCTTTTGCAAAAATCTTCCAAATAAAGTTCTCAACAATTCTTTGGAACATTCTGAAACTCTAAAATGCTTACTTGATGTTGTTTCAGCCGTATTTTGCATCATATCTTTTACAGCACGTATTTCAAACACAGTTCACACCAACAGTTTATTCTTCCATTTCGGATTTCACTACATTATTGACATTTTTATTAAATCGTCGTTGAAAAATCTACTGAAAACAATGGCATAGAGACATTTTACATCAATGATATGTTCTAAAGAGTTGTGTATTACATTCCAGGTAATATTTTTCCAACAGAAAATATTCAGAAAAGATTGAAGGTTTTGAAGATACGGTGCGAAATGTATAAAAATTGTGGAATTTTTGCAGATATTTTGAAGTTTGAGGCAATAAATGTAGTTTTTCGAGTTCATTATTTCTCCAAATATTTTATTCTATTTTATTCACAAATTTGCTTCAGGGTTCAGAAGAAGATTCGCATTGGTTTCAGAGATATAGCCCCGAATTTCTTTAAAAACCCAATATTTAACCATGTTTAGATGGGGTCATAAAATCCGAGCTGGATCTGACACAACAAAACCCTACTAGGGTTTCTTGTCGTTTGGGTCTGTACTTTCAAAAAATCCTCAGTTCGAATAGTTTGCACAAGATCACCTTAAAAATGTTGCACAGTGTTATGTAAAATTATTAGTCCAAAATTAAAACATATAATTTCATCCTAATATATATAAATTTGTAATCTAATTTTTTAAGGAAATAGTATACATAGATATATGGTTTATTTTGAAACTCATAGTGAAATTTTGTGTAGAATTCTTTATCCTTTGACACTTTTCACCTATAGCCAAGTTTTATATTACTTCCATGTATCATCTCGAAAAAAGAGGGAAAAACTTTTCATCAAAAAAATTGGGAATATTTTCATGTTTTTTTAGCAAAATTGATACTGATATTTTCATGCTATAAAATGTAAATAGACATTTCTTTGGTGACCCATAGTGAAATTTGATGAAGAATATTTTTGTCTCTGACGTCATCTCCCTTAAATTGTGTTTTGTGGGACAATTTTGAATAAACTCAGATGAAGTCCGACTTTAACTCTAAATCGTGTTTTTCATTTTTAGAGATTGCTGGCGATTAGACAAGAGTTACAGACACCTATAGTAAAATTTTATGGCGAACAATTTTGTAGAATATTTGGATTTGATACGATCACATTTCTTAGGAGTTTTTGAAAGATTTTCAAAAAAAGGACAAAAAAGACCGCATGAGAGTTAAAATTTTTATCAAAAATATTCCTCATACCCTCCTGAATAAAGTTGCCAAAGACACTACATACCTGAAATGCAAGGATTCCAAGATATCTTAATTCGAATATTTCGAAGAAATTAAAAATGGGCGGAACTTGCCCCGCCTATTTTGGTTACTTTCCGACGTAAACTTTAAAAACGCCGATACACGTGTCTCATATTTTTAGCTTTACTTTCATAATCTACTCGATTTTCCTTGTCATTTTTTTTTGTTGTCGCACAGTGTTATACTCTCCATATTACGGCGGAGGGTATAAAAATAACTGCAATAGAAAACTTGCATGCTATCGGTGCGGGAACTTGTTTAACGTAGGGCAAAGTGACAATGCATTTGTTCATATTTTTCCATGCTTTACACGGCTGTGTTGCAACATTTTAGGTATTTAATAAAAATACATTTCCATTTTTTATATATTTTTTTCTTGCTGTAATCGGATTTAAGTAAACGTATGATATGTTAGAATACATGAATATACATTAGGGTGGGGCGATTTGTGTGGAAGCAAAAAACCTTAATGAGCCCTTCGCGTTTCTGATTCCTGGGATTGAACTGAGCAAAAAAGTCCACTGGACCATATATCTACCGCGAAAATCGAGCCTCCCGATTTTGACTTTAAGTTTTTTATTGACGTTTTTTGGATATTTTGGCATATAACAGCCAAACCATTGGGATTTTCGATCCAACACAAAGACAAACATTGTAGCCAAGACAGTAATTGAAAACTCTCTAATACATCGGAAAAGCATTGGAACACTCCTTCAGGCAGTTTTAGCCCTAAGAATGTGCAAACTTTTCGGAAAATGTCGATAAATGACATTGTGCTACAAAATTTTACCCGAAAAATATTCAAGTGTTCTGATGCAAAATTATATCGTGTTGGGATCCATGGACAACGACAATGCCTTTATTTCGCTTGGGTCACTTCGTTTTATTTTTTTATAACGGTAAAAGTAGTGAAAATCTGGGTTTCTTACATTTTCAAATTTAAACGGGCATATCTTATTTTTTCCACAACAGATTTCTTTTGATCCTTCTTCCTTTTAAAGGGGTGAATAATGCCTTTTGAATAAGCTATTATTGTTTTAAATCGGTTAACAAATGGCTAAGTTATAGTGGTTTATGTCTGAAAACCCCCACAAAAAACCTATAAAGGAATTTCTCATAATTTTCAAAATAAATATTGAACAAAACAAAAAAACATTATATTTTTGAAAATTATGAGAAATTCCTTTATAGGTTTTTTGTGGGGGTTTTCAGACATAAACCACTATAACTTAGCCATTTGTTAACCGATTTAAAACAATAATAGCTTATTCAAAAGACATTATTCACCCCTTTAAAGGGAAGAAGGATCAAAAGAAATCTGTTGTGGAAAAAATAAGATATGCCCGTTTAAATTTGAAAATGTAAGAAACCCAGATTTTCACTACTTTTACCGTTATAAAAAAATAAAACGAAGTGACCCAAGCGAAATAAAGGCATTGTCGTTGTCCATGGATCCCAACACGATATAATTTTGCATCAGAACACTTGAATATTTTTCGGGTCAAATTTTGTAGCACAATGTCATTTATTGACATTTTACGAAAAGTTTGCACATTCTTAGGGCCAAAACTGCCTGAAGGAGCGTTCCAATGCTTTTGCGATGTATTAGAGAGTTTTCAATTGCTGTCTTGGCTACAATGTTTGTCTTTGTGTTGGATCGAAAATCCCAATGGTTTGGCTGTTATATGCCAAAATATCCAAAAAACGTCAATAAAAAACTTAAAGTCAAAATCGGGAGGCTCGATTTTCATCTTAGACATATGGTCCAGAAGACTTTTTTGCTCAGTTCAACCCCAGGAATCAGAAACGCGAAGGGCCCATTAAGGTTTTCAAATCGCCCCGGCCTAATATACATATATGTTGGTATTCTTTAAAGTTGAATTATACTCAATACTGGTAACAGACCAAAATTCAAGTGTGTGGGAACACAAGTATTTATGCATACACATCTCAATTATTATTTAAAACATTAATGTACTCACCCTATCGCCTTTTTCTCCAGTCATTCCGGGATCTCCACGTTCACCTTTTTGTCCTGGTTGACCTCTTTCACCTTGTCTTCCCATTTCACCTTTCATTCCTGGTTCACCTTTGGGTCCAGGTGAACTGCTACGTAATGATCCCATTGAGTTGCCCATCAACGATTCCTATTCATAGGTGAAGGACCAAGCAACAACAGCAAATGGCCACAAACCGTAATTTGGTATAGCATACAAGTGGTCAATACAATGAACATTTATACATCGATTCGGCAAAAAGCATAACAAAGTATGTGGCATTATACAACGAACGGTAAGAAGGCATTGTTATGGAGTTTGATTTGTTTGTTGTCCAAGTATTGTTTGATATGTTGACCCCATTTAAGAATAGACGAGAAATTATTTGCCATATTAATGTATGTTGTTTGATTTCCCGATTATGATTGTGTGTTGGGGCGACGAATGTAAAAGGGGAAAATTGAGAAAAAATATGTTAGTAATTTGTTTGGAAAAAAAATTATTTTTGTACATATTATACTAAAGGTATGCTATTAACAGAAATAACTTATGACTATATTTTGTTGAACAATATGTCTTTGGTCATAACACTTAGAGCATTTAAATGTAGTATGAGATATTTTCTAAAATAACAATTATAATAAATTATGTTATTGCATCCATACATATGCGATTACACTTAGATATAGATTGATTCACGTACCTTTTAAAGATAACCTAAATTAATTTTTATGAATTTTAAATGCTTATACCATTTATTTACTTTCAGTTTTATTAATCTGCATACCGAAAATATATACATAACAAATACTTATAACTAAAAAACATATTTACAGATGATTTGTAATAACAAATAAATATTTCATTACTGAACCTAAAACTCAGAAAAATCAAATCTCTTTTTATAATATATTACTATTTTATTTATAAAACCTTATTGGGAAATAAGTTGACCAATTCTGTATGGAACGGCTCAATTGCCGAGATTGATTAACTATGTCAATAAGATAACCTTTACCAATACATGTATACATACATACATCCATATGCGTTCTTAGATTGATAGATGATTGCCACTTCATATTTTGTTCTTAATTCATACTAAAATCCTAATCATGTTCTATCATTTGAAATGAATCGAAAGTTGCCCATAGCTTTGCAACTCAATTTGTCTGTGAAAAACACACAGATTACTTTGGAAAAGTGCAAAACATCATTTTGGCTTTCTTATTGGGGGGATCATAGAGCCAAGGGTATGTTACTTAGCTCTTATTGTGACCAACAATTTGGATGATTAATGTTTTTGGCATTTAGTCAGACAGGCAGATGAACAAAAAGGGCGTATGTTGCAAATCTAAAAATTCCTTTTTGAGTCCTTTTATCACACATTGATGATAATGATGTTTGTTCATCTGTCTATTAGTAATGATGAAGTTATAACTATTCTCGAATTGTATATAAACTACGTTTTATTACCTTAGGTCATATTAAATTATCGGTATACAGATGTTGTATTTACTTTGATGTGATAAAAACTGTGCCTCTTGGAATCAGGTTGAACACAACGCCATGTGTTTCGGGTATTTTGATGTGTTTTCTTATACCCTCAGCATTTATGCTAACGAGGGTATATACACTTTCATACGGACAAAATGTGCCTCATCGACATAATGGTTTTAGACCCCGAGTATGTTTGGACGAAATGTGTTTCAGACAATTTGGAGTCGATTGAGCAATGTCCACGATAACTCTCGAACGGATCAACCGATTCGATCCAAAATTTGGCTTTCGTAATATTTTGTCCAAACTTAGTTTAAGTTCGAAGTTTGGTTATATCGGTCCACTCCTTCCGGTACCTCCCCCACAAAAGTTCGAAAATTTTTTTTTTGAAATTTTGTACGTACGACAACTCTTGAATAGAGTAACCGATTTGGTCCATACTTTGCAAATCGTGAAATGTCTACCAGACTTAGATGAGGTTCCAATATGGACTCAATCGGAACACTCCTTCGGGTACCTCCCACACAAAATTTGGGATAAGTTCAGTTTAGTACCTGCTCTCGAATCCCTTTGATTTTTGTTTTAGTAACCTGTATTCACTGCCCACTATACGACGGTATAAGTTCCATCAGGGGAAAGTCCACACTTCCTGAGAAAGTAACCTGAAAGTTGCAAAAAAAGTTGCGCAAGATTACTCTCGAACGGATCTGCCGATTCGGTCCAACATTTGGCCTTAGTAATATTTTATCTAAAAATTGTTTAAGTTCAAAGATGAACCATATCGGTCCACTCCTTCAGGTACATCCCCCACCAAAGTTCAACAATGTTCGGAAAAATTGTTCGTACCGTAACTCTTGAAGGGAGTGGCCGAATTGGACCATACTTCACACATCCTAATATATCTACCAGATATAGATCAGGTTTAAATTGGGCTATATTTGTCCACTCCATCCGGTACCTCCCACACAAAATTTCGGATAAGTTCACTTTAAGACCTACAATCGAATCACTTTGATTTTTGTTGAAGCAACTTGCATTCGCCGCCTCAATTACGATGGTAAATTTTTTTTTAGGGGCGAGTCCATACTTCTTAAGTAAACAGCCCGAAGGTTACAAAAACCCCCTATGGCACCATATGTAATGGCTGGATATCCACTTCCATAATGGTCAATGTCGATCCATTCCTTTAAGTATCTCCTCCGCAAAATGTTTATCTTTAATCCTAATGCACATTTTTGTCGGTTCATACATCCAAAATTTTTAAGACCCCCTAAATACATACGGTTTTGGGAAAAGATTGTTCAATATACACAGGCTGAGGGTATATCTCTGTCGGCAAAGCTGACTGATACTTCTTTACTTGTTTTTTTTTTTTCAATAATTAATACAAAATAATTAAAAAAGCGTCAAGTTCGTCCGGCCCCAACTTTTTATACACTCCACCATAAACTATGTATTCCGAACTATAGAATAATTAATTTTCTTTCTATTACGAAAGTGCCAATGCCTGCAATCATAGGCGGAGAAGTTTTTTTTATACCCTACATCACTATGTGGAAAGGGTATTATAAGTTTGTTTTGGGAAAAATTCATGTAACACCGCGAAATATTCGTCGGAGCCCCCAATGTGGTATACCAATCTTCATATCTCGGCGAGATAAAGCGATTTTGAGATGTGTGTCCGTCCGTCCGTCCGTCCGTCCGTCCGTGTGACCGTCTGTCCATTATAAATTGTAATCAAACTCCAGGCCGCAATTATGGACCGATCGTCACGAAATTTGGTATGGAGGTCGGTTTCACATCAGAATAGATCGCTATTTTAATTGGTGATGATCGTGAAATATTTAGCGGGTGAAATGGACCAAAAACCTAATTTTTATCCGATTTTGTAGCTGCTCTGTTGGTCGCAATAATAGTCCGATCGCCTCGAAATTTTAAATAAGGCAAGAGTATGTGACAAACATGAAGCTTGCAATTTGAGATGGCGATCAGATAATATTTAGAGGGTTAAATGGACCACAACTTTTGTGTGAAAATTGTGACAATTTTTAATAAAAAACTAATATCTTTGTTCCTGAAAGACACATTCCCCACTCGTGAGTTATATTTAGAAGACGATCTCTTGACCTTTTAGTTGATGTCAATTATGTTGATGTACGTGATCGGATAACAGAGTTAGAGCCTAATATATCCAGTTTTTTGTTTGTAGTGTAATCATAAACCCGCTAGAGGTCGCAATTATAGCTCAATAGTCACGAAATTTTGCACGAAGTAAGAGTTTAGGTTGAAGAAAATGCCTATAATTTTGCATGATTATCTGATATTATTTAGCGGTTGACTTAGGCCATTACTTTTGTATGAAAAATATACAAATTTTATTTTTGGTCCATATTTTCATTCCTAGAGGGCATATACCGGCAAAGTAGCCAACATTTGGAAAAATAACTACTGATCATTCCCCTGATGCAAATTGCAATAACGTGTCTGCTAGATAACGCACCTACTGCCTGATATATAATGTGTTTTGTGTAGAGAACCACAATTTCCTCCCATGCTACAAATTGTCTCTATCATGACAGAGAAATTTTCAGTTCAGTTGTCAAATTGGATTTTTGTACAAATATTGCAACTTGGGATCGCCTCACCACCTATTTTATACCTCAGGATTTAGGATAAAGGGTGTACAAACAAAATACGACCAAAGATGTGTCTCATCGAAATATTGGTTTTAGACCTCAAGTATGTTTGGACGAAATTCGTTTCGGACAATTTGGAGTCTATTTAGCCCTGTCCGTTCATCTGTATCTCTTAATATGTAGCTGGCTGGTGCGCACGATAACTCTCGAACGGATCTACCGATTAGAACCAAATTTTATAGTTCGTTATATTTTTCCCAAACTTTGATTAAGTTCGAATGTACGCTATGTCGGTCCACACCTCCCCCAAAAAAGTTCTAAATTGTTTTCGAAAAATTGTGTGAACGATAACTGGCGAAGTGAGCAATCGATTTGCTCCAAACTTTCCATATATTATTATTCCTACCAGATATAGATCGGATAAGACTATATTGGTCCACACCTTCGGGTACCTCCCACACAAAATTCGGTAAAGAGAAATTTAAGAGTCCTCACGAATCATTTTGATTTTTTTTTCAGCAGATTGTACTTGCGCGGCAAATCCGCAAGATAACTCTTTCTGATTGTTCGAAACTTTACACATCCTATTATTTCATTGAGTCATGTATCTTTCGAGTACCTCCCACAAAAAATTTGGGAAATGTGCAGTTTGAGCACCCGTATCGGATCTATTTGATTTTTTTTTGAAGAAGATTCTTTTCACGTTCCCTATTCTGGTCCCTTTCCCGGGGTAAGTCATGCTTCCTGAGATAATAGTCCAGAAGTTCCAAAAACCCCTGCAGCTCCAACTAAAATTACAAATCTAAAAAAATAATTCTCAAACTTTTCCCAAACTCAGAAGTTAGCATACTAAAATTGATTTGGTATAGCCCCATATTACGATACCCATAAATTCCAAGTATTTGAAGCAAACTCGTGTTACAAAATGAATATATTTTTATACGGCAGAGGCTGAGGGTGTGTAATTGAATATGAATAATATTGGGATTTATAAATTTGTTTGCATGCAAAATTTTTGAATTTCTATTCATTGTTACTTATTTCTACCGGTATAAAATATATTTTTGATATCACAATATATGCCCACAATGAACTATTTTCGAAGCATATGTGAGGTATAAGTGCACAATTTTTGAACGATTTAATAAACTCGCAATTTTCCCAATTATCAAATATACCAAATTGCATTGCATATATTTTTATTTATTTTAGGTGCATTCTAAAAAGGAACCTGATATTCAAGGACAATTTGATGATGTAGCAGGATAGGCTCATCAATGAGAATTTTCCAATTTTCGAATATTTTTTAGAAATGTATAATTTATATATTTTTCCACAAACATCCCAGTAAAGACAAGTGAGGCTTCTCTTATATCAATGGATTCATATTAAATTATTGATATGTGAACTAGTTTTTATCGACGTTTTTCATGGCTAAAATTCTCAGGAAATATCGCCAACATTACTAAGTGGTATTTTGCCACCGTTGACAATTTGATGGGAATCGAACCCGGACATTCAGCGTGCAAGGCGATTGCACATAGCTTAATCCTACAGGTTGTGGTGTAGAGTATCACATGGTCGGCCCCGTCCGACTATAGCCTTTGCTTACTTGTTTTTTATATTGCTTCGTATTACAAGTATAGGGAATATATTCCTGAAATTTTCTACATGTCACCCTTTACGTAATAAACATATGTGTGCATATGTACGTACAAACAATTTGTTACTATTGACATTTTGTTGTCAAATTAATGGAAGAAGTTTTTTGTTTCCATTTTTTCACATGTATAGTAAAAGCTGTAGATGTGTATATTTATAAATGTTTACATGTGTATTAGGTTGGGTAAATTTTTACATAGAGAATGAAATTGAAATTGGCTTTTTAATAATATTTCATATTATGATGAAATTGAAGAAATTTTGGGCAATCAAACCGAAATAATTGTATTAGGTTGGGTAAATTTTTACATATAGATTGAAATTGAAATCGGGTTTTTAATTTTTCTTTTCAGATGAAAGTCCCATACATTTCATATTATGATGAAATTGAAGAAAGTTTGGGCAACAAAACCGAAATAATTTGGTATCTAGTATTCATTTAGGCTAGAAAAATTTCCCCTACAAATTTGTCAGTTTGAACGGTATTGCACGATACCTTTAATTTTAAAGAACTTGGCGCCGTTGTAATACCGAAATGGCTACAATTTTTAAAAACTCTTATTTGGGGGTAAAAAATATTCCTGCGGAATATAGGACCACGTTTTGATATAGCCCCATAGAACACTACCGCGCTGCTTTTCCTACAGAAAGGGGCAACTTTTGGTATAGTGTCATATGAACGGACCGTCCGATTTTCGGTATTTTGAAGGTTTTAACCGTATTATCTAACCCTAAAGACTGAAATTTGGTATAAAGCTTTGACTAGGGATGTAAAACAGGTATACAGATAACTTTCAGTATAACGGTTCCTCCCGAGTTTAGGTATTTTAAAGAGCGTAACCATATTTTCCAATCGAATTAACTTTATTTCTCATTTTTAGTTTCCCAGTGGTCAAAAAACTCCTACTTGAAAAATTGTTGGTATATGTAGGTCCACATTTTGGTATAGCCCCTATGTAATTTTAACTCCCGATTTATATATATAGAGGATTTTAACTACATTTTCATAACGATTTTTATATATTCAGGATTTAAAGTACATTTTCACACCGAGTTAGCTGTAATTTGACATTTTATGTTTTGTAGTTGTCGAATTAAAAAAAAATTTCATTAAAGGTCCACGAAAATGGCGATTAAAACTACAAAATCCCAAATTATAGCTAATTCGGTCAGAAATGTAGCAAAAACCGTCAATATGTCCGAAATCAGATGGCACCGTTATATGGGAGCTATTCTAAAACGTAATTTTTGGAGGAAAAGATTTTTCATCACTTTTAAACCTATATGACAAATAACCACCACTTTAGGACGATAAAGATAAAAACATGAAAATACCTCCAATCGGGCCTTATATATGGAGGCTATTCCAAAACGTAGACATATTTTCACAAATTTTTTTGAGCACTATAAACCCCGAACTTCTAAATTATAGCTAATTCGACTGGAAAATGTAGCTAAACACTCCAAATACCTGAAAGCGGACGGTAATGTCATAAGGGGTCTATTCCCAAACGTGGGCCATATAACACATCTTCGAACTGGACCTACATGCAAAGAAAGAAGCATTGAACCTACATGCAAAAAAAGAAGCATCTATGCAAAGTTTTAGCATCCTGTCTCACTTTGTTTTTTGATGCTTGGGGGATTACCACAGGCGGACATGACTAAATCAACTCCAAATTGTTTGAAACGGAAGCAGAATCGACCGTGATTTTTTGGATTTTTCTTAAAAACGATAAGCTATAACAAGAAGTGATTAAATGGAAATGTATAATATACCGTATAGGAATGATTCTTGGGATTTTTTCTAAAGTCTATCATTAGACATCGGATTTTTGCATATTTTTGAAAATTTTAATGCAAATAATTCGTTTATTAAACAATGGAAGCTGGAGCTTTGAACGTATTATTGATTATTTTCAATATAATATCGAATCTTGGGAACGATATAATTCTAAAGAATAACGTAGTTACAACTGGTTGAAATTTCAAAAATATGCAAAAATCCGGTGTATCACATTTTGATGAGTTTTACATAAGATTATATACTTTTATTTATTGTTGTCTTATTAGGACGAAGGTCATTATTTATGCACGTTTTTATTTAATTGAATTAATCGATTGATTCAATTAATGAAAAACTTTCATAAATAATGACCTTCGTCATAATAAGATAACAATAAATAAAAATTCGCAGCAGAGTCCTGCTGTCCCGGCAGAGGTTTGAATTTGGGTCCTCTCAAAAAACTGACAATGTTGTCGAGGTCTTAGCATTCTAGACCACTGTCAATCTACCATATCAAACTTCCGAAATGGAGGGCATTACAATTCATGAAAGAAAGCCCTTTTCGATTTGTACACACTAGGTTAACTTGATAAGAAAAAGACTTCAGAAATACTTCATATCTGTAAATTTCAAACTCAACCTTTGTCTTCTAGCCATTCACATCCGATATGCCTGATGAGCTGAATTAAACCACCAGCGAAACGATCGTAACATATTGGTTGGGATTGTGGTACTTTGCTACAATTCAATTGTTCAATACAAAACTCCTTAGGCCATGATAGCTCGATTAATTCAATTAATTAAGATTATATACAATTCTAATTTTAAGGTTATTCGACAAAAAGCCTCACGCACAAAGTCATTTTGACATTTTTGCTCTTTATTGACAAACTTTTGAAGTCACTTTAAGAAGATATATTACTAAAAATAAACTTTGGAGCCACACGACCCTAATTAACCTTTTTTACACATGGAATCGATGGTGCCTATAGGACATTATTTGTAATAATAAACCGTAACTTTAAATTTGAATTCAGCTCTTGTGGGATTTTTGCCATTTCCCCCTTATACGCATGTCTATTTTGATTTGCTGACGTTTTTTTGTTTTTTATATAATTGCTTAGATTTCAACCATTAGCTTCTATTTTAAGAATCATTTGGTGGTTGACGTATAAATAGTCCAACCCCAATGTCTACATCTATGTCATGGTAGTCCGGTCAAAATAGACATTGAAATAGCAAAAATTCCCGCAGGGCTGAATTTTGGTGGAGAGCTAGTGTTTGCCATTAGAAGCAATGTCCTAAAAGTCCCCATCGATCCCATGTGTGCAAAAAAAATTATTCGGGGTCAAAGGTCAAATTTTAAGGGTTTTTAGGTTTTCGGATTTATTTTTTGAAAACGGTTGATCTAATCAAAAAGTGACTAAAGTAAATATTGTAGACAGAAAAATTATCTACAAGTTTGACCTTTATAATTTTTTTCCTAGAAGGAACCATTCTTGAGATAAAAAACACATGATTTTTATGCACTTATAAGGGAAATATGCACATATTCAGAAGAACCGGCTAAAATAAGCGAAGTAATCGGGTCTGTCCCCCAAAAAATATATATTTTCTTGAAGAGCGAAATTATATCTATTTTCTAAAAAAAATCCAACAAAATCGGAGTCTGTTTAGTAGAGTTATTCAATGTTAGAGTCATTTTATGCAAAAATAGCCCATTTAACCCACATGTATAATCGAAAACCCAACGGGAACGACCCCAACGAAAACTCTGCGATTTTTCAAGTTTTGTCCGAAGGTAGGGATTGTTGCGCTGATTACGGAAATGTATAATTTTCAACGGTTGCGGATCCGGTTCGCCGGTTATTCGACCAGAAAGGCCAAATTTAAAAACCGGGTTAGACCCGGTTCTACTGAACCGATTACTGCAAAGTGGATATCGTTTGAAAGCTTACGGAAGTATCTAACACATAGTGTCGTTACTTTAACCGGTTCGCCTCATAATTTACTTACGCGGCTAATTTTTTATTTGACCTTTAGATCGCGATATCTCGAAAATGGTAAGTCTTTTATAAAAATCATAAAGACCACTCTTGTAGACAATTATTAAATCTACAACTTTTATTTTAGCCGGCTTTTGCTAAATCTTACCGTTTTTGAGAAAAATTAAAAAAACTGAATAATGCCTCAAAAAATGACCTTTGACCCCGAATAACTTGTTTTGCACACATGGGATCGATGGGGACTTTTAGGACGTTGCTTCTAATGGCCAACTCTAGCTCTCCACCAAAATTCAGCCTTGTGGGAATTTTTGCTATTTCCCCCTTATACGCATGTCTATTTTGACCGGACTATAGTATTTTTTTCTGTGTAGGTACAAGGTCTTTCATTGGTGCAATAGGAAGTAAAGGGTGTTTTTTAAGCTAGATAGAACTTTAAATTTAAAAAGTAACACAAAAAATTAAATTTTGATGAAACTTTTTTATTTGTTTCAGTATACTCTGACAAATCATCATGAATAGACTCACGCTTGAACAACGCTACGAAATTATCAAAATTTACTTTCAAAATCAGTCGTCGATTCGCGCAACTTATAGACGACTTCGTCATTTGTATGGCGTACATAATCGTCCATCCATATCGTACATAATCGTTTGTTAATAAGCAAAATTCCCGCATATGGAGTGAGACCAATCCACAATAGACCCTACAGACTCCATTACATCCAGAAAAATGCACCGTATGGTGCGGTTTTCACGCTGGTGGCATCATCGGACCTTATTTCTTCCAAAATGAGGCCGGAGCTCGCGTTACGGTCAATGAAGATCGTTACCGCACCATGATCAATGATTTTTTGTTTGAAAATATGGATGACATTTATCCGGAGGAGATGTGGTTTCAACAGGATGGCGCTACGTGCCATATGGCGAACGCAACCATCGACTTACTGAAATCAAAATTTGGCGATAAGTTGATTTCGAGAAGTGGACCTGTCAATTGGCCTCCAAGGTCGTGCGATTTGACACCTCTCGATTTTTCCTGTGGTGCTACGTGTAGTCACTGGCTTATGCTAATAAACCAGCAACAATTGATGCCTTGGAGGCCAGCATTGTTAGTGTTATTCGTGACATACGGCCAGCAGTGCTCGAAAAAGTGGCCAAAAATTGGACGTCCAGAATGCACTTCGTCAAGAACAGCCGCGGTGCCCATATGCCCGAAATCATTTTCAAATGTTAATGTCACGTATTGATCTTTCAAATAAAAAAAATTTGATTACAATTTAATTTTTTGTGTTATTTTTTACAATTTCAAGTTCTATCGGGCTTAAAAAACACCCTTTATTTAAATAAATCAAATTGGGTTTTGCGTTTTCAATACTTAAATAGAATAAACCTCATTAATGGGCAAAATTCATTCATTTCCGCTACAGGAAATCATTTTTGAGAAACAAGTCAAATAGTCATAACTCTAACAATCACAATGATAAACACGCATAAGCCACGTAGAACACCCGCTCCACAGGAAAAGTTCAGGTGTCGTAACACTCTCCATTTTTTCTAAATTTTCGTTCAGAATTAGGTACTTTTACACAGATCACCATATTGTAATATATTATGGGGACGGTTTTACTGAACCGATTAAAACAAAGTGGGTGTCGTTGGAAAGTTTATGGGAAATACTTATCACGTGGGTTTTTTAAGAGGTTCACTTGATAAGGTATAAGATCGCCATATCTGAAGAATTATAACTCCTAGAACTAAATCATAGATAACATTATTGTACAAAATTGTTAAATTTAAAACATTAACTCAAGTCAGTTTTTATTTGTGTGAATAGTAAAAAAAAATAAACCAACATTCGACCCCATTTAACCCTTTTTACACATGAAATCGATGGTGCCTTTAAGACATTATTTGTAATGATTTTATTTTAAGAATCATTTGGTGGTTGAGGTATAAATAGTCCTACCCCAATGTCTACATCTATGTCATGGTTTCAGTTTGACACATTAATTTTGTGATTTACATCGTTTTTCAATATAATCTCTGTTAGACAAACTTCAATTTGAGTATTGTTGTAGATACTTGTATCTTGCGGCTATGCTTCTCTAACATTGATAAATTAGTTTATTTGTTTAAATTAATTGATGTTTTTGTTATTTTCAAAAAAACAGAAAAAATGTCAAATGCACATTCTCACATATACTCAAAGGCAGCACAAAGGACAAATACGTTTTATTGACATATGGACGAAATCATTGAATTCAATGAAGTTGATTTATGTTCCAATGAAAAATTTACTGTCATTTAATTGGAAAATGAAACTAAAAGCAAATAGTTAACAATTACATAACATAACATAACATACATAACATAATATAACATAATATAATATTTATTAAAAGGGTATCAAGGATTTCCGATTTCAGAGGAATTAACTTGTAAAATTTATGTAAATAATTCAGCAATATTCAATTTGGATTACTTGTTCTGTAGAACAGAATGTGATTTAAAACAAAAACATTTTAAAATTTCTTCAATTACCAACAATATAATATTTGCCAACAATTTAAACACATTATCAATAAATATATAAAGTGCTTCAAAATAATTTAGAATGTACATCAAGGCTGCTCAAAGGGCGCACTTCTCCTGTCGGTGTGTGTCAATTTGCTCACTCAATTGAAAAAGAGAGCTTTTGTTTTTGAAATGAAAATTTTCAATATTGGATATTGTAAACATCGCTCTTGGATGTTCGAGTAGGTATGATATACAGGTGGATTCTTTGTAATTATCTTTAAATTGGCCATAGAATTGTAAACTGGCTTCAATTGCAAAGCAAATAAATAAATTTATGTATGTATAGATTTTTTACACCAATTTACAAAGTATTTATGTGGTGTAAATTTGACTTCACATTGGGAAAATAAGGTTTCAAATATTTTTCTCAATCGATTAGAGTGTCGGGACACTAAAAACACTGTACAACAAAATTACATTTTTTTCAAAATTGCAGAAAACCCCCGTGCATTATGAAAGAGGATCGAAAAACGTCAAGATATAACCTAATTAGCGGGTCCACCATTTCGCTTTGTCAAATGTTTTAAAAATATTCGGAGTAAGATTCCCCGTAATCTTTGAGTTTTAGGTATTTGGTGTCTTTGGTAATATTACTGAGAATGATCTGTGGAACAGTTTTATGGAATATGTTAGCCCTCTGACGTCTCGCTAAAGGATTATTTTTGGTCCCTTTTTAATAATGTTTTTAAATCTACTCTTAGGGTGGGTCGAAGCGGGTTCGTATGATCCAAAAAAAATGTCCGCCATAAGATTTTACTACACACAGAGAAGAGATATTGTTGGAATAATCATATTATAAGAGCAAAATAGTGTATTTTAAAAATCTGAAAATATATATTGTTGTTTCAATCATATATTTTTTATTAGCAAACATGATAACACAAAATATATTGTTGCGCCAACAATACATATTTTAAGAATTTTAAAATACAGTATTTTGCTCTTAGAATATGATTGTTCCAACAATATTTTTTCTCTGCGTGTATAGGACCCAGAATACACCAAAACTCAAAAATATAAACTAAGGTTAAAAAATGTGAAAAAAATAACAAGTAAAAAAACGTTAAGTTTCGAACTTTTTATGGCCTCCACCAACCATTTTGGTGGAATAATGAAGCTGAAACCTTCAAAATACCGAATATCGGGAGGTACCATTCTATGGGGGCTATAATAAGGCGTGGGCAATTTCAGGTGGAACATTTTATATCCTCAACGAAGACTAATTAACAAATTTCAACCATTTTGGTGGGATAATGAAGCTATAACCTTCAAAACACATTTTAGGTGCAACGTTTTATATCCTCAACGATAACTAAATACCAAATTTAAGCCATTTTGGTGGGATAGTGAAAATTTCAGGTGGAAAGTTTCATACAACCAACGATAACTAAATACGAAATGTCAGCCATTTTGGTAGGATAATGAAGCTAAAACCTTAAAAATACCGAAAATCGGGAGGTACAGTTTTATGGGGGATATAAAAAACGTGGACCGATATATCCCATTTTTAAAACCAACCATCCTGCAAGTAATAAAAACTTCTGTACCAAATATTGACGCTCTATCCTTAAAATTGCAAGCTGTATCTTCATTTCAACAGACAGACGCACAGACGGACATGCATATATCGACTTAGAATTGTATGCTGATCAATAATATATATACTTCATAGGATCTCCGACATATATTTCGATGTGTTACAAACGGAATGACAAAGTTAATTATACCCTCCATGTTATGGTGGAGGGTATAAAAACTCATTTTAGGGTTAAAGACACACTACTTCCGAATTGGCTTCAGATTGTCAGACAATCAGATTTCATGTTTTCGGTGACTTATATTAAAATTTGATGAAGAATATTTTCGCCTTTGGCACTTTCTTTCTAAAATGATGTTTTGTCAGACAATCTGGATCGAATTCGGAAAAAAGTGCGTCTCTAATCCTAAAATGAGTTTTTATTTTTTCACATCTTCTACTCTAAGTATATATTTTTCAGTTTTGATGTATTCTGGGACCTATAGCAATATCTTATAGGCGGACGTTTTTGTGAAACATACGAACCCGCTGCGACCCAAACTTAAAGAAGATTTAAAGGCTTAAAGATTAATTTTATAGACCCCTTTAGCGAGAAGTCGGAGGGCTAACAGATTCCACAAAGCATTCTCAGTAATATTGCCAAAGATAATAAATACCTTAAATGCAAACATTACGAGAAATTTTACTCCGATATTTCCAAAACAGTTCACAAAGCGAAATATTGGAACCGTTATTTAGATTACCTCCCGACGTAAACTTTCAAAATCCCGATACACGTGTCTTCTATTTTTCGGTCCTATTTCATAATCTGCCCGATTCTAACTGTAATTATTTTTTGTGTTGTACAGTGAAATCAACTCATTTTGCGCTTCGTGTATTAAACTATCCACAAGAAAATATTGTTCATTTTATTTTTCAATTATTTTAAACATTCACCATGTGGTTTTTCTAATTGGTAGACATCAAAGTATTGTATAGCGTTGCAGTTTTAATTTTCGATATCTGCTGAATCGAAAAAATTGTTTTTGTAAAGTTGCATAAATTATTTTCTCATGTGCTTTCACAAAAATAAATTATATTGTATTTTTACGCTTCTTTTCCATTTAGTCTGATTCAAGTTTTCAGAATTGACCCTATCAATTGTAAAGAAGCACTGATATTACACTAAATCGATAGAAGGATTTAACAAAAACCAGTAAGGAAAGGATCAAAGTCGGGCCGACTATATGATACCCTACACCACTGTGAATATTCACAGTTCAATTCAATTCAATTTATTTAACTTGTAATTCAAAGCCAACCGGCCCATCAGTGTAAATTATAAAATGCATAAGAATTGCTTAACCAAATAAAAAGGAAAAACTACTCAAAAAATATAATGTTAGACCCAGAAACTAAAAACTAATATAAAAATATGCATACCAATAATATATAAAATATATATGGGAGTTATATCCAAATCTTAACCGATTTCGATATAATTCGGCGTATTTATTTCTAGACCGAACCCAGTCACACGTTCAAAATTTCATCAAAATCGGACGTATATAGCGTGTTTGATGCAGCAAATACGTCAAATCGGCCGAAATATATATGGGAGCTATATCCAAATCTGAACCGATTTTCCCAAAAGCAATAGCGTTCTTCCTATGGCTAAAAAAATTGTAATCCCCGATTTTCAGCTGAATCGGACAAAAAATTCGAATTTACGTTGCGAACAAAAATACATGGACAGACGGACAGACGGACGGACATACATAAATCGACTCAGAAAGTGATTGTATGTATATCCTTAAAAGGAACTATGGGTCTATTTCGTTTCCTTTTGTATGTTACATACAAATGCACAAAGACATAACACCCCTTACTACAGTGTTGTGTAGGGTATAAACATGTACCACGATAATTTATTCTAATAAATAGTTTGTTTTTACAATTGCTGTACGACTTTCATGTGTTGCTAAAATGTTTAGTATTTTAGCTATTTAAATTTTTAAACGGGTTGATTATTTACTTATTTGGTGTTTCTAAATTATCGACCGAATGTACTAAAAAGCTGCGTAAATACTTTCTTCATATCCCTTTTTGTGTCGGAAATATAAGCCAATTAAATAAATTTTATTAGCTGTACGACTGTCGCTTGGACCCCTTATACATATACGCTTAAAGTCAAATAAATGTTTGAACCAAATACCCAACTTATTCGTACCATTCGAATTCAAATAATAGACAAATTGCTGTTATCTATTAGACAATAAATAGCACAACGACGAAAAAACGAACGCCATCAATAAAAAAGGAAAGCTAAACAAGAAAATTATTCAAACAAACCAAAACCAAATGCCACAAATATTTTGTCAATCTTTTTCAATGCGATGGCGTTAAAAAACACTGAAAACAACAAAGGCCTACATACAAACAACGATTTGTTTGATTGGTTGGCAGATTTGAAAATATTGATTGATGTTTCTGTTGGTTGAATCAACAAAGGAAAGAATTGACACAATGATTAGCTTAGCCAAATTGGCATGATTTTTCTGCTGAGATATTAGGTCTTAGGCTTAAAACATTAGAGACCGAAAATGTGTTGAACGAATTTGTTATATAATTAGTAAAAATTCGAATTTTATTGGAATTAACCAAGGAACAGTACGATATGTTTTAACGTAACAAAATCGTGATTTTAACTAGTTTTCTGTTTCATCTAATATGTATCAAGTAACCACGGCATTAAGTTTGGCCGGACCGAACTTTTGTATCCTTCACCACGAACTGTATTGCAGTAAATAGGAACAATTAGTTTCCTTTCGTTTATGAAAGTATGTAATAAACTCTTCCTTCTATACCTGGCAGGAGCAGAACATCTTAACTCATAATACTTCCCTCTAAGGGTTATGGCCGCTTATTGAAAAAAGCCATTTCTTCATGAATGTTTTACAGGAAATCTACAAAACTTTTTTAGAATATTCGTTTTTCATATGAAAGGTCACATCATGAGCTGCTTCCGGAATTTTTTTGTTGAAGAATATTGGATAGTTTTATGGCAAATTCAAGCCTACAAAACACTGTTTTTACTAAAGCAGTTTGCGTTGGCCACTGTAGCTCGAAAACGAATAAACCGATCAGCATCGCAAATTCATTTTCCTTTCAAACGCCCATATCTCAGCCAATTTTTTTTTAATCTGTCTGTATTTTAAAACAAAAACTCCGATTTTGTCAATTTTTAGGTGGCCACAACCAATTAAAAGAGCTCATGTAGGGGTGTCATCATTGTTCTTTCTAAAACATGGACCTATATTTACAATTTTCCTAAATTTAGCTTTCCTCTGGCAATATTCAATAATATATTACAATAATCTCGGTTCGAAAATACATAAAATCGTGCAATACCGTTTCATGGGGCTAGATTTAAAGCTGAATATATATGCATAGTTTTTTGAGAATGAGTTTTCTCTCTTCTTGGAACATAAATTTCCAAATAACCAATAACGGGGGTTAACCAAAAGATGGACCTATTTTTGATTTTTGTACAGGTAATAATGTTTTCTATCCTTAGGGCATTCAGGAGAGACGGGAGTGGCCTCCTATCGAGGCTTTATATAAAACGTTGACCTGCACCGAGAAATTTGAAGAACAAATTTAGTAACTCAAATAAAGTCATTTCGGTTGAACAATGTGGCTAATATGTGGGGGGGCTATTTGAAGACATGGACCATACAGACAAGTTTCAGGTGGAATGTTTTGTACCCCCAACGAAGACTTAATACATTTAAATTCCAGCCATTTCGATGGAATTTTGAGGTACCGTTCTAGGTAGGCTATACACGGTGTGCCTTAACAAATTTAAATGGAAGGTGCTTACACCTCGGAAGTTTTTGCTGATTCTGAAACTACAATGCTTCTAGATGAGAAATATCAAGAAACAAAAAAAAATCGCCGGAGGGATTTTAAAATAAATCGCGATTTAAGTTCACATTTTTAGGGGTTCTTAAGGTTTTCACGATTTTGCTTGGAAACCGCGAGTTCTATGTAAATGGTTCTAAAGAATATGTTGTAGCAGAGAAAATTATCCACAAGATTGGCCTTTATGATATTTTCGTAGGTTTTACCGTTTTTGAGATATGGAAGTTCAAATTGGGACAATGCACTGACTGTATCGTCCCCTTATAAAACAATATTATGCGCAGTGCCCCTTAACTAACTTTTAATGGAAACCGCTTACATATGGGATGTTTTTACGGATTCTGTAACAGCAATGTTCATAGATAAGAAAAATAAAAAAACAGAAAAAATCGCCGGAGGGATTTTTAAATAAATCGCGATCAAAATTCACAATTTTAAGGTTTTTTTTTTAGGTTTTCACGATTTTGCTTGGAAACTGCAAGTCGTATCGAAATGAGTCTAAAGAAAATGTTGTAGCTGTGAAAATTCTCCACAAGATTGGCCTTTATGATATTTTCGTAGGTTCTACCGTTTTTGAGATATTAAGGTTCAATTCAAATTTTTAGGTTTTTATCTTAAATCTTCACAATTTTGCTTGAAAACCGCAAGTCATATCAAAATGGGACTAAACAAAATGTTGAAGCTTAGAAAATTCTCTACTAGATTGGCTGATTTTTGTTGCTATGTTGTACCATTTTCAAGTTATATAAGTTTAATTTGGGAAATTGGAGTAATGACATTGTTTTATAAGGAGGCGATACAGTCCCTGCGTTGTCTCAATTTGAACTTCTATATCTCAAAAACGACAAAACCTACGAAAATATCATAAAGACTAATCTTGTGGAGAATTTTCTCTGCTACAACATTTTCTTTAGGCCCATTTACATAGAACTCGCGGTTTCCAAGCAAAATCGTGAAAACCTTAAGAACCCCTAAAAATTTGAACTTAAATCGCGATTTATTTTAAAATCCCTCCGGCGATTTTTTTGTTTCTTGATATTTCTCATCTACGAGCATTGAAGTTTCAGAATCAGCAAAAACTTCCGAGGTGTAAGCACCTTCCATTTAAATTTGTTAAGGCACACCGTGTATATGAAGACGTGGGCCTACACCGACAAATTTCAGGTGGAAAGTTGTATACCACCAACAAAGATTAAATACCAAATTTCAGCCATGTTGGGTGGGATTTTGGGGTCACAACCTTTGAAATAGCGGAAATTATGGAGTGGCGTTCTACGAGGCTATGTGAAGACGTAGACCTATACAGATAAATTTCAGGTGGTAAGTTGTATGCCACCAAAGCAAAGTGAATACCACATTTCAGTCATTTCGATGGGATATTGAGCACACAACCTTCAAATTACCGGAAATCAGCTGGTACCCTTCTATGGAGGCTGTATGAAGACTTGGGTCTACACAGACAAATTTCAGGTGGAAAGTTGTATACCCACAATGGAGACTAAATACAACATTTAATCAATTTCGGTGTGATAATTAGGGTAAAACTTTTAAATTGCCGAAAATGGGGAGGTACAGTTCTATGGGGGCTTTATCAATACGTGCACGGAAATAGCCCATTTTCAATACCAAACACCCAACACCAAATATAATGAACATTTTAATTAAACCCTCATATATTATGGTGAAATATATAATAACATGTGCCGAGGAACACGATCTCTCATGGGACCTATGTAAAGCGTTAACTGTCTATGTGTTCCCGCAAACATCCCTGAAAGGACAGGTGAGATTTCTATTAATGTCAATTAGTGCATACGATTCACATTTGCTCAATGATATATTTTTTATAGCCGAGTCCGAACGCTGTGTCTTAAAACACCACTTATTTTTTCGTGGCTGAAATACTCGAGAAGTAGCACCAACTTTACACTGACGGGTTTTTCTCGCACTGTAGAAAATGTAATGTTGTCTGGCCTGGAAATCGAACGTGGGCGTACCACCTAACCTACCTCTCCTTAGGAACAGAGATGCCGAGTTGAACCGGGTCGAGCTTAATAGAAGACAATAATTATATTTTTTTATGTCCTCCACCTTAGTGTGAAGGCAAAATGACATAACCGTTTGTTTCGGCCTAATTTTTTAATCAAATCATTCCATATATATCATTTTATATATTATATAACATTATTTCATATATTATATCAATCAAAAGTGGTTTGTGAACGATTTTCTTCACTCACATTCACTCACTTCACATTCGTGCTACAAGAAATATTTTTTTGAGAAAACAATTCTTTTCATTTCACAGTATTTTTTCACAAATATATATTTTGGAAGTGGTTTATGCGGAACCTTTCTAATACTTAAACGGAATTAACCTTACTTTAGGCATTAAGGGCAAAAATCCTTTCATTCTCTCTACTGGAAATCAGTTTTGAGACAAATGGTCAAAAAGACAAAACCCTAATATATTTTCTTGATCAGGGTAAGATTTTGAGTGGATCTATGCATGTCCGCCAGTCTGTGGTAAACACTCTAGTATTCACAAAAAATGAGATAGGATGCTAAAATTGGGAAAGATACGTCTTTTGTTGTTCTTTAAGTTCGAAAATCCGCTATATTGGTCCACGCTTTGGTATATATTTTCGGTGGCACCGTGGTGCAATGGTATGTACACCCGCCTTGGACGCGGGAGCTCGTGTTTTCTATTCCCCGGCTAAGCAACATCAAATTTTCAACGGTGCAAAATACCCCTCAGTAATGTTGACGACATCTCCTAAGTATTTCAGCCATGTAAAGCTGCACTACAAGTGGTGTATTAGGACACGCCGTTCAGACTCGGCGATAAACAGTAGGTCCCATATCATTGTGCTAATTTATGGTACAATTATTATTATCTACATTAACAGATCGAATTAGCTATAATTTGGCATTTGAGTTTTGTCAGTACTTAGGGTTTCTAGTTCAAGAAACTTATCTACCAAAAATTATGGATATAGTTCCTTGCGTTGCACAGTGGATCCACCCATTGGCCAAAAATAAAAAAATGAATGTCAAAATAATGGTACAACATCTGGCAACTCTGACAGCTATGACATAGACCTTTTTCAACATATATTAATTTTTGTTTCATTCGAACGCGATCTTCTTAAAAATAGCTTCAAAGTCAGAACATTTGACTAATATCTTTTGTTGTGAGTACAACCTATATTTTAAGTGCAAGTAAATGTATTCAAAATATCGCGAAACTAATACGTATAGCAAAATATTATAGTGGATTTTGAAGGGGGAGGTAATAGCTTAATTTTCATTAAAAAATAGTGTTTTAGCGTGTTGTGGAATTCTAGTTAGCTGCATATTTTCTTAGTGTATTTTGTAATGCCAATTCGATCATATACTTAAATTTGACCTAAGGTTTTAGTCATGATGCCCACCTCGGGAATAATTTCCCAAAGTAGCTCATATGTTTGAGATTATTCAGTATTAAAATCAGCTGCCATCTAGTGCCAGACTATAAATGGTGGGCCGCTGACTAAATCTGCCCTAGAATAGAGTTTCTATGGATATATTGGCGTATAACTCTGATATCTGACCACCTACATTAACATAATTTGTATCAGTGGCAAGATGAAGAAATCTTCTTCCAAATTTGCCTTACGTTGGCGGTACGTGCCTTCCAGGAAGAACACTATAAGATCTATATTAAAAATTTTACGAATTTTCAGACAAAAATTTTGATTTTTTTAATCCTCTAAATTAGTTGGAGATTGCTTTGTTTTGGAGATTATTTTGTTTCCCTAAGCCTATTTTTGCATCATAAGATAATCGGGACCTTTGTTCATGTCAGTTTGTATTAACAGTGTAAACCAATTCTTACCGTATACCCCTTCCCGAGGGGAAAGGGGGGAGAATGTTACGCTAGTTGTTTCTTAAAACACTCTCCGCAGCAGCACAAAGCTGTAACCAGCGCATTGGCTTGATATTTACACGGGAAATATTTTTGGCCACTTTCTCCATACAAGTGGATCCACTGTGCGTTGTATAGCACCCATATAACGGTACTACCCGATTTCCGGTATTTTGAAGTTTCTAGCTATATTTTCAGATCGAGTTAGCTATAATATAACATTTAACTTCTCCGTTAAATATTATGGACACATGTTCACGGTTTAGTATAGCCGCAATATACCACCAAGAATGTGACTCATTGACATAGACCATTACTTTTGTATGAAAAATATAGAAATTTTATTTTTGGTCTATATTTTAATTCCCGGAGGGCATGTACCGGGAAAGTAGCCTACATATGGAATAATAACTACTGACCTTTCCCCTGATTCAAATTACAATAATGTGTCTGCTAGATAACGGGCCTACTGCCTAATATATAATGGGTTTTGTGTAAAGAACCACAATTTCCTCCCATGCTACAAATTGTCTCTATATATACATCGTAATACATTGCCCAAGCTTTGTTTAAGTTCGAATGTAGGCTATGTCGTTCCACACCTTCCCCAAAAATGTTCAAAATTGTTTTCGAAAAATTGTGTGAACGATAACTAGCGAAGTGAGCAATCGATTTGCTCCAAACTTTCCATATATTATTATTCCTTCCAGATATAGATCGGATAAGACTAGATCGCTCCACACCTCCCACACAAAATTCGGAAAAGAGAAATTTAAGAGTCCTCTCGAATCGTTTTGAATTTTTTTCAGCGGATTGTACATGCGCCGCAAATTCACAAGATAACTCTCAAGGGGATTTTCTGATTGGTCGAAACTTTACACATTTTAATTATTTCACCCAGTCATGTATCAGGTTGGAACATGGACTATATCAGTCCGTCCATCTAGTACCTCCCACACAAAATTTGGGAAAAGTGCAGTTTGAGTACCCGTATCTGATATATTTGATTATTTCACGGTCCCTATTCTGGTCCCTTTTGCAGGGTAAGTCATACTTCCTGAGATAATAATCCGGATGTTCCAAAAACCCCTGCCGGCTCCAACTAAAACTACAAATCTGAAAAAAATAATTCTTAAACTTTTCCAAAATTCAGAAGTTAGCTTACTAAAATTGATTTGGTATAGCCCCATATTACGATACCTACAAATTCCACGTATTTTGAAGCAAACTCGTGTTACAAAATAAATATATTTTTATACGGCAGAGGCTGAGAGTATATCACCGTTAGCGCAGCTGACTTATACTATCTTCTTTGGTATGTAATTGAACAAGAGGAGCTAATAAATGTGAATTTTCCAATTTTCGAATATTTTTTAGAAATGTATAATTTATATATTTTCTACAAACATCCCAGTAAGCACAAGGGAGGCTTTTCATATATCAATGGATTCATATTATGTTATTGATATGTGATCAGTTTTAATCGCCGAGTCCGAACGGCGTGTCCTAAGTTGCCACTTGTAAAGACATTTTGCTCATAGCTAATTCCTACAGGTTGTGGTGTGGGTACCACATGGTCGGCCCCGTCCGACTATAGCCTCTGCTTACTTGTTTTTTCTCTCAATATTTCTTCAAGACATAGATCGGGTTCGGGAGCTTTATCAAAACGTCGATATATACCTACAAATTTATGGCGGAAAGTATCACATGGTCGGCCCCGCCCGACTATAGCCTTTGCTTACTTGTTTTTGTTTTTTTTAAACAAAATGATTTTTTTTTTCATTTTTTTTGCTATTGTTGTTTTACATAAACCGCTTAGAAATGTTATTACCCACACGGAAAGTTCAGAAAAATGCAAGCTTTAGTAAATTTCTACAATAAAAACACCTTTTTTGTTCTACTAAAATTTTTTTTTTTTTTTTTTTTTTTTATCTTTATTGTTTTTACATATATGGAAATCTTACAATAATTTTATATCAAGCCTCAGCGCCCATATGGCATTATTGAGGCAGTTGGCAACTGTTTAATATAATTCAAATGTAATTTACAATAAAGAATGTTTAGTTAAATAAAAACTAAACAAGTAAGAAAAGCGTTAAGTTCGGGCGGGCCGAACTTTTTATACCCTCCACCACAAATTTCAGCCATTTCGGTGGATTAATGTCGCCACAACCTTCAAAATACCGAAATTCGGAAGGTACCGTTCTATGGGGGCTATATGATGGCGTGGACCTATACCTACAAATTTCTGGGGGAAAGTTTTATACGCCTAAAGAAGACTAAATACCAAATATCAGCCATCTCGGTGTGATAATGAGGCGAAAACGTTCAAAATATCGAAAATCGGGAGATATTGTATTATGGGGGCTATATCAACACGTGGACCTATATAAACATTTTATGGTACAAATGTTTCTTAGCCTCTGGAAACAAAAAATACAAAGTTACAACCGATTCTTTGGTCAAATGGGTCAAATACATTCAAAATATATTAAAATGACGCGTACTTCATAAGAGGCCTTATATGGGGGCTATACCAAAACGTGAACCTATATAACCCAACTTTGGTAGGAATGTTTTCTGACCTCTGAAAACACAAAATACCAAACTACAACCAATTCTATGGGGGCTATACCAAAACGTGGACCTATATAACCCAACTTTGGTAGGAATATTTTTTGGCCTCTGGAGACACAAAGTACCAAATTACAACCAATTCGGTGGTAAAATGGACCAAATATCTTAAAAATTCCTTAAAACGACGACGCGTCACGCGTCATTTTGTATGGGGGCTATACGAAAGCGTGGACCTACATAGCCCGTTTTCAATACCAAAAGTCCTACGTAAATATAACATATTTTCCCAAAATTTAATCAACCTACGTCAATCCGTTCGGACGCTAGAGTGATTTCCACAGACGGACAGACGGACAGACAGACAGACGGACAGACGGACATGGCTATATCGATGTAGAATTGCACGCTGATCAAGAATATATATACTTTGTGGGGTCTACAATGATTATTTCGAGTAGTTACAAACGTAGTGACAAACTTAATATACCCCCATCCTATGGTGGAGGGTATAAAAAGATATAAATATATACATATCTACATAAAATATATACTTCATTTAAACTTACATCAAAAATGTTTCTTTCATATTGCATAAGTATTTTTTACATGCAGCTTTAAAACTTGAAACTGTGGAAAGGGATTTAATATTTGTAGGCAACTCATTAAATTTCTTAGGACCAATATAATCAATTCTCTGTTTGGTTTTTTCTAATCTGCATCGTGCTACTCTCAAGTTGCTGCGATTTCGAGTATGAAAACTATTTTGATTCTGTGATATTGCAATCGTTTGGTGACCAATTTTATTTACATTTTTGAAAACGTATATCAACGTTTGAAAAATGTTCAATCCGTGAATCGGTAATACTGTTGGAGCGATATCATTATACAACGAAATCGTTGAATATGTCAGTGGTAATTTATAAATTGTCTTCAAAGCTTTATTTTGCATACATTGTAAAGATTTCAAAGAAGAATTGTTTTTATTGTAGGCATAGGCTACTGCAATGTAATTCAAATGTGTCTGAATAAGTGACTCAAAAATCATAAGTTTTGCTCTTATATTTAGTTTATTTTGCATTTTATAAAGAATGCCAATCGCAGGAGCTATTTTTGTTTTTACATTATTGATATGTGTATCCCAAGACAGATTATTTTGAAGTGTTATTCCCAAATATTTGACAGTAGATACCTCATTTACAATGCTACCATCTACGTACATGCTATAATTATTAGCATTAGGTCTCGCTATTTGAGGTCTAAATCTTACTATCTGAGTTTTACTGGGATTAAGTAGTAAACGGTTTAGCCGTGTAAACTCGATTACTAAGGCAGCATCACGTTCCATTCTGACTTTTAGTTCAGCATCACATTTATACGGATAAAGTAGGCATATGTCGTCTGCGAACATGATTAACTTCCCAAATAGACAAAGGTTGTGTAAATCATTGACGTAGATTGAAAATAGTAATGGGCCTAGCCCACTCCCTTGCGGAACTCCGAAATTGACCGAACCCATGTAACTTCTTATATTTTCGATTTGAACATATTGCATTCTGTTTGATAAATAACTTTTAAAGAGCAATAATTCCTTCCCATTGATTCCATAATATCCCATTTTCTCAAGCAATATATCGTGGTCTACAAGATCGAAGGCTTTTGTGAGGTCAAAGAATATACCAGCTACACCACTGAAACCAGCATCAAGTCCACTGCAAATTGCTTGTGTAACGTTTAAAACAGCATCTGCTGTGCCACAGTTTTTCCTAAAGCCAAACTGTAAACTGTATATTAAGTTGTTACTTTCTAAATAAGTTTGGAGTTTATCAAGTATAATTTTTTCAATGACTTTGTCAACTGCAGATAGAACCGCAACTGGCCTATATTTGTCTAATGACGCAACACTTCTTTCCTTTGGAATTGGTATAATTTTGTGCACTTTTAGAGCACTTGGATAATCCGATGATGATTTTATCAGGTTAAAAATACGAACTAATACCGGAGCCAACTCTTGTGAGCAATTTTTTATCAGTTTAGGGGATATTTTGTCATAACCAGCACTTTTTGTTGTATCTATTTGTGACAAAATTTCTGCGACATCAGATAATCCTATGTCATCAATTATAAACCTATTATTGACCCTTGATAGTGTGCGCAGAGAATTCACTGTGTCGTCGGAATGTGATTCAATTCGAGACCTTAATTGAGATGCAACGGTTGAAAAATAATCATTGAATACGTTTGCCTTGTCTGTGTCATTAGTTATTGGATTGCCCTGGACATCATTTAGATCACAATGAGTTTTGGCGACTTTCCCAATAGATTTATTCACAAAATCCCAACATTTCTTCGAATTTGTACCCATTTTTTGTAAATTTTCCTCATAATAATTCTCTCGGCATATCCTACACGCAATCTTTATGACCCAACTTATACGTTTCAACTTGTATTCTAGTTTCTCATCTTTACCCTTTGACTTTCGTCGTTTTTTTAGCAAACTATTCTTCAAATTGATCAATTTTTGTATATTCCCATTTATCCAGGGGGAAATTTGATATTGCAATTTTGTGTGAAATTTTTCCTCAACTGTAGAGTGCTTTATGGCAGTGTCCAAACAAGATAATAGCTCTTCAGTCAAATCAGCGCTATTATAGCCATCATAGCTTTGAGGTAAAATGCTCTGCAAAGTTAATTTGGCTTTATTGTAGTCACAATACTTCCTCAGTATCTCCACTTTGTCTGTATAACTACATTTGTTTCTAAACTTACATGAAAGTAAATTATGGTCAGAAATATCACATTCCACCGAATCCACATATAAATCATCAGACATATTACTAAACACATTATCTATACAAGATCCGCTCTCGGGACGTGTTATTAAATTATGAACATTACTGCAATCATAGCTTTGAAACATTGATTGTAATTCTATAAAATGAGAATTATGAAACAGATCGATATTCGAATCACCCAGTATTATCATTGGATTTTTTGCATTTACATTCAAAATATTATCAAAAATACTAATAAAATCTGACACAGAACATTTCTGAGACCTGTAGAAGGAAGCAATTCGCATAGGTTTATTTTTTATTTTAAAGTTATTTAACGTGACTACTATAAAATCCAAAAACTTCTCACTTCTACAAATGTCAACAGTAAACTGAAATCTATTATTGATGTATATCGTAGTACCACCATAGTTATCATCTCTGCAGCAATGCACGCTTCTATATCCAGGAATTGAATATAATTGAGTTAAGTTGCTTTGAAACCAGGTCTCCTGAATTGTTATTATATCTGGTAATTTTGTAAAATTTGATACCAACCCTTTAAATTTGTTGAACTTATCAATGGAAGAAACACTTCTAATGTTAATATTAATAATATGAAAATATTCTTCATTTAATTCATTTATATATTTAATAAAATTTGAAAAATTCTTGAAATATTGATTTTTAATCATAAAAAAGATAGAATGTTATATACAAACAACTTTTAATATGTTCTAAATACAACAAGATTATTCGGGCGATTCATAAGTAGCTTCATCAGCATCATCTTCATCGTCACTTGTTTCAACGACATCAATAATTTTTTTCCTGTCAACTATCATAGACCTCCTTCCAAAATGCTTGTTGGTTGTAGCCTCCAATAAAATCTGGTCGACATCCTCTTCGCATTTAATCAAAATATTACGGGATAACTCACTCTTTTTGCACAAAACTTTTCCATCTCTGGCATAAACATACTGAAATCCGATGGATTTTAATGATCTCGCATAATAAAGAAGATGTAAAGTATCTCTGCTCAAATAGTCATTTACGAACACATTCTTCGTTTCTTCTTTTTCTTTGAGTTGGGCTTTGGATTTCATCAGTTTTTCTTTGTGATTCTTTGCAGAGAACTTAACAACAACTGTTTTGTTTTGATTGTTTTTTTCTTTGTTTCTGCCTACAAAGTAGGCAGTATCTACGTCGTTTTCTCCCAGATCAACACCAACACTTTTCGATATTGATAATACGGCCTCAACAGCATTGGTATCATTTTCAATTTTTAGTCCACTAATGACGCAATGGTTTTTTACACGTTCATCATGCAAAATTTTCATAGAATATTTGAGAGATTTTACTTCAGTTTTTAACTTTTTATTTTCTTTTTCAATGACAGTTATTTTCTTTTTGTTTTCTGCTACATCTCTGAATACTTGGTCGAATTTCTCTGACATGAAATTTATTGATTCAGTCAGCTGATCAAGTTTTTCAAGTTTCTCAAGTTTTCTCAATTCTGTTTTTATTGTATTTAACTCTCTTCTTATTTCACCTTCACCTTCTTCACAACAATCTTTGCAGGTAAATAGTTCGTTCTCATTTTTAACGAGTCTGTCAAATTCTCTTTTGGTTAGGCCAGAGCAACGAAAGTGATAAATATGTTTACAAACGTCACACTGTATATAATCTTCACATTCCTCTTTGATTTGATTCTTGCATTGTTGACAAAGGGTTTTTTTATTGCAAACACTACGGCGAGCTGTAGCTTTAGGCATGTTTATTTTATTTTCCCGTGACACTAGGTGTTTGGTTTTATAGAAATCAATGTGTTTATTGACTATTGTGTGGTTATTTTATGTAGAATTTTACGTATTTCTGAGAACGATTTAAGCACTGCCGAAAAATGACGTCCGTTCAACAGGGTTGCCAACTGGTTTGACTGGTTTGAATTTCATCATTTTAAATTGTGACACATTAACTTAGGTAGCTATAAAAATATCGAAAACCCGTGACGTATTGCGAATCATTTTAATGCCATTTTCCACACAGTTGTAACTTGATTTGCCATTCTATCAAAACGAGCTGCATTTCAAAAATTATTTTTTTTTAAATAAATTCTTTTTCTAAGAATCAAGACTCTCTTTTTGCGCTGTTGGCAAATATTGTAAAATAAATACTAAAACAAAAATCATATTCTCATATTTTATTAGTTATGGCCACATTTACTTGTTGTATGGAAAAACTTTTATTTGTCTTTTTATACCCTCCACCATAGTATGGAGGGTATATTAAGTTTGTTTTTCCGTTTGTAACGCATTGAAATACTCATTTGCGACCCTATAAAGTATATATATTCTTGATCAGGGTAAAATTCTGAGTCGATCAGTGCACGTCCGTCCTTCCGTCTGTGGTAATCACTCTAGCATCCACAAAAATGAAGATAGAACGCTGCAATTTTGGGAAAATGCGTCTTTTGTTTGCAGGCAGGTCAAGTTCGATGATGGGCTATATCGGTCCACGTTTTGGTATAGCCCCCATATAACGGTACCCCCCGATTTACGGTATTTTGACGTTTTTAGCTACATTTTCAGACCGATGTAGGTATAATTTGACATTTAGGGTTCTTAAGGCTCAATAAACTTATATAACAAAAGTTGTGGACATAGGTCCACGTTTTGGTATAGCCCCCATATAACGGTACCCCCCGATTTACGGTATTTTGCCGTTTTTAGCTACATTTTCAGACCGATTTAGCCATAATTTGGCATTTAGGGTTCTTAAGTGTCAATAAACTTATATAACAAAAGTTGTGGACATAGGTTCACGTTTTGGTATAGCCCCCATATAACGGTACCCCCCGATTTACGGTATTTTGACGTTTGTAGCTACACTTTCAGACCGATTTAGCTATTTTTTGACATTTAGGGTTCTTAAGTGTCAATAAACTTATATAACAAAAGTTGTCGACATAGGTCCACGTTTTGGTATAGCCCCCATATAACGGTACCCCCCGATTTACGGTATTTTGCCGTTTTTAGCTACATTTTTTGATCGATGTAGCTATAATTTGACATTTAGGGTTCTTAAGTGTCAATAAACTTATATAACAAAAGTTGTGGACATAGGTCCACGTTTTGGTATAGCCCCTATATAACGGTACCCCCGATTTACGGTATTTTGACGTTTTTAGCTACATTTTCAGACCGATTTAGCTATAAATTGACATTCAGGGTTCCTAAGTGTCAATAAACTTATATAACGAAACTAGTGGACATAGGTCCATATTTTGGAATAGCCCCCATATAACTTTACCGCCCGATTTCAGGTATTTTGTTTATTTATTTATTTATTATTTATGTCGCATTTCTAGACCGAATTAGCTATAATTTGATATTTAGGGTTCTTAGTGACCAAAAAACTTATATTCGAAAAAATTATGAACATAGGTACATGTTCTGGTATAGCTCCATATAACGGTATCTCCTGATTTTCGGTATTTTGAGATTTTTACCTACAAGTTTTAACCGAATTAGCTGTAATTTGAACATTTGAAGTTCTTAGTGGTCACCACACCTCTCCACCTAAATTGTCTGAAATTTTGGGAAAATGCGTCTTTTGTTTGCAGGCAGGTCAAGTTCGATGATGGGCTATATCGGTCCACGTTTTGGTATAGCCCCCATATAACGGTATACCCGATTTACGGTATTTTGACGTTTTTAGCCACATTTTCAGACCGATGTAGCTATAATTTGACATTTAGGGTTCTTAAATGTCATTAAACTTATATAACTAGTGGACATAGGTCCATGTTTTGGAATAGCCCCCATATAACGCTACCGCCCGATTTCAGGTATTTTGACGTTTAAATTCACATTTCTAGACCGAATTACCTATAATTTGATATTGTGAAATAATTGTGAACGTAGGTCCATGTTTTGGTATAGCCCCATATAACGGTACCACGGTATAACGGATTTCGGTATCCCCATATAACGGATTTTCGGTATTTTGAGAATTTTACCTACAAGTTTTAACCGAATTATCTGTAATTTCAACATTTGACACCACACCTCTCTACCAAAAATTGTCAAGAAAGGTCGATGTATTGATAAAGCTCCCATATAAAAGTACCTCCAGATTTTCAGTAATTTGATGATTTTAGCTACAATATTAAACCGAACTAGCAATTATTTGACATTTGAAGTTCTTAGTGGTGACAACACCTCTCCATAAAAAATTGTAAACATAGTTCCATGTTCGATATAGCTCCCATATAACGGTACCTCCCAATTTTCAGTAATTGGCAATTTTAGCTACAATTTTTAATCGAACTAACTGTAATTTGACAGTTGAAGGTTGTAGTGGTCACCACACATCTGCATCAACAATTTTCAATATAGCCCAATATAACGATACTTCCCGATTTTCGGTGCTTTGAGGATTTTACTTAAAATGTTTAACCACGTAGGTCCATGTTTTGGTATAGCCCCAAAACAAACCTCCCGATTTTCCGTACCTTAGCTTTATTTTTTGGATGAACTTTCTGTAATTTGAAATTTAAAAGCCAACAAAAATTCTGCAACAAAAATTGTTCATTTAAGTTCAAATTTTCGTATAGCCCACATACCTCCGAACTAGCTGTTAATGACATTTGAAGTTCCCACGTTATGTACCGATTTTCGGTATTTTGAGGATTCTAGCTAAAATTTTTAACCGAATTAGGAGTTATTTGACTTTAAAGGCTCCCATTAAAAACTGTCAACATAGGTCCATGTTTTATTATAACCCCTATATAACGGTACCTCCCAATTTCTCGCCCACCAAAAATTGTCAACATACATAGTTAGATATAGGCACCATAAAAAAGGGCCTCCCGAATGAAGCATTTTATGTACATTATCTGACTTTTTAACGTAGCCACTTAAAGTTGGGGACAGCAATGAAAACTAATTATTCCATTTTAGTTCAGAATATTTTATGGTGGAGGGTATGAAAAGTTCGGCCCGGCCGAACTAAACGCTTTTTTACTTGTTTTGTTCTCATGTTTTATTAAAAATTTTATTCAAAATGAAAGTATGTTTCTATGGCCATATTTAACAAATATTTAACAAACATTGATGGCGTAGCTGTATATATCTACACACATGTGTATATATGTGCAAATATTGGCTTCATAGAAAAGTTTCACTTGGTCAAAAGTCTTAATTTATAATTCATTATATTTAAATATTACCATTTTGAATGTAAATATATGGAGATTTCTGAGTGAAAACGGACATTTTTGCAAAATGAGTTTTTTGATTTCCTTTATTTTTGCCATTGATGACAAGTATGCTGATGTACGTGGCCTACTATTAACATGGATCCCACAGTTTTAATTGTATGCAGTGCAATCATAATCAATCAAGACCTAGCGGTTATATTTTAATACTGACACATTTTTGCACGAAATAAGATGTTTGGTCAAGGAAAATTCAAATAATTTTGAAAGATGATCATATAGAGTGAAAGTGACCGCGTGCAATTGGAAAAATATCCAACTTTAATTTTTGGTCTAAATTTTAAATTCTGGGCCATATTTCGACGAACACGAAACTTGAAAACCTAGTCTGGATATTTCCTTTGATATGCTACTCAGCGGAACATTTCAGTATATTTTTAGTTTTATTGATTTAATATTTTACAAATGAGTTCAAAGATATCGCGCCTTGAAAAAGTCGAATTCTGCAAAAACTATATGCAAAGAAATACTCATAATTTCTTTAGTTTTGTCCCAATGGGAAAAGTCTTTTTTTTATTTTTTAACAGCTATCTAATAAAATGTAGATAAGAATTGCACTCTGATTTTCTCGACTGAATATTTAAAATCACATTTTATCAAAGATTGTACTCTTCGATTTTCTTGAAATTTGTTTGTATTAAACTACGTTCTTTAATTTTGTCCCAAATTTTTTGTTCTATTTGTTCATGGGATTCGAATAATTACTGTTTATACCCTACACCACATTGTGTTAAGGGGAATTATGTATTATGACCGATTTCATGTATTTGACGCACCAAACACAAAATTATGCAGATATTTTGAAGAAAGTTGGAAAATGTAACGGAATTTGGTCTAGAAAAATTTCGCAAAATTATAGTGAAATCGTGGTGGTGTAGGGTATCATCCCAGCAAAATGTTCGATGACAAATCATGAGTTGAATCATGGGTGCAAGTGACATGGCATCGATGAAAATTCGGGTGAATCCCCGATGAAATTTACACTCACACGCTTTCACGAATTCATTGACATGCCATTGTGCAGCAGTTCATTGTCATGGCATCTTGCGCCAGTTCTTTGTCATGACATTTTGCACCAATGCATTGGGTCTTGATTTCCAACAATCAGAAATAAATAATTTTAAACAATAATTCGCGCCCACTTTGCAAATATGTTTTTCCATTTTTTATTAGATAGCTGTGTCGTTATAGAAACAAGACCAAAATTGTCGTAGACATCGCCAAAAATGTTCAATATGGGATTTGCCTTTGGTTTTTTTTGTATGTTTTGTTCAGGAATACATTCAAAATTGAAGGCTTTTGGAAGTTTATCCTTAATTTGTCTACATTTTTAGAGAACAGCACAATCGTTACTGTAAACAATTTTAGTGTCGAAAACGTTGTCGAATGTCGGATTGTTAAAAAGGAACGTGAATTTTTACTGATGTATTTTCTTCCGTTGGCTAACTGTTAGGGATTGTTTACAGAAACACCCATTACGAACAGTCGTTATTTAAAATCCTATTTAAAGCTTTAAGCTCAATGGAAAAACACTTAATTTTCCGCATATACCTAATCACCTTACATGTAAATTTTTAACTAATATAAAAAATCATCAAATATGATACAGGCGGATATAAGCTTGCAATAGACTCATCACCCTAAAAGACACTAGGAACTCCACTCCATTTTTGTTAATTTTTTTTATAAGTCTGTATTTCAAAAAAAAAATCATTTTAACTTAAAATCTACCTTAGAAATTTACAAGAAATTATTTAACTTTTTAAAGTTAAAGCTAAGATAATATAGCTAAATAAATTGTTTACACGTATACCTTGAATGTCCTTGTAGGATTCCAATTGATCTGTTTTTTTAGTTTTTTTTTTTTTTGTTAAATGTTTATTATGAGTTTATTATAATATTAAATAACATTATTAAAAGATAAATTTCAGTTTCACATTAATATGGGATTAAATATAATTAATAGTTAAAAAATATAACAAAAGAAAATAAAAAAGGACAAAGTATTTAAAAAATGCCATGATAAATCCATAACGGAATGCAAGCGGACGGAATAAATGGCAACAGCTCAAAACATCCACATACATACTTGCATATGTATGTACCAGAGGCCTGCTTTGCATCAACACAACTACGAGTACGTAGTGTACGCCAAAGATTACAACAAGATAACATTTCTTACCTCACACAATCGGTTTGATTCATTCATAAATGTGTATGACCTACGAACTACTAATCTACTAATTAATGATCGGTTAATATAAACATTAAGGCTATAACCAAAATAATACCACGCCCTTATTTTTTAATTTTTACACCCTATACTTTTCCATTTCATCCAAAAAAACTTATATATTAAATTTTATGACGATCGGTTAACGACTCCCGTGCCACCCGAGCGATCTTTCTTCTATAGTAATTTGTATGGAGCCAAAGGTGAGTTTTCATGAAAATTCAATAAAAGCGAATTGATCCAATCGATAAAAAATTGTTCCAGTTCATTGTTGTGGTTAAAAACGAATCCATCAAAAATTTTTAAAAAGTCGGATTGAATTTGATTTATTTATATAGGGCAAAAATACCTAAAACGGGCAAATATGCATATTACAGCTACATAAAAATCCAATACTATTTTAATATTTTATTTATGAATGTTCATCGTTGTGGCTAAAAACGAGTCCTACATTACTTTTAAATGATTATTTGTTAAGAAAACGCAATTATAAATTTATTTTTCTGTTTATTTATTAATCAAAATGATTCTATATTGGAAGTATAAGAAGACATAACTAAGGCGCCCCAAATTTAAGGAACAAAAACAAAATAATTAAAACAAATTATGTTACAGTGTTTTATTTGCATATGGACTAAAAACTAGAAAATATTTTTTTCTTAGCCTCAATAAGATTTCTTCTTCAAGATGGGATCTCTCAAATAAAACGCATGCCATATATTGCCATTTAATTTTGTCACAATTTTTAATTTAAATGCGAGCGTTTTATTTGAGATATCCCATCATGAAGAGGAATATTTATTGATGCTAAGTGAAAAATTATTTTCTAGTTTATTCATTTATAAATAAATTAATTTTTTTAATTATTGTTTTTTCTCTCTCTCTCTCTGAATGTAATCTTTTCTATTTTCTCTTGTACTTGGGTGACAATATTTATTGTAAGCAAGCGGAGAGAAAATAATTGTGCATTTTTGGAACAAATTCGGTCTGAAGGTCGACAAAAATTTTCGGACAGAGAACACGTCAACCACGCCATATGACTTTCGGTCAGAGTTCGGACCTAAATCGCATCCGAATTCTCACCGAACTCTGATGTTTATTTGTTTGCTGGGAAGTTAAAGGAAGGGGTTCCGATTATTCTGGATTAAACATGCATATATTGTAGGCATAGATGAGATTATTAATTATTTCAGGCGATATTGCTACCCGGGCTGTTTTTGCTGCTTCAAATAATTTATCTTCGGCTTTGCACGTTTTACGATTGATTTTTGAGTTAACAATCACCTAAGCTCGTTATATTCCTGGAATACTGTGTAACAAAATTCAATGCCATATTCGCAATTTTTTTTAGTATTTGTGTCTAGCCACAACAATGATCGGTCCGGTGGCACTGTTTAACGTTAAAAATAAAATTTGATATACAAGGTTGTCGAAATGGGAAAAATTACATCCCTAAGAGAATTGTGGGTCTATCTCGTTTCCTTTTGCATGTTACTTAAAAATGCACAAAAAAATAGTAGCGGTTCAAAAGCAAAAACAGGTAGCGACTGTAGCGATTTTCAAAAGTCAAAAAAAGTCAATTTTCCAAATACGCTTCTAACAGTTCGTTTTTTGTATAATAATTTAAATTTTGACAACTACATACATACATATGAACACTTCAATTAGAAAAAAATTAATTAAAAATCTCAAGAGTCCAACAAAGACAAATGAAATTATCTCTTGAATCTTATTTTATGGATAAATCAAGTATTAATTATATTCTGCGCCTGCCTGCCTTTTGCGAAACAGTCAAAGGGCTCTTGAGTAACAAACAATGGAATTGGCAATAAAAGTTGTATCATTAGCTTATGAAACGGAGTTGAAGGAAATACAAACCTGAATGTTAGTATTGATTTCATAAGCATCATTATTAGCATTGCGGAACATGACGAAAACAAAAAGAGCGAGATGGAAACAAGATGATTTTTTATTATCATGAATCCTTTTCATCTCTACTATGTCCATAACTACATTATATACAAATTAGGCCAAACTTAAACTTTTAATGGTAACAAGGGATTTAAACAACATTATACAATAATGTTTAAAATTTGCAATCGATGGAAGCAACATTAATTAAGGTTAATGAACCTGGCTGCGTTTGTTAACACTAACCCTTGTCGCTGTCATTTTACAAACCCCCTTTTTATAAAGATCTGCTACTCCATCAAAATCTCACAGGTAATGAAAATAAATACAACGGAATATGACACACCTAAACACAGCCAGATAAGACGAGCAACCAACCAACTACCATCACCACTCCAAAACAACCAAAGCAATTTGCCAAGAAAACTAATTTCCTTTCTGTTCAGCTGGGATGTTCATTGGTAAAAGTGTAAATATAGTTGACTGTTGTCGATGGTAACGGTGAACCGAAACTATGTATTATGGAGGATATTTATGAATTAGGGTGACCAAATTGTGCCAGGTGTATTTAAAAGATATGTAATATTGCAGAAGACGTATGAATCGTTCCATTGGCAATTGACTGTAATAATATTATTTTTTTTTTTTTCAATGATTTGAAAATTTGGTAACAGCACGAGAGAATATAGCCCACGATTTTCTGTATACTCCAGTTAAGTTTTTTTCTCTGGTGCTCATAGCCCCCATTTGGACCAGTTCACAGTTGGAAAAAAAACCTACAAAAAATATATGGAATGACGATTTCGATGAAGGCCGCTACTTACTACTTACGAAAAATGTACATTTTCATCCAATTTGGTTCGAATATGTGGTCTGAAACCTTAAAAAACTTTAAAGTGGTCTTTCCCCTGGTAAAAACACGATATATAATTTTAAGCTAAATCAGTGGATTATTGTAGGTAAAATCCTGAAAATACACTAAATCGGGTGGTGCGTTTTAATGGGCTACACCCCTGCATCAAAGATGGTCACAACCAATGTATTGAGTAATTAATGATAAAGGAGCTCCTCGGGTTTTGTGTTACATTGAAATAGCAGGATACCTCGAGACATTTTATACATATCCTATTATAAAATGGCTAACTAAAACCAGTAAGGAAAGTCGAGCGGGGTCGACTATATGATACCTACACCTATGTAAACATGAAGAAAATTGGATAAATAGTTTCTCTTCAGTAATAAAAGTACTTAGCTCCAATGTTAATCTGAACCGATTTCGCTTATGGAAACGAATTTGGAGAAAAATACAAATTAAAAATCAAACCTCTCTTAGCATCTAGCCAGGAGCTGGTAGCTAGCCAAATATAAGCGGTAAGAACTGGAAACAGTTCTGACACACTTCATCAGCAAAATATTAAAAACTCAACGCCTCTGTTCGTCCCGAAAGATGTACAACGTACGTATGCGAAAAAAATAAAAAGGAACGCAAAGTTAATTCTCGTCAAAATCCCGCTCATTTATACTAAAATTGTCGAGGATAACGAGAGAGCCAAATCTGCCACAACGCCCATCGTCCTTCTGTCCCTTATCAACACAGGGCAATGGGGTAAAGTAGAAAAAAAGAGTATGAAAGTTATGGACTATGTATTTACAAACGAAGAATCACTTGTGCCCCATTTCGACTTTAGCGAAGTACATCATGGTTAGAGGGTAATAAAATGCATGGATGAGTTCTCAAACGTATTTATTAAAAAAATACATAGCCATACTTGGGACGACATCAGTTTGATGCTGATCCCGGTCCAAGAAATCTCAATGAAATCACGTGTCAATGTTGGGTGTCCAGGACGGCCCGAAACTGCTGAAAGGTGTGGCTAAGATGAACAAGGATGTTCCAATGGACGAGTGGTCCGTAATCGCCACTGAGGAAGCCAACAACAACAGCAAGATTCTAGTTTTCTCAATAACAGAAGCTGGAGTGGAGGCTTTGAAAGCTGTTCAGTGTGGCATAAGGGAGGTCGAATTCAAAAACTCCCGAATGGAGAAGTCCGCCTAGATGAAGTCGACGACATGCGACTACGTGATCTAGGAATGTGGAGACAGGTAGTGCATACGTACATGTCTGGTTGCTTCACAAAATACAGAGAGAAGTTGCAATTAGTCAAATTTTCAAGTATGAAAGAATAGAGTAACGGATCTCCACTGACGGGCCAAGCCATTAAGGTATACACAAACGGTTCTAAAATGAATGGGGGAGTCGATTCAGGTGTCTCCTCGGAAGAAACAAAAACATCTGCATCCACAACGCTACGAAAGCTGTGCTACTGGCCATAATATACTTCTAAAGCATCACACATGAAGCTCAGTTGGAATTTTTGTTGACTGCCAAGCGACTCTCTCAGCAAAGAATGTAAAGAAATAGTTGCTAAGTTAGACATTACGCTGACCTTTATTTCCGCCAACGTTGTGCTGTTGTTGTGCAAATCATTGCATCCTCGTGAACATAAAAATGTGCAATAATTCGTTAACATAAGGTTAAATCAACTGAACCGTTTATCATTCTTATGATTGAACAGGATTTATTCAATATTTTAGGTCATCAAGGCTGGCCTCATCGATCACAGGTGATTGGCCATTTATTTTCTGACTCGTATTCACATGTGCCGAGCTGTACACGACCGCTTATTTGATTTTCATCAAGTCAATGTATCTACTATTGACAACCGTAGGCACGTCAGCTATATATCCTCCATGGAGTTTGGTCCCATCTTTACACATCGTAATATTTGTTCAAAATTGGGTAAAGCTCGAGTATAGACTATATCTTTACACTCGGTACCTCCAGCAGAAAAGTTGAACAAATGCATGGTATAAGTTCGAAAATGGTCCATTCGTTCTGCACCTTCGCAAAAAATAATTCAAAAAATTCCGCTCTATCTCTTTATCCTTTAAGTAAGCATGATTACTCTATAAAAGAGCTTGCTGTAGGATCCAAACTTTTCACATTGTCATTTATGTTCCTAGTGTTCGCCTAATTGCACCTAAATTACTGTTCTCGAATCGTGTTTACATCTTTATCGGATGTTATCCTTTTGTTCCTAATATATATTTATGTATATGCTTATTTTTTACCGATACTCCTCGAAGTTTCCGAAAATTCCTAACAAAATTCATATTTTGTTCACGTCCGACCACTAAATGCTTCAATGCCTTACCGTGTACTACGAAGGAGCGTGGTGTATTTAAGGGTAGCGGCAGTGGCAAAGGTAGGTTGACACAATCTCATATTAATAACGACACCACTTGCTTTTAGCACTATGGAACTTACGTTTTTTTTTTTACTGCAAACCATTGAATCCATACGATAAGGCATGTCTACAAAAGTGGTAAACAAACACATTCACAGGCATGACTTGTGAACTCATAGGCTGGGGAAATGACTTGAGACACAACAAATAACTGTGTTTTAAAATGTAATAACCAATATGAGGTAGGGGTAGGTTAGTCAGCCAATTGCGGTGGGATATGGTGCTATGCTCGGTATGATAGGCGGTACACATTTAATAAGATGACATGCAATACTAGTTTTTAGAGGTAACCACATGCATATGTACATACGAGTACATATCTACCAAAAATAATGAAACAATATTTGTGTTTTGTTAAATAAGGTACCTGCAAAAACATTTCTAACAAAATTTGTTTACCACTGCACATTTTCTTTCCAAAGGCACACACACCGTATAAGCCTTATCATAAAATTCCAGTTTCTTGTTATGTTGCTATTTTTTCTCCCTATTTTTTCTGTCATATCAAAATGTCATCTTAGCACTGCACAAGAATCGACTAGCCTTAAGCATTTCACTCTACTGTATACTTTGTGTTAACTTGTGCCTGTCGCTATACGGATTTTGTGTTTCCACTATGCTTTTATATATCTTTTTCTTGTTCTTTCTATTTGTGTGTTGTCCTTTCAAAATGTTGCTCAAACCGTCAGCCACACTTCAAAAAAAACTTACTAACCTGGCAAATGTAGTAAAGAAAATCGTAGTCTGGACTTTTGTGCAGTTTTTTAAGTTGCTGTTTACGAAACTCTCGAATACAAAACATGCAAGAGGAAAGGCATTTGTTTGCGAAAAGTTTTCCCTTTTAATTCAGTTTTCTTTTTAAGTTGCATGATTTCTAGACTGGTTGTTTAGACATAATGCACACTTTGCTTTATCACAGTTTCCAGTACTTGGCTTGTTCGTTTATGTATGCGTCAGGCACAGAGTAAATGTGTCGGAAACCTGTGGCGAATGAAGCGAAAGCTTTACATAAATATTATCAGTTGTCGTAGGGTACGCAGATTTAAAGACGTTTTCAAATGGAGCTTAAAGTTTTATTTTATTTTTTATTTGTTTTATGGTTTTATTTAATCACTATAAACTAAAGCTTTAAGAACAGTCTCCAGCAATGATTGAAAGGTCAATCCAGCAGAAGACGAATATAAGCATAACATTGCCTAGAAGATATCTACCATTAGAACTGTAACCACATTAATGCTATGCTCGTGTTCGAGTATTTTGTTCGCATTGATATCAGCAATATTTCTCGGAATACATACTTCGAGCAATGTTGGTCCCTGCTTTGGAGACGGGTTCATCCCGTTTGCCAGATCTACATACTCCAAATGTCAGCATCGTTTTGATGTAATTAATGCATGAAGGTCTTCATATTAAGACCGCTAGTTATGTTGATGTTGATTCTTTCTTCGGCGGAATATCTCCCTGGTATTTTCAACTTCGTTAAAAAAGTCAGCGAGTCTCTATGAGTCGGAGTAGTTTGAGCCATGCTAGGTTGATGAATCCAAAAAGAACCGGAGAAGTGGGATTTGCCTTACTTATGCATTAGTCTGTTCATAATAAACTTATCTGTCTTGATCTATACAGTAGAGTAACTAAAACTGGAATGTATGGAGGCAGGGATATAGTGTCAAACCGCTAAGCTAAGACGCAACTGTCTGGAACTTTTCAACACTCCTCGTGAGATTTTACACTCCTTTATAAAAGATGATCAAAAGATCCACACTTCTAAGGTGAAGGATGACACTCCTACAAGGAAGGAGGATTGCAACACCTCGCTAGACTTCAAAATTGTAGCAATCTGTCAGATAATTGCCTCAGACTTTTTCTCTACTGTCTTCTCTGTACGCTTCTGACCGAATCAGTTTTCGGAAATATCAAAAGGCATTTGGAAGGCATTAAACGTCTGGAGCTTGCTAATATCAATGCACATCGTGAGCTTAAGCGTTTCGTAATAAAAAGAGGTGTACACAAGGGTTATGACTTTTTGACATTTTTTTCAAAAACGATGGATGAACTTTTGCCTATTGCCTATCACTACAATAACGTTTATTCCACTGAAATATAAAAAAGTTCATACACAAATCGATTCTAAATTCTTTTCTTTAATATATGAAGTGAAAACAATTTTTTTGTTCTCAAAAACTTTTTCTTGTTGCATGAATAAACGTATGCCTACGAATAACTAAGATAACGCTCATTCCATCCAAAAAATGAAAAATGTCAAGCACATAAAAACTTTAAAAATTTTGATTTTTTTGTTTTAGTTAGAAAACTATATCTTTGAAAAAAGTTTTTACGAGATTTTTAAGATTCTCAAAATTAAAGAAAATTTGTGAGAAACAAATGTTATGTCAGTTTGCTATCTCATGTTGCTCTAAATTTTATTTTATTTTTTATATAAAGTTAAATTTTAATTAAATATCTCCTTACAGTGACTTGAAAAAATTGCTAATAATTATGATAAATTCAAATTTTAAATTAATTTTGTGCGTGAGGGTTTTCACCGAATCACCTTATAATTAAGATTTTATGTAATCTTATGTAGAAACTTATCACGCTATGATACAGGGATATGAGGTTGTAAAAAAATTCTTAATCCTAGTGTACACCGAAAATTAATAGCCCACATTCTGAAGTCGCCCTTACGAGGTAAAAGGAGATTATAACAGCTCGGCAGATTTCAACATTGTGGTATCCTGTCTGATACATGACGTGTCTTGACATTCTGCCACTGACCGCAGCACTTATCTCAGCCATGAAAACCTGTCTGTAAAGTCTTCAGAGAATTTGGCAATAACCCTTCAGAGAGCTGCCCTGTCTCTCCGATAGGGTAGCTAAAAATACTGCCAAAAATAATTCAAAAATTCCCATGTTCTTCTTTCTCAAACAAACCCTGAGAACCTAATGACTCTTGAAGTCAACAGGCAAGACCACAATCCAACATTGATTGGTACAGGATTGAGGGAATTGAGGGCAACAGATAAGTCGCACTGTAACCAAGGAAAGTAGGATAATTGGATATCTGTCGCTTTTATCGAAATGACAGCAACAAATTCAATGGCCTGTGTTTTATTTTAACTTTCCCTTTATAGAAATTCCAGAGAGTGACAGTGCGAATTAGTTTGCTATGCCGTAGAGCGCTCATATAGGGTGTTTTTTAAGCTAGATAGAACTCTAAATTGTAAAAAGTAACACAAAAAAATTAAATTTTGATGAAACTTTTTTTTTATTTGTTTCAGTATACTCTGACAAATTATCATCAATAGACTCACGCTTGAACAACGCTACGAAATTATCCAAATTTACTTTGAAAATCAGTCGTCGATTCGCGCAACTTATAGAAGACTTCGTCATTTGTATGGCGTACATAATCGTCCATCTGAACAAGCGCATTTTTGGCTTAACGGGTTTGTTAATAAGCAAAATTGCCGCATATGGAGTGAGACCAATCCACAAGAGACCCTACAGACTCCATTACATCCAGAAAAATGCACCGTATGGTGCGGTTTTCAAGCTGGTGGCATCATCGGACCTTATTTCTTCAAAAATGAGGCCGGAGCTCACGTTACGGTCAATGGAGATCGTTACCGCACCATGATCAATGATTTTTGTTTGAAAATATGGATGACATTGATCCGGAGGAGATGTGGTTTCAACAGGATGCCATACTGCGAACGCAACCATCGTGCGATTTGACACCTCTGGATTATTTCCTGTGGGGCTACGTGAAGTCACTGGTTTATGCTGATAAACCAGCAACAATTGATGTCTTGGAGGCCAGCATTGTTCGTGTTATTCGTGACATACGGCCAGCAGTGCTCGAAAAAGTGGCCAAAAATTGGACGTCCAGAATGCACTTCGTCAAGAACAGCCGCGGTTCCCATATGCCCGAAATCATTTTCAAATGTTAATTTCACGTATTGATCTTTCGAATTAAACAAAAATTGTGATTACAATTTAATTTTTTGTGCTATTTTTTACAATTTCAAGTTCTATCGGGCTTAAAAAACACCCTATAGGTATTACTGATGTCATCCAAAACGCCAAATTTCCATAACATTGAGCCCACACGGAATCTCAATGGTAAAGATTAATAAGTGTTGTCAATGTATCGTAAAATATCCTGTCAGGATTGTGGTCAAGGTGGATTCGCTATTAAATTCAGCAAAGATGCAAACAAAGGCGAATCGTTCCACTTCTTTGGACAATAGCGTAGACTCTTGAATTAACATATGCACAATACAAACACAGCATTACACGCCACACATATCAGTCGAGGATAGAACAAGCCGTGCGACTTAACAGTCGTGGGGTGTTTTAACATATCGAAAAACTTAGATACCACCAGACTAGTCAAGATGGTCATGGACACCCTTCCCAACTATCTCTGTGGAGGCCAATCGTTTGCAGAATTAAAAACTAAGAAGTTTCCTGCTGGAACACTGTTCACCATTTGAACTGCTGAAACGAGGCTCATCTAAACACATTGGTCGATGGTAGCGTTATTCCGGTTACCACCTGTTGTGTATAAGATTCGACAATTTCTTAAAGTCGCCCTCGCAAATCACTTCTATTTGCAGTTCCTAAATGTAGGGACAATGTTCGCGAGTCGCTAGCCGCCAACACTTCAGGCGTTTACATAGGAACCTTTTTAAGATATTCGCTCAACTGTTGTATACACACTAGACTGGTTTTAACTCAAAGGGAAAAAATCGATGTCGGATTTTTTAGGCGGCACCTCACTAAAGTGTTTAGCTTTGTTAGATTTTAAGATTGCCAAAGTATGAGCACAATCGAAATATGTTAACACGTGCCACTGGCACCTAGAAATTTCCATAGTAATTTGTATGGACCAAAGGCGAATTTTCACGAAATTGCTCTCGTCCAATCGATGAAAAAATTTTACCATTTGTTTGTTGTGGCTAAAAAACTAATCCTACAAAACATGCATTACCAGAAAACTGACAATTAATGGATAATTTCTTAAACGTTTTACGAAGCAAAACTACTCACTTTACTCATTACCACTTAATGAGTAATGCGAAACGTGGCACAGATCGTGTGTGTCCGACTACAAAAGCGAGATTTTGGTTAGCAAAATTACGAAGAGTTGGTAGTGTACTTGTAAGCATTTAAAGAATCCTTAATGTATAATATTAATATTTTCAGATTTTTAAAATACACTATTTTACTCTTATAATATTATTGTTCCTACAATATCTCTTATCTGCGTGTGGCGCAGTGTGTAGTGTGTTACAAATCAAAAGTTCGCATGTTCAAATACAGCAGAGAGCAAAATAAAAATCTGGAATCCATTGAACAAACATTCATCTCGAATGTTCTAAAAATAGAACCAAGCAAATATTTGGGAACCACACGAGCCGAATTACCCATCACCACTACCAAAAATTACTATGTAAACCCATTTGGTATTTTTATGCTCTCTGTAGGATTTGAACGTGCGAAATTCTAATTAGTAGCCAAACACACTACACGCTGTGCCACGAGTAGGATCGTTAAGGGTCGCATAAACGCTTCCATGTGCCCCACCAATGAATAAACAAATGAATTATGAATATAATATTATAAATATATATTAGAATCACAATAAACAAATTTTTTACATAAATTAAATTATATTAAAATTTATAAACGGACTGACATTATTTAAAGTAAACATGTATGACTACCGTTTCGCCTCTCATGTCAAATACAAATAAAGGGTTAACTTTTTTACTCCTTACAACACAACAAAATTCCTTTTATTTATTTAATGTTGAAACGAAAAATCTATTAGATTTTATAGCTTTTTTATTATCTTTTATAACAAGGAATTTCTCGAGCTTTTATGTTTTGTTTTTTTTTTTTTTAAGAAATTCGCTTTTTATATTGTCGTTATTTTCCAGAATTTAAGTATAATTGTGTGGCCTAAAAAAGATCAGTATCCTTCTAGGTGGCCCTTAAATATGTAATGACCAAATGGCTACCAAAGTCTCCAGCATTTGTATAGCTAATTTTATTGTTTATTTTCTCTATGATGAGGTTTTTAATGGACTTCGTCGTCCCAACTTTCCAACCTAAATTTTTTCTATTTTAGTCACGTTTTTTCTATGTTTGGTTTTTGGTTGTTTCATGCTCATTTAGTATGCGCTTTATTTTTTGTTTGTCCTATTTCCACGCCTTTCATTTAACCCTGCTTTAAGTGTATACACCATTTGACAGTATGTTTTACCATAGAAAATCGTGTTAGGTATTTATTTTTTAGTTATTTTTGTCCTTCTATTTGTTGTCGTTTCAATTAGATGAGAAAAGATGTTGCTGTTTAGAACAAAAAATGATTTTTTATGTTTTAGTATTAATTTGAGAAAGAAAAGAGTATTGTCTTTTCTACAAAATGTGACTTCAATTGATGAAAAAGACATCTTAGTTTAAATAAAAAATTACAGCCAATTTAAGCCGAAAATGTACATATAAACTCATGGTATAAATATACAAGGTAACTATTTTGATTTTTCAAAATAGTCTGGCTTAATCCCTTTTGTTGTTTTAATATTTAAAACAACAAGTTTATTAGTGGAGAAGGTTTGGCATTGTTCGCCAAGGGGTGAGGCAAGGAAGACTAGTTTCGATCCACGCCACTGGATCTCATCAGTTCCCTTTGTTTCTTGTTTGTGGATATTCTCCACCGAAGTTATTTTTCAATAACTTCTTCAACAAGAAACTTTTTATACCCAAACATCAATCGTCAGCTCGAAGTATAAACGTAAACAAAGAAAAACCTTCAATGAGAAGTTTTTCTTTGGTAACCTAACACAACTCCGACGAAAGTGTTTACGAAACAAAGCAAACCTTCTTCCACTCGTATGTGTCGTTGATTTTTCAACAAATGCACATACCCAAATGCTGTTTGGTAGCTTATATACCAACAACACACAAAACCGTGCCAGTGTTTCTCAAATAGAACATTGGTGGCGTTTATTTAATTGGGATAGCTGTTACAATTTTGATTTTTCAAAATAGTCTGGCTTAATCCCTTTTGTTGTTTTAATATTTAAAACAACAAGTTTATTAGTGGAGAAGGTTTGGCATTGTTCGCCAAGGGGTGAGGCAAGGAAGACTAGTTTCGATCCACGCCACTGGATCTCATCAGTTCCCTTTGTTTCTTGTTTGTGGATATTCTCCACCGAAGTTATTTTTCAATAACTTCTTCAACAAGAAACTTTTTATACCCAAACATCAATCGTCAGCTCGAAGTATAAACGTAAACAAAGAAAAACCTTCAATGAGAAGTTTTTCTTTGGTAACCTAACACAACTCCGACGAAAGTGTTTACGAAACAAAGCAAACCTTCTTCCACTCGTATGTGTCGTTGATTTTTCAACAAATGCACATACCCAAATGCTGTTTGGTAGCTTATATACCAACAACACACAAAACCGTGCCAGTGTTTCTCAAATAGAACATTGGTGGCGTTTATTTAATTGGGATAGCTGTTACAATTTTGATTTTTCAAAATAGTCTGGCTTAATCCCTTTTGTTGTTTTAATATTTAAAACAACAAGTTTATTAGTGGAGAAGGTTTGGCATTGTTCGCCAAGGGGTGAGGCAAGGAAGACTAGTTTCGATCCACGCCACTGGATCTCATCAGTTCCCTTTGTTTCTTGTTTGTGGATATTCTCCACCGAAGTTATTTTTCAATAACTTCTTCAACAAGAAACTTTTTATACCCAAACATCAATCGTCAGCTCGAAGTATAAACGTAAACAAAGAAAAACCTTCAATGAGAAGTTTTTCTTTGGTAACCTAACACAACTCCGACGAAAGTGTTTACGAAACAAAGCAAACCTTCTTCCACTCGTATGTGTCGTTGATTTTTCAACAAATGCACATACCCAAATGCTGTTTGGTAGCTTATATACCAACAACACACAAAACCGTGCCAGTGTTTCTCAAATAGAACATTGGTGGCGTTTATTTAATTGGGATAGCTGTTACAATTTTGATTTTTCAAAATAGTCTGGCTTAATCCCTTTTGTTGTTTTAATATTTAAAACAACAAGTTTATTAGTGGAGAAGAATCGAAACTAGTCTTCCTTGCCTCACCCCTTGGCGAACAATGCCAAACCTTCTCCACTAATAAACTTGTTGTTTTAAATATTAAAACAACAAAAGGGATTAAGCCAGACTATTTTGAAAAATCAAAATTGTAACAGCTATCCCAATTAAATAAACGCCACCAATGTTCTATACAAGGTAACATCAATACCCCGCTGATTTAACTGTGCTGTTATATTAGTGTCAAATTCATCACAGTATTTTGTATTTTTATTTCTATTTTCGATGTTCATTAGAAATATATATTTTTGAAGGCAAAATATCATTCAGAAAAAATATTTCCCAAGTACGAATTCTGTCAAGGCAAAGACTTATTGAGTGAAAGACAAAAAAATATTTTCAAGCTTTTAACTTAATTGATATACCCTCGGTACTAAGACTAGCGAGGGTATATACATTTTCATAGGGACAAAATGTGCCTCATCCAAATAGTGCTTTAGACCCCATGTATGTTAACCGAAATCAGCTTCAGACAATTTGGAGCCGATTTAGTCATGATCGTCCGTCTGTTTGTAAGGCTGGATTCAGCGCACAATAATTCTCGAATACAAATTTTAAACAAACATAAACAAAGACACATAAGAAAAAATGGTGAAGAAAGAACCATTGTTGCCCGGATTATGGGAGGAGGTAAGAAATGTATCATTTGTGTATGTGACCGGGATATACGGTATAAATATGTGGATATTTTGTTATTGAATATTGTCCCGCTTCTTTTCTCACAAAAAAAGGAATTTTCAAAAAAAAAAAAAAAATAAATAAAAAAATAAAAATTAAAAATACACAAAATTTATGGGAATTAATTATTATTTAAAATATATAAAAAGTTTCGAAATACTTACATCATAGTTTTCTGGCAAACCAGGTGGACCTGGTGGTCCCGGAGGACCCGCTACACCAGGCATACCGTCGACACCTGGTTCACCCTTTTGGCCCTGCAGACCTTCGGGACCACGAGGGCCAGGATCGCCCCTATCGCCGCGGTCACCCTTAGGACCGGGGGCACCGCGTTCACCTGGCACCCCAGTAGCACCCTAAATTAACGAAGGACAAGAGAAAGAAAAGAAGAGAATAATAAAATATTAATTAATAAAATGCATCATACTTTTTTGTTAGCTTAAAAATCCTTAAAAATAAAATAAATTGATTTTACTTCAGGCTTTTACCACTACTGTCTGGCGACCATAGACCTAAATTAAGGTGTGTTGTGTTATTTTATAGGTTACAAGAGAATTAACAAAGCAAAGCATACAGATATGACATGATTGTGGGTAGGTTTTTATTGTATTAAAATCCATTTGGCCCTCGTCAACACTTTACAAGCGTTTTCCTTGAACTATGGGCTTAGTTTTATTATATGCAATAATTTATAAAATTGGCGTTTAAATCACAAATAATAAACGGAAGTAAAGGGCAAATGGTATAAAAAAATGTCTACGTCCTTTGGGGTCATAAAATTTACACTACATTGACACTCCTTGTTTTACTAATACAACGATTATAACTAAAAGTCTAACACCATAAAACTAAGTGGAAGTTGGGGAGGTTAGCCTAAGAATTCCCTCTTCAAAGCGGGTGTAAATGTGAAACTCTTGGCATTGTTGGTATTTAAGCTTTAGATGTGTTAGCTGTTAATGTCACCCCATGAAGATTTGTTTTTCCCTTCCTTAGGTTGGCACTTTCACTTATTCCACGCCTCCTTTTACGTTCGCTCTGCTTCTTATGTCTGGAAAATTTATCACCAAGTGAATGGAAATGGAATGGCAAGAAAACAACAACAACAAAAAACAATGTCTTACAACAAGAAATAATCATGTTTTCTTAATGATTGCGTGTTCCGATATATCGTTGAAAGAAAAGTGTTTGCTGTTGCTGTTGTTAACGCTCCCTATGATAGGAGAACACGAACGGGCCGGGCTGACTGGAAAAGAAAAGGAATCTTCAACAGCATTGTGTGTAACTTTGTTTTGCTCTGCGGTATTTCTTATCGGATTAAATTAATTGCTGTAAGTAAAAAGGGATTACCATGATGATGGTGGTGGCCATACCGGAATTTCCGACATTTCAACATATTTCATCAGTTTGTGTGTTTGCTGTGTCTATTTTTTTGCATCCGTTTATCACAACTGACTGACAAGATATGAAAGACCATCGGTGTTACAATTTTACCCAGAGATAGTCTCATATAAATTTATAGAATGGAACAACATGTTACCTCATTATGAGCCTTACATAAGAAAAGTGTTATTTTTTGTGTTGAAAATATAGGTTGTAATAAAATATTTATATGCACATATGTATGTGGAAAAAGTAGGATAAAACGAAAATTACATAAAGGCGTATCAAGTAACATCGGAAAAAATGTTTCTCTGAAGCATTCTAAGAATTTCAATTGCGAAAAATTAGCGAAAAACAGTTTGGATTCCATAACTAGTTTCTACACGAAAGAAGTCTTCAATCAAGTTTCAAATTGCAGTTTTTTTAAGTATTACATTTAAATCCTGAAAATATTAGATCTCTCAACTGTTTTATTAGGAGATAAATGAAGATTTAGTAAAAAATCCCAAAATTTTACATGTCAAAATAAAGTTTAAACTCTTGCCAAACGTACGATTTCACTGTGCAACACGAAAATTATTAACCATATTCTGACACCGCAGCGTGATAGAAGACCAAAAAAGAGAGGACACGTGTCAGGACTATATCTTTCAAACCGTTAGGAAATTTGAATTTATCTCAGAGGCAAACTTGTAACTCTTGTCTTAAAGAACAAAAATTTTGAACACATATAACCCATCAAACTTCATCAACAGGGTCAAAATCGCCATGGTCAAATTTCTTTTAAATTTTTTCTCAAGTTTTGTTATACAGCTATCAAACCGATCAAATTTGAAGCAAACAACCAACTACAAAAATGTACCTCAGATCTCAATAAAAATCTTCCTAGAATATACGAACTCTGTATAGACGGTTCTTAAAGGTCAGCATAGCAAAGCAAATGTGATTTGTATCCTGTTTTCTCTGGTTCTGGTCCACAGATACTAAACCGTTCAATATTCAAGAAAACAACTAACTACAATAATATAGCAAAGACATCAATAAACAACTTTCTAGAACATGTGAAACGTCTATGAACGGTTCTTAATGGTACTTACTTACTTACTTAGCTGGCCTTTTACAGAACATTTGTTCCATAAGCCGAACTAAGAAAAAATCTACAATCCTCTCTGTTTGCTACTGTGTTTTCCCAATCTGGGATATGTAGCTTACTGATATCTCGTTTCACTTGTTCGCTCCAACGAAGCTTTCGCCTTCCAGATCTGCGAGAACCTCCATGCGGCCCGTATTTATACGCCTTTTTAGCGGGTTCATCATCACTCATTCTTATAACATGGCCTAGTCATCGCAATCGTTGTATCTCGATTTGTTCAACTACAATGATGACATTGTATAGTTGGTACAGCACGTTGTTCATACGACGCCTATATTCGCCGTCAACACAGATTGGCCCGTAGATCTTTCGAAGAATTTTTCTCTCGAACACACCAAGCACTGCCTTATCTGCTTGAGCAAGTACCCATGCTTCGGAACCATACATTAGCACGGGTAGTATCAGTGTTTTGTAAAGTGTTACTTTTGTTTGACGAGAGGTGGCTTTATTCCTAAACTGCTTACTCAGCCCAAAGTAGCATTTGTTAGCCAACACTATTCTTCTTCGTATTTCACAACTGATGTTATTTGTTGCGTTTATGGCAGTGCGAAGGTAGACGAAGTGCTTTACTACCTCAAAATTGTAGGTATCAACATTCACAAATGGTGCGGGGTTTGTGGAAATATTAAGCGTCGATACCATCAACTTTAGCAGATTCTCTTTCGACTTTTGCAAAGGTGTCAGTTACTTCCTTTACCGATCGACCCATGATGTCAGTGTCGTCGGCAGAAGCCATTAACATATGGTTGTTCGTGTATATCGTTCCATTTCTTTTGACGTTCGCGTCTCGTATGACCTTTTCCAGCAGGATGTTGAATAGATCACACGACAGGCCGTCTCCTTGTCTGAAAACTCTTTTGGTAATAAACTCTTCGGAGAGATTCTTTCCTATTTTAACTGAGGATCTCGTCTCAGTTAATGTCATTCTACAAAGCCGAAAGAGCTTTGCAGGAATACCAAAATCAGACATGGCTTGGAACACCTTTGTACGTATAGGGCTGTCGAATGCTGCATTATAATCGACGAAAAGATGGAAGGTGTCGATCTGCATTTCTTGGGTCTTTTCCAGGATTTGTCTCCAAGGTAAATATCTGGTCAATGGTGGATTTGCCAAGTCTAAAGCCGCACTGATAGGGTCCAATAATTTCATTGACCATAGGCTTTAGTCTCTCACACAATATGCCAGATACTATCTTATATGCAATAGGGAGCAGACTTATGCCCCTGTAATTGGAGCACACAGTCTTATCACCCTTCTTGTGGACTGGACATAAGATGCTCACGTTCCAATCGTCGGGTACCCGTTCTTCCTGCCAGATGCATACACCTTTTCAGCGTGTCGCCTCCGGTTTTGAACAGCTCGGCTGGTAGGCCATCTGCTCCTGCCGCCTTATTATTCTTTAGCCGGTTTATTGCTGTCCTTACCTCATCTTGGCTGGGCGGCATACATTCAACACCATCTTCTGGGATTGGATCTGTGGTATCTTCGCCGTCTTCACTGATATCGGATACCAACAGTTTGGAAAAATGTTCTTTCCATATCCTGAGCAGTATCAGTATCAGTTACCAAATTACCTTGTTGATCTATACAGGAGGATATGCCTGTACCAAAGCCATCAGTTTGATGCTTAACTCTTTGGTAGAATTTTCGGACTTCGTTCTGTCTCCTGTACATCTCTATTTGTTCACACTCCCTCTTTTCCATCTCTCTCTTTTTCCTGCGGAAAAGACGTTTCTCCTCTCTCCTTTTCTCTCGATACCTCTCTCGTGCGCTACGCGTTGCTACTGATTGTAAAGTAGCCCTATATGCCGCATTTTTTCTTCTGTAGCAGCACGGCACTTCTGGTCATACCATGGATTCTTTGGTGGAGGTCTCTGGTATCCAAGTACTGATTTTGCGGCAGTTTGCATGGAGTGGGCAATATTTTGCCATTGTGCTTATATGTTATCGGGATGAGAAGCGCTTTCATTAAGCAATTGGGTCAGTTGAGTGGAATATGCTGTGGCTATCTGTTGTGTTTGCAGCTTAGCGATGTCCAACTTTCGTGTTGTGTCTGTCCGTGCTTTATTTGCAACGTTAAGACGGGTACGTACCTTTGCTGCAACGAGGTAATGGTCCGAATCTATGTTTGCTCCTCGGAATGATCGTACATCCAACATGCTCGATGAATGTCTTCCATCTATCACAACGTGGTCAATTTGATTAATTGTTCTTTGGTCTGGAGACAGCCAAGTGCCCTTATGAATATCGAGATGCTTAAATCTGGTACTGCTAACTACCATGTTTTTTGCCGCTGCGAAGTCTATGAGCCTCATTCCATTGTCTGATGCTTCACTATTCAGACTGAATTTCCCGACTGTTTGTCTAAAGATATTCTCCTTTCCAATTTTGGCATTAAAATCGCCCAGAACAATTTTAATGTCATGGGCAGGACAACGGTCATATGTATGTTTCTTTTAAGCGTTCGTAGAATATATCTTTGGTCTGTTCGTCCTTGTCTTCGGTTGGAGCATGAGCGCAGATAAAGCTGATGTTGAAGAATTTTGCTTTTAATCGGATTGTAGCAAGTCTTTCATTCACTGGGGTGAAGCTGGAGACCAGATGTTTTAACCTCTGACCAACTACAAAACCGCAACCAAACTCATGCTTTGTGTCATGGCAGCTATAATACAGTGCGTCACCTTTAGGTGTTGTTGTGACATCTTTCCCAGTCCATCGTATTTCCTGTATGGCAGTAATGTCGGCCTTTTACTTTTCAAGTGCATCTGTCAGCGCGTAAACTGCACCTTCTCTATAAAGAGTGTGAACATTCCAGGTGCAGATTCGCAGATCATGGTCCTTAAAACGTTTGCGGGGGTCGTCAACTTTAGAGGGGTTTGTTTTTCTTTTTTTACGTTTTCGTCGGGGTTACTAGCCCGATGCCCAAACCCAAGTTTTTAACGTTCTTATGGGTGAACGCGCGGCACATGTTAGCTCACTACCTTTAACGGGTGTTAAAGGTAGCTCCCCAGGTGAGATGAGAGAGGGACCAAGATAAATCCTGGACTTTACCATGTTAAAGCCGGCCAGGACCGTTCCTTGGTATCTTTCATCCCCTACGTCACCCAATGGTAACAATAGCAAAACACTTTTGGATATATTCAAATTTTACACCTTTTCTGCGATTCTGGTCCACAGATACCGCATCGTCCAAAAATTAAGGATATCGTCAACCATAAAAATGTACCTAAGATTTCAATAAACAACTTTTTGGAACATATAAAGATTCTAAGCCACAGCAACATCTGATTAGCTTGAGGCTCATCTCATTTTAGATTCAGCCCTGGGTCTAAAGTTGTGTCGTTCCTGAACGAACTAGTTCCAAGGAACTATTCCGGACAAGGAACTATTGTATAGTTCGTTTAGTTCATTTATATAATTCATTTTCTTTATTTAATCCCACACTCACTTCGATCTTTCACGTTCGGTTCCTTCATCATTCAGATGCGGCCACATTGTTAAATAAACGTAAATCATATCATCGTTACATCGCTGAAAATTATTTATTTTTATGTCAATTCATCTACCAAAAGATGAAAACACAAAGAAGAGAAAGATTCGTTAAACTACTTCACTCTCGGAACTATTTGGAACGAAGGAAATTAAAAGAACGACGAAAGAGAAAGATTCATTGAACTATAACGGTCTCGGAGCTATTTGGAACGAAGGAAATAGAAAGAACGATGAAAGAAAAAGATTCATTGAACTATATCGCTCTTGGAACTACTTGAAACTATGGAACATATTAAGGAACTAGTTCCGTTTCCCAAAAGTAACTAGAAAGATCGATCCGCTCCGATATCCCCAATATTATAATTTAAAATTGTGTTATATTGTCCAATACCGAAATTGGTTAGCTTACGAAATCTTCTGTTAAATTATTCTTGTTATTACATATTTTGGGTCATTCATAAACCGAAATCATTCAGAAATAATGTCAATTTTAAAGCCTTGCAGAGATTGCAAAACAAATCGTTGAAATTAGTCTTCAATCTACCAATAAATTATTCTACTTTGCAACTGTTTAAGAGTGTATGCAATAATATACTTCCTATTTATGGATTGTATAAATATGGGATATTAAAATATGTTTTTAAATCATTGATGAATATTGGTAATCATACACTATTTTTCCGTCAGAATCAAACACATTTCAATACTAGAAATATGATAAACTTAAGAGTACCGAGATGTAGATTAGAGAAAACCAAACAGCGTTTTGAATATGTTGGTGGCTTGACTTATAATAATCTCCCTTTAAACTTGAAAATGTTACAAACAATCTCAAGTTTTAAATCTGCTTCAAAAAAGTATATTTCAGATGATATTGAGTCACTTCTGCTATAGTACTGATTAATGAATGAAATTTTAATTATTATGTTATTTGCGATTACTTGTGTGTATTTGAAATTACGTACAGTGAAATGTATAATTATTTTATTTTTATTTTTAAAATTCATGACTAAATAATAATTTGCCAACTAGTCCCAATTATGCCTCCCGGCGCGGGACCCTTTTTATATTGAATTAAATTGATTTGTAAATAAAAATACATAAAAAATAAAAAAAAATAAAATATAAATGTTTGTCTTTATTTCTTTCTTCATTTCTTTATATTAAGGAACTAGTTCCGTTTCCCAAAAGTAACTAGAAAGATCTATCCGCTCCAGGTATCTGACGTAAAAGAAATGTCACTTAAAAGTGTCGAGCTGAGGTTTTCAACGATATTGTCACGTTCTCACCAATTCATTCTGAATTCTAATAAATGTACATCATGTGTTTGAAATTTTTTCAGTTGAGACACCCATAATGTTGCTGGTTTTGAAAAATATCCCCAATATTAAAATTTAAAATTGTGTTATATTGTCCAATACCGAAATTTGTTAGCTTACGAAATCTTCTGTTAAATTATTCTTGTTATTACATATTTTGGGTCATTCATAAACCGAAATCCAAATGTTTGTCTTTATCATTCTTCATTTCTTTTATTCTTTTGCGGACAATCATTCAAAACATTTTTTGGCAGCTGATGTTGGAGAATTTTAGCCATAGCATTTCTATAATGTGAATGGATTATTTAGCGAATAAATACTTAAGGTTTGCCTTAGCATTTTTCTACTGCAGTTAAACATGTTGCTAAGGAGGGGGTGGTAAATAAAGACGGAATGCTTGGATGTTTTTATGGTATATATTTTTTTCAGCACTGATTTATGATGGAAATTTGTAAAAATTATAGCTTTAATGTTGGCCACAAAATGATACTAACCGCTTTACGTTTTATGTATTGCATAAGACTCCGTTCCACAAGTGGCTAATTAATTAGTCCAAAAGTAGATGGAAACCCCATTATATAAATTAAAGATATCGAATTAAAAATTAAAGAAAAGTAAAAAAATAAGACAGAAATAAAAATATTAAGAGTAACAACAATATTAGTTATGTAATATATATGTATGTATACAGTGGCGAACAGCTAATTAGGGAGAATAAATTCAGTTTAATAGATTACTTTATTTCTTTTAAATATGTGAATATTTTTAAGAAATACATTTTGCATTGAAATATGTACTATCGGGTGATTTCAAAACATACTGTGATTCCCCATATGTGGGGTAAGGACATCCCACTTTTCTGAAAATGACCAGCCAATCTATTAAACCGAATTTATTGTCCCTAATTAGCTGGCCACCACTGTATATACATACATACATATATAGTTTAAAATTAAATAAGTAAAAAGGTGTAAAGTTCGGTCTGGCCGGATTTTTTTACACTCCACCAAGAAATACTCTGAACTAATATTGAATAATTAGTTTGGTTTCTGTTACGAAAAACATAACGTTCTTTCACAACTGGGAACCATAAAATACCTAATTTCAGCTAGTTTGCTCGGCTAAAACTTGAAAATACCTGACATGGTTTTTTTTCAACACTAGGAACAATACATGACATCACATTTCGCTCGTAAATATAGATAAAGACTTGAAATCCTTCGTATCATTATGTGGGGCCATAACAAAACGCTGTACTTTTTAGATCAGCTCTTTTAAGTGAACTAGGTCGGTCTGTTAGTTCAGTAGTTCAATAGTTCGTATATAAGCTCTACCGGTCAGATTTGTTTACCTGTTCCGAATCGTTCGCGGAAACACATGTAAACATACAAAAAAAGGAACTACAAAACTCATTTCATTTACAAAGGCATCGGTTAACTGAGGCAATATGCATACGTGATGTACTTAACTAGATTGGATTGTTCTTTCTTTAATCGCTCGTTCCTTCGTTGAACGTTCCTTTATCGTTTAGTCGGTGATCATTGAACTACTGAACTATAATGAACTATATCGATGAATGTGGTTAATACGCTCTTTCCAATGAATCGTTCGATTGAACTAGTTCGTTTGTGAACTATACATCTCTACTTTTGACGGGGACATTCGGGTGACACCGGTTCATGGGGGCTATACCAAAACATGGACATGTTTCCAAAAATTTAAATGAAGAAGTTTTCTGACCAGTAATCGAGCCCAAATGATAAATTACAGTTAATTCTTCGGCCAGAAAAATGTAGCTAAAAACTCAAAATACCTGAAATCGGTTGGTACCATTATATAGGTACTATACCAAAACGTGGATAAATATAGCCGAACTTGTGCTGCCTTCAAACAAATGTTTTTTTTTTTTTTTCAAAATTTCAGCGTCCTTTCTCAGTTTTGGTAGAAAGGGTATAATGACAATATTTTTAGGTAGTTAACTTAAAATTGGAAGAGTGTGTCAGAAAAGCCGACCAGCAATTAGTTCTTCAAGAAGAATTAGTGACTTCATTTTGTGACAATATTATTCGTAACATTTTTATCCGTGGATCAAAATGTGAACTTCTGAGCAATTATAACAAAATTACAATTTTTGTTGTTACGTTGGTGTTTAAAAAATTTGTATATTCATGAATTTTCCATTCACATTATTTTTATCTCTTACTTTTGTAATCTTTTATTAAAGTCATTATAGTTAGTTATGTGGTGAATTACTAATATTATCACTGTTACAATCGTCCCAATTTAAATAAAAAAAGTCATTAAAATCAAGTCATATCATAGGAGATTAATGCGTAGTTTCCACATACATATTTCATAAAATCTCTCTTCAACGCTTTACAAACCAGATTGTGGTGTAGGGACGAAATGAAATCCTTTCATTTAATTTTGAACTTAAAACATTATCCCTGCTTATTGAATGTAATTTATAAAACCTTCAGAGTAACCCTTGTGTGCGTTTTATATTCAGCTACCAGCATATGTCAGATAATACCTATGTACATATGTACATTAGGGTTATGATATTTTGACCTTTTTCTCAAAAACGATTTCCTGGAGCGGGAATGAATGAACTATTAAATACTATGAAATGAAAATTGTTTTCTCAACAAATTACTTCCTGTTGCACGAATATTTATTCGTTGCATATTATTGACTTTAATAATTTGTATTCCACCACTTTTAATTGATAGGGTATATGAAATAAAATCATGATAATGATATAAAATGAAATATACCCAGCAAAAAAAGTCCTCCCAAAATCATGGTTTTGTAAAGGATTTTTGGCAGCCGTAACTACTCGCTAACCCCCTTTCTTCCCCATTATTTTGACAAGGGCATGTCGCACTCAGTTTGTAGTTATTTTATGACCACTAGAATAACTAGTTATTCTGTGGCCACTAGAAGTTGAAAAATAAGGTGAAAAAATTTCTATGTTTAGAACAGTTGATGTATAGATTTTTTTTTAATTTCATCACACTTCTTACTTATATTTTACTTTATTTTATTTCGCTCGCTGTGCGAGTTGATCACACGCACCCTCTGATTTCTAGCCAAAGACACTACATACTATGCCACGCACACGAACATTAAGGGTTGCCTAAGAACTTAAATGTGTTGTGCACATGTGCACAACGAACTGTTAATTTTTTAATTAAAAAAACACACAACCCTAGGATTTATAGTCGGACGCACACTCACTGTGCCACCTCATTACTTAGTGAGGAGCAAAGTAAGTAGGTTTGCCTTTTTTAAGAAGTATCCCATTACTTTTCAGATTAATTGTAATGCGAAAAGAAGCTTGTTTACATTACTTTGTAATGGGTTACGTAATGACTAATGGATCCGAATTTTTGCTGGGTATGCAATGATATGATGACAAATTTAGTGAGAAACAAAAGATACTGCCATTTTGGTTATGTTGTGTGACTCCAAAATTAATTTTCAGTTATATATCTGCTTATAGTGACTTCAAAAGTAAAAAAAACTCACATACACAAATTTTCCAATGACTTTGTGCGTGAGTTATTTTATTGAATCACCTTAGAAGTAAGATATTATCTAATCTTATGTAAAAACTCATTAAAATATCATACCGGGATACAGGGTCGTAAAAAAGTCATAACCCTAATGTACATACATCTTATATACCTGTCTGTACATATGCCATCATTAGTTTATGCACACACATTGACAAGATAAACAGTACACGCATGCAATACGTAGTTGAATAAGTAGGTCTCAGATGTAAACATCGTTATGACACCGAAATGGACGTTTAAAGTGGTATATTAGGTTGGGATTGGTATATTTTGTAATTGTTGTTCAATGTTAGATTGTCACTTTTTTGGTACCATGGTAGAAACTTCTACGCTGTGATTATGGAAAGTTAAGCATTACAATGACGATATGACACTCGCACCACTAATACAAGTCCGTAGACTTTATTTAAGCGAATTTTTTATGTTCGTGGTTGAGGTACCAGAAAACTGACCACTCGCCGATATTCAACAAAATATGTAGCCTATTTCAACGGGTGCCATCCCAGTACCTTACCTGAAAATTTCATGAAAACCGTATCAGTAGTTTTTTACATGTAACACATTTAAACAGGTAAAACCGCAGTTATGTTCGTCCGGGCCGAAGTTCTTATACCCTACACCATGAGAAGTATTAAAGTAAAATGGAACAATTAGTGAGTGAAATCAAAAAAAAATTAATATTGATGAAGCCAAGGTTTGCACTATTATAAAACGCGAAATATTGCAGTATACCATGAAATATGTCCATGGGTGGACCAAACAAAGTGTTTTCGATCAAAGCTCAAAAATGTGGTTAAAAAAGTTAATTTGCGCGGAAGCTATGGTCGCGTAAATGAATAAAGACAGATAAAACCACGTTGAAGCAAACGAGTTTTTTAACGTTGTTATACGATTGCCGGTCAAGCCGTTTAAATTACGGATATCAGCCCAAAGTAATAGTGGAAGAATACAAAATAGAGATTACACTTCTAATGTATAATTTATTTAAATCTCCACTACATCCACCTATTACGGATGCTGACATTTTGAAGCCATATTTCAGGTGTTTTTCGTATTTTTGATATAAATGTGGGGCGTATTCGGGTATTTCAAAAAGCCATTGGCTTTTTGAACTCGCGATTACGCATAATTTGATGTATATATAGACTATGTAGTCTATACAGCATCACAGTAATCTACTGCCAAAGGCCAAAATTTTGTGCGATATTTTTTCTAAAAAAAATATATTTTTTGGGTACAGTATTTATAATATCCTTTTGACTGTGCTTCTACCCCAAGATATTTTAATTTTTTTGACGGTCCGGATCATATAAATCATAGACGTTGAAAATCCAACCACTAGCACGGCTAGAACGGCCGCTGCAAAAACAGAAAAATGTGTGAAAAATATCGCGGATTTAATCGCGATATTTCAGTGAAGAAACTGACACATCATTCGCGTTTTTTGTGAAAACAGCGAATGATGTGGCAGTGGCATGGGAGCTGTATCCGATTCATCCCAAAAATAGTGTGTGATGCTACATCCACGGGCTTATATTGATGTATTTTTTCATGGTTAATAGTGATTCTGCAAATTATAAGCGTTATACAGTTTGGCCGACTTCCATATTGTCAGTTGCTTTGTATTTGTCCATGAAACTAGGGGTTCTTAAATCGATTTCCCCACTACTGCAATTTCATAAAATTACTCTAGTATGGAACTCGATTTTAGAACCACTAGTTTCATGCACGAATACAAAGCAACTGACAATACGGAAGTCAGCCTTTTTTGCACACTAAACTATAGACGATGTACATCTTAGTGGGCAAAGTAAATCCTGGCAAATGTGTATAAATTAGAAGAGAAGCATTCGCTGAATTGATAAACCGCATGTGCATCAAGTGATTTTAAGGATTTCGTGATTTACACGCAATTCAAAATGAACATTATCCGATAAAGTTTTATTTCAAGATTATAATTTATATGAACGTTACCATATCATCCAGTAGATGTTAGCATGTATTCGATAAGTGATTAGAATAAAAAATGTGATTGTTTGCGTGAAATTTAACTAAAATAGAATAATAATTCCGACCTAATTTTTCTAGATTTTCTTGAACTAACTATCAAAATAAATTTTAAAAATTATTTTTTTCTTACAAAGATTTTACAAAATTTGGTCAAAATATTTTTTGTTTCTGTTATAAGTGCAAAACGGTAAATAGTTTTGGATTCATTTGAATGAAATGTTTAGTTTACGAAAATATTTTTTAAATATTTTTTAAACGCATAAACAGCTTGAATTTTATTAAAACATGTTGCAAACAATCATTTTTTTAATTCTTTCTTATTTTCCGCGAAAATTTACAACTTTTTCACTGAACTGAAGACCCAGTACTCATGCTATATCATGTAGTTAACCAAATATTGACACTTTTGATCAAAATAAAGAGTACCGTTTTTTAAGATTTTTTCTTATAAACAGAACTGAAACCGCCATAACTTTTGCGCGTAATAACCAAAATTAGCATCTCGAATAGGTTTGAGAATGGGAATTTTGTCGCAATCCATGTACCAAAAATCTTACATGTAGCTTGGAAAAAAATTTTAATATTTTTTCAAATGGAATATTAAACATGTTGACTTTTCCTCATATACTTTTTGGTATTCAACGAATGTTTCGATTTATTACAAACGGAATGACAAATATAAATATATCCTCCATATTATGGTGGAGGGGAAAAAAAGTGAGTGTGAAAGTGGTCAGTTTTTCTTAAAGAAATAAAAAAAAACTTCTTGTTTTTAAATTTGAAAACAACAAATATGAGATTAAGCTTGACTTACATACAAATAGTATGTAAAACACACATCTCAACAAAACAGCCAAAGTGAATCTAAAAATAGACACAAAGCACCGTAGACGATTGGTTGTTGTTATTTTTCGACAACTATCAAAATAGTTATGTGCATTCTCTGCAATGTGGAGACACATGACAGTGGGAGTAGTTAATTTGGTTTACATTTGCGGCTACGAGATTTTTTAGGTGTTTCGGTTGAATTCGCATTTCAACGAATGATGAGTCCAAGTGGCGTTGGACGAAACTAGTCTTCTCTGCCATCCCCTAAAGTAATCAATTTTTACTACATCCCACTTTAAACTTGTTGCTTTTAAATTTGAAAACAACAAGTAGTAAACAAAAAATATCCAAATCGGCCCTACTGTTTTCAACGGATGCTATAACCAAAGAACGACGTTTGATTTTTATTTATATGAATTAAAAATTTATTTATCGTTTTCAATCAGAAGACCCGCTTTGCTTTCCACATTATATGGTAAATTTTCAACCATTATAATAACATTAGCAATAATTGCAATTTAATTTTATTCTAATGTGAAAAATAAGCTCATCGTATCCACTTTATAAATTTTAAATGTTATTATGAAACATAATAACAGTGAAACACACACTTAAAACATATTTATGCCACCCTACACCCTATTAAGAATCACAATGTTAATACAGTGTATGTACATAAATAAAGCAACAATATAGAGTGATTTTTTTCTTTTATGGAATTAATTCTCTAACAAAAATTTTAATATTTTTGGTTATTTTTGGTTCCAATGGGGCAAAAAGAGGTGCGGCAATACAATTTAATTCCCTCAAATCCAAAGTGCAAACAAAATCTGCAGTAGCACAAATAGTACTTCAAACCTTTTGCATTCTATATGCATATGAACGAATACATGTTAATGCATAGAAGGCATTGGACTTACTACTCAACCTCATTCATACCTGCAGCAATACAGGTTTTGTGAACTGAAGACTATTGAATATACATACATACATACTTATATACAGTCGAAATCGCTTATAACGTCGGTCAAGGGACCGACCAGAATCGGACACTATAAGCGATATTTATAAAAGAGGTGAAATTCTATTATGTATAGTGACTTTCGGGTATAATTACATTGTTTAAATTTTTATTACAGTGTTTTATATAACTTGCTTTGGTCCGTTTAGTCCAAATCTGGTAACTCATTTTTAACACAGTTGCAGTTGACCAATCGAACTGAAACTTTGCACACTTTTCAGATTTAGATGACAATACATGAATATGGAATCAAAACCAATATTGGTCCATTTTACAGTGTTTTAACGGTGTTTTATTTCACTTGCATTTCAACTCTTATAACTAATTTTCCACACAGTTGCAGTTGACCAATCGAACTGAAACTTTGCACACTCTTCAGATTTTGATGACAATACATGAATATGGGCCCAGTTTTTCCTACAGCCCCCATATAGCGGTACCACCCGATTTCAGATATTTTGAGGATTCTATCTTAATTTTTGCCCGAATTAGCTGTTGTTACCGCCACTGGTGATCAATACACATCACGTCGCCCAGTAATTAAAATAAATATTTTTGTTTGTTCTTTTTTAATCAAATTTGATAACATGTATCAATTATTATCTTTGATCCTTCATTACATTGTATTTCTTTGTACTAAAATATGTAAAGCGAAGTTAAATTTATAGTGCTGAAGGAATCTCTCTTTCTTTTACAATTTTTGGTCGAGCACTTAACATACTGCAAATAAAATCTAACATTAATTTTAGCTGATGGTTTGAAACCAAAAAGTATGTATAAATTAAGATAATAATTTGTAATGTATTTTTTCCTAATAAAATTGAATTCCTTTAGGAATTAAAACATTTGGTTGCGCCACAAGTTGGCAATAATGAAATAAATATTTTTCAATAAAATTAACCAGTGTTGGCGATTATTTGTTCAAATCATCGGCGGACCATCTATTGTGAACAAATTTTTAATTCTTTTTGCTGTGACTAAGTAAGGCCGAGGATTTGCAGAAGACGCTAAATTGTCAAGATTGGGCTTAAAATTGGATTAAATCTGTACCCGCTTTACCAATCGAAGCATAACCTCAAACCTAGCCACACGTAAGTATTAACATGGATTCTTCTTTTCATCAGGTCGAACCACATAACCTCAACGTCACCAACGATGCCTTGCCACTAACATGTGAACTTTGCCACGAAAATATCATCGGTAACATTATAAACTGCTACAACTGCAAAAAGCCATACCACGAATCTTGTGCTAAAGTTAGTCATCCCAACGAAGGGTTTACGTGCGCCTCATGTGCTCAAAATACCACAAAATATTGTCGCTCTATTAATGGTTCACAATCATCATGGGATTCAAACAACACGGCAAGCAGCAAACGGGCACTAGAGTTAAAATGCTTAGAGGAGGAGAGAGAATTAGCTAGAAAACGCGATGAAGAGTATCTAGCCAAAAAATATAAAATCCTTCAGGAGAATACGGATAATGGAGAATCCCCACCATCATCAAATATACAGGTAAATCAGGCAGAAACGTCGGCCGAATTAAGGCCAATAAATGATTGCGAAGTCCAACATAGTATGAACAACCTAACCTCAATAAACACGTCATGTGTTCCAGTCATGTCGTACACCGCACCTCTTATGACAGCCACACATTCTCTTACGATCCCTACCAGTGCTTATGATTCGAATACTTTTAATAATACGCGTTTTACCGAGCCGATATTTAACCTACATTCAACAAGCTATCAAAATTGCAGTAACCAGAGACATACTGCAGCAAATAATGGTTCACAGCGACAACAATCGTTTATAAACTCAGCACCAATGAGCAGCGCTCAACAGCCATGCTTTGAGGAGCAACAAACAACGTATCGAAGGCTTACACCTAACCAAATGCAAGCTCGTCAAACCGTACCGAAGGAATTACCCATATTTTCCGGCTCACCGGAGGAATGGCCACTATTTAGTTCTACCTACAACTGGTCTACATCTGTTTGCGGTTTGACAGATGCCGAAAATCTCATTAGGTTACAACGTGCACTTCGGGGAGAGGCGTTGGAGTCTGTAAAACGTATACTAATCCACCCCTCATGTGTCGCTCATGCAATTTCCATTCTGAGTGTATTATACGGTCAGCCAGAAAAAATATTGCATTCTCTTAAAAATAAGATCAAAGCGCTGCCACTGGTGAACCCAAATAAAATGGACACAATAACAAATTTTGCTGTCCAAGTAAAAGGTTTGTTATCAACCATAGAAGCATGCGGTTTGGATGATGAATTAAACAATTCGTCTCTGCTCCAGGAATTATTAGCGAAGCTTCCACCGTACTTTTAAATTAATTGGGGAGGACAAAAAATAATTCTTCAACAAAACGGAAAGAAAGCAAATTTATCGGAGTTTACTGCATGGATATTTGATATTGGCTTGTCAGCGAGTACTGTAAACATAGCAGGTACAATTACACCCTCTTCTTCTTCGTCCATTCGTAAACAGAATTCATTTTTAAATACCCATGTGGAGACAAAGAGAAGAAAATGTTTGATATGTAAAGGCGAATGTAACAGCATTGCAAATTGCAAAACATTCATCACAGCTGATCGAAAAGAGAAGTGGGAATTAGTAAAGAAAATGAATTTGTGTAAACACTGCTTAAAGAAACATTCCGGTATCTGTTACAACAAAAACAATATCTGCAATGTTAATGGCTGTCAAATAAAACATCATCACCTTCTGCATGGTGATAAAAAGAACAACAACACTGATATGCAGCCCAACAGGCAGAATGATGAGTGGGTTACAAAATTGAATGAGAACAATGAGATTAACAGCGAGCACACTGTTAACTCACATAACATAGGCAAACAAAGCGTTCTCTTCAAAATTATTCCAATAAAGATTTATGGGAACAACAACAACGTCGTAACAACATACGCTTTCCTAGACGATGGCTCGTCTGTAAGTCTAATTGAAGAAGAAATATTAAACGACTTAGAACTAAAAGGAGAAATGGAAGAGCTATGTATGACGTGGACAGCGAACATAAAAAGAACAGAGAATAACTCACAACGATTGAATGTCAAAGTGAGTGGTGATAACAACAAAGAATTATCACTTGAAGTGCGTTCTGTCAAAAAATTGATGCTGCCAAAACAAACACTCGATTATGAGTCATTATGCGAAAAATTTGATTATTTAAGAAGTCTACCAGTGGTAAGTTATTTCGACGCTACACCGAAAATATTAATTGGTTTGAATAACGCAAATATAACCATTTCGCAGAGGGTAAAGGAGGGCGGAATAAAAGAACCCGTCGCCATAAAAACACCACTTGGTTGGACAATTTTTGGACCATGCCGTAATGAAAATTTTACCTTCTACAACATGCACATATGCGAATGTGCCGAAAGACAAGAACAAATGGTAAAATTGTTTTATAATATAGAAAGTTTGGGAATCAGCTGTGCGAAAACTTTGGAGAGCAAAGAGGATGAGCGGTCATGCGAAATTTTAAAAAAATTCACAAAGCAACGTGAGGATGGCCATTACGAAACGTCATTGCTGTGGAAATACGACAACATAAAGATGCCGACTAATTATGAAATGGCGAAGAGAAGACTTGTATGTCTCGAAAATAAACTACATAAAAATCGTGAGCTGTTAGAAACCTTTTCGAAAACATTAGCACAATATGCTACAAAAGGTTCCATCAGCAAGATCGACATATCAACAAACCAACATGCAAATGTTTGGTATTTACCAATTTTTCCCGTCTTTAATAGGAATAAACCAGGCAAATGCAGAATAGTTTGGGACGCAGCAGCAAAATTCCAAGGTATGTCGTTGAACTCCATGCTCCATAAAGGCCCCGATCTTTTGTCTTCACTACCAGCAATTCTCTTCAAATTTAGGGAGAAGTCAGTGGCCATATGTGGTGAAGAGGATAGAGACGTTCAAAGTTTTCTGTGGCGTAATTGTGAGACAAATAGAAAGCCAGATGTTTACGTTATGAATGTAATGATATTTGGTGCTTCCTGTGCTCCATGCATCTCACAATATGTAAAGAATTTAAACGCATCTAAATTTGAGAGTCAACTACCACAAGCTGCTGCCGCTGTTAAAGAGAATCACTATGTTGACGACTTTCTGTATTCCACAGATTTGTTGAGAAGGCCATACAAATAGCCAAAGAAACTCAGTACATTCAGAACAAAGGTGGTTTCAATCTGAGGAACTGGTGCTCCAACAAACTAGAGGTGGTCAATGAGTTAAAAAATAATCAGCTGGAATCGGAGAAACAATTAAATATGTGCACGGACAGACAAACCGAAAAAGTTCTCGGAGTTTTTTGGAAGCCAGCTGATGATACAATTATTTTTAAAATATCACCTCATATTTGGAACTACGAGATAATTCGTGAAGCGAAAACGGTAACTAAGCGCCAATACTACTCATGACCATATATGACCCTTTAGGTCTAATCGGTAATTATCTAATGTACTTGAAAATTATTCTACAGGAAATCTGGAAAAGTGGAGTAGAATGGGACCAGCCAATTAATATTGAACAACAAGATAAATGGTGTAAGTGGTTGAGGTATTTACCAGAGCTGGAGAAGGTAAGCATACCACGATGTTACTTAAAATCACTCATTGATTATGGAAATGCTGACCTACAGTTACACACGTTTGTAGACGCCAGCGAAAACGGATACGCAGCCGTGGTTTATCTTCGAATTTCAAATAATGATGAAACTGTTTGCTCTTTGATTGGCTCCAAAACGAGAGTGGCACCACTACGTATGACATCGATACCACGTTTGGAACTAATGGCGGCTCTCATCGGCTCTAGGTTTGCCAAAAACATAATCCAGAATCACTCCCTTCCGCTTAAGGCAAAATATGTTTGGTCCGATTCCAGAACAGTCCTGAGTTGGCTGACCAACAACAGCAAAAAGTACCACCAGTTCGTTGCCCTTCGAATAAGTGAAATTCTAGAGACCACCGAGCTAAATGAATGGCGCTGGGTTCCTGGTAAGCAAAACGTAGCAGACGAAGCAACAAAGTGGGCCAAGAGGCCAGATATATCAAACGATAGCCGATGGTTTACAGGACCGCCCTTTCTTTTAGACCCTCAATCGAAGTGGCCAAAAGACGAATCTGCAGAACTGGTTGGTCACATAAATATACATCAGGATGAAGAAATATTAATTGATCCAAAACGTTTTTCCAAATGGAACCGGCTTTTAAGATCTCTTGCATATGCAGTGAAATATAAAAACATACTTAAACGGAAAACGAAGATAGAGTCAGAACTTACATCCGAAGAATTGTTCGAAGCAGAATGTCTACTGTATAAAATGGCTCAGCAGGAGTTTTATTCCAACGAAATCTTCGTTTTAAAATCAAATAAGTTTGTAACTAAATCAAGCCAGCTATATAAACTTTCTCCTATATTGGATGAAAATGGCGTTCTACGCATCGACGGACGCATTGGAAACGCAGATGTTCCAGAATCAACAAAAACCCCAATAATTTTACCAAAAGGGAGCAGAATAACATTTTTGCTGATTACTCACTTCCATTCAAAAATGCATCATTTGCATCAAGAAACAGTGGTGAACGAATTAAGGCAAAATTATTACATCCCACGAATGAGAGTAGCAGTTAAATATGCAGTGAAACAGTGCCAGGTATGTAAAATAAAAAAGAGTGTTCCAGTATGTCCACAAATGGCAAAACTTCCACCCGCTCGTCTCGCCGCCTTTTGCCCACCATTTACATACACGGGCGTAGACTACTTCGGTCCAGCAATGGTAACAGTCGGGCGACATACAGAGAAACGATATGGGGCTCTCTTTACTTGCCTAACATTAAGAGCAGTACACATCGAAATCGTTAACACCCTCAACACCTCCTCCTGCATAATGGCTATCCGGAACTTTATTTCTCGGAGAGGAACACCAAGAGAGTTTTATAGTGACAACGGCACTAATTTTGTGAGTGCAGAAAAAGAAATTCGTGCTGCCGTAAATGAAATGGATAAAAATGAGTTGGTACGCAATTTTACCTCTGCAACAACAACATGGAAGTTTAATCCACCTTCCTCCCCACACATAGGAGGTGCATGTGAAAGAATGGTGAGGTCAGTTAAGACAGTTTTCTACAATATAACTCCAACTAGAGTACCAAGTGAAGAGTTACTTCGAAGTATGCTTGCGGAAGTAGAAAACATCATAAACTCTCGTCCTCTGGTGTATGTGCCAATCGATCACGAAAATGCAGAAGCATTGACACCAAATCATTTGCTGTTAGGCTCTTCAAATGGCATGAAACCTTTAGCATCGTATGACGACAGCGCTGTGGCTCTTCGCAATAATTGGCTATGCTCTCAACAGTATGCAGACTCATTCTGGCGACGATGGGTTAGGGAATATTTACCCTGTTTGACATTGAGATCAAAATGGTATGAAAAGGCAAAGCCACTAAAAGTTGGTGACTTGGTTATTGTGGTCGATCCATCGAATCCAAGGAACGTGTGGCCTAAGGGGAGAGTACTGGAGACAACTCTAGCAAAAGATGGCCAGGTGCGAAGCGCAAAAATTATGACGTCCACTGGTATATTGGTGAGACCTGCAACCAGATTAGCTGTGCTAGATGTGGCGGAGAAGTAGGAGTATGTCTTCGAAGGCTTCTCGTCATACTGAGGGGGGGTGTTACCGCCACTGGTGATCAATACACATCACGTCGCCCAGTAATTAAAATAAATATTTTTGTTTGTTCTTTTTTAATCAAATTTGATAACATGTATCAATTACTATCTTTGATCCTTCATTACATTGTATTTCTTTGTACTAAAATATGTAAAGCGAAGTTAAATTTATAGTGCTGAAGGAATCTCTCTTTCTTTTACAATTTTTGGTCGAGCAGTTAACATACTGCAAATAAAATCTAACATTAATTTTAGCTGATGGTTTGAAACCAAAAAGTATGTATAAATTAAGGTAATAATTTGTAATGTATTTTTTCCTAATAAAATTGAATTCCTTTAGGAATTAAAACATTTGGTTGCGCCACAAGTTGGCAATCTTTATATATAAAACTCAATTGTCGTTTGTTGGTAATTGAATCAGTTGAAAACGGCTGGAGCGATTTGGATAATTTTTTTGTGGAAGTGTTAGTCATAGTCCAGTTTAGGTTTTTATGCAAAGAAAAATTGGCCACGCCCACTTTTCCGCCCACTTTTATAAATATGTTATATCTATGAAACTACTCAACAGATTTTCCTGAAATTTTCAGGGAACGTAGAGTGATGGCCCCCTGTTGAAATTGGCTACACATTTGGTTGAATTTCGGATCGGGCGGGGTACCTCCCCTATGCCCTATTTTTTGTAAAAATGCAATATTTGCAACAATTACAAATGTATCGCTTTGAAAATTAATTTCCGAGTCAATGGCGATTGTGTCTCCGACCTTACGTGCTTATTTGGGGCATTAAGACTGGACAACGCCCACTTTTTTAAATATGTTATATCTACGAAACTACTGAATCGATTTTCCTGAAACTTTCAGCGAATGTACAGGGTTGGTCCCCGATAAAAATAGGCTACATATTTTTTGACTTTCGGATCGGGCGGGTACTTCCCCTATGCCCTATTTTTGTAAAAATGCAATATTTGCAACAAATACGAATGTATCGGTTTCGGAATTTATTTACGAGTCAATGGCGATTGTGTCTCCAACCTTACGTACTTATCCGACCACGCTCACTTTTTAATTAGGTTATATCTACAAAACTACTGAAGGGATTTTCAAGGAAATCGCGATTTGTCTATACTTTTAAATCTTTAAAAATAAAAATCAAATGTCGTTCGTTGGTCATGGCATCAGTTGAGAACGGCTGGACCGATTTCGATATTTTTTTATGCAAAAAAAATGTACGCCCACTTTTTTCAATTTTTAATTTTTATCAAAAACTACTGAACCGATTTTCCTGAAATTGCCAGGGAATCTACAAGGATGGCCCCCGCTTAAATTAGGCTACAAATTCAGTTGAATTTCGGAAGGGGCGGGGTACTTCCCCTATACCCTACTTTTTTAAAAATGTTATATTTACAATAATTACGAATGTATCTATTTCGGAAGACCTTACCCACTTTTTTAGGATCCAATGACTTGACCACACCCACTTTTTAAAATATGTTACATATACAAAACTACTAAACCGATTTTACTGAAAATGTCAGGGAATGTACGGGCATATTTTCTTGAATTTTGAAGGGGGCATATTTGAAAAAAACGCCTTTACTTTATGAATAAAAATCAAATGCTGTCATAACCCAACTTAGGTTTTTTGGAAAGAAAAGTTTACCACGCCCCCCGAAAACAGGTTACATATTTTATTGAATTCCAGAGGGAGCGGGGTACCTCCCCTATGTGATATTTTTAAAAAACGTTATATTTGCAAAGATTATGCATGTATCGGATTAAACATTTACGGATTAATCTACAATCTAGGTACTTCTTTAGGGCCTATAGGCCCGACCACGCCTGTTTTTTTTAATATGTCATAACTCCAATACTACTGAAGGGATTTCCATAAAATTTGCGACAAAAGCTCAATGTTTGCCGTTGTTATGTATATATTATGAATTTCGGAAGAGGTGGGGTACCTTCCCCATGCCTTTCTGTTAAACGCTATATATAAGCCAAATGTATGATTATATCGGTTTCAGCATACATTTTGGTAGGCAATGAAGTTGTGTGCACCCTAGGTACATATTTGGAGCCAAGATACCGGCCTACTTTTTTTAATATGTTATATCTTGAAAACTGATGACCACGCCCACTCTTTTCAAAACATTATTTTTCCAAAACTACTGAACCTAATATTCAGAAAATGTTCAGGAATGTCCCGTGGTCCAAAATGCTATATATGTATTTGTAGACGAATTTCGGGGCCTATTATTTTATAATCGCTATATTTGCTAACCTTATGAGTGCATCGGGTTGCAAATTAGTTTTCGAGACAACGGTGGTTGCGCCCCCGATCAAGAAAAACTATATATTTACAAATTATTGTGAGGTTCAACGGTCCATCAGCCATGAAAAGCTAAAACATATAAGTCTCAATAAGCGGGAGAACTCGATTTAACCACTTCTTAACCTTTAAAATTAGATCGGTTTAGGATAAAGACAGGGAGATGGACGATAATAAATCCTAAAAAGCATAAATTGGCGAAAAAATCCGACAAAGTCCGTAAGAAAAAAGAAAGGTTACAGACAAAAAATTCTTCTCGGTTTGACAATAGGCCGAAGAAGTGAGGATTTTCTACCTCTATCTATTTATTTTTTAATCTATCTATTTTTTAATTTTTAATCTCAATCTATTTTTTAATTTTCAAGCATAAAGTCGATAAAAAGGTGTCATTAAAACTCATTACGGCGGGCCAGCAACGCGGGCCGGGGTCTGCTAGTAATGAAATAAATATTTTTCAATAAAATTAACCAGTGTTGGCGATTATTTGTTCAAATCATCGGCGGACCATCTATTGTGAACAGCTGTCATTTGGCATTTCCAATGATACAAACATTTCCCAACCAAAAAATTGTTAACATAGATCCAGGTTTTGGTATAGCCCTCTTATAGCGGTACCACCCGATTTCAAGTATTATGAGGATTTTATCTTCATTTTCAGGCCGAATTGGCTGTAACTTGGCATTTGGAGTCCCCAATGGTACAGAAACTTTCTGGAAACTGGAACCCTTTATGTAACGTTATAGCTTATTCAGCCAGAAAATGTATATAGCAAAAACTTCAAAATAGCTGGAACCGGGGTACTTTTATATAACGTGTACCCAAGTCCATTATTTTTTGTGGAGACATTTTTTACAACTTTTTACCCTAAATGCAAAATAACAACCAATTGTGATGAAATATGTGGATAACAACTTTAAAATACCTTAAATCGGTCGTACCGTTATATAGGGGCTATACCCAATCGTGGATCTATATATAAATTTTTTTCATAGTCAGATTGAATATGCGAATTTCCTGCTTCAAAATTAAACTAAGTTTTGTGAAAATATTAGAATTTACAAAATTTGAAACCAAATGGAGTACCCGTTCGAGAGTTATCATGCGCCGCAGCTTCATTAGCCTAAAGAATGAGGAAAAAATGGCGCTGACTAGCTATATCAACACGATTGCTGGCTTCTGATAGTTTTTTGACATTTTGCCAGTTTTCTCTTACCGTACTTTTAAACAGTTCGTTCTTTTCCTAGTTTTACTATTAAAAAGTACTGTAACGTAGCTAGGGAATGCGTAATCATTTTCTATGAAATATTCTAGAAGGGCCGTAAAAAGGCTTAAGTCATAAAACATAATGAAAATTGCGTTTCCGCGGGCGGATTCAATAAGGGAACCTTGAATAACAACCTGTTTAGTACCATATTTTGGAAATTTTTGGGTCAAAAATAGGGAAATATATATTTTGTTATTAGGACCACAACTTCTTCATGTGATACAGGCTTCACAACGGAAGAATCCTTAAACCACACAACGATATGCCATTCTGTATTTTGGTTAAGTTGGAAAATTAGATTAGATTTCTTTTGCCGATAGTATGAAATTATTTTTGAATCCATAACCGTTAGACAATTATATTACTTGATCGAGATCATGTTATTTATGTTATTACAGACTCGTAGTTAGGTGCAAACCAATCAACGCATTTTGTGAGTAACTGTTAGATAGTGTTAATTGTAGGACGAGAAAGCTTTGGGAATTGTATTTGTAAAAATATTACCTTTTCGGTTATGGTAACCTGTAACAGGGTTGGGGTAAAAATTTAAAAAAAGATTTTAAAAAAATAATAAAAATTAAATTGCCAATTTTATGGTTAGTAAGAATAAGAGGGATTTTGTTGTTTTGTTGTGAGATTTGAACTATTAAAATGCATTTGATTTAAATACCTATGTTCATAAATTCTGATAATAAAAAAATTTACTAAATTGCAAATCGAAATAAAATAAAAACAAGTAAAAAGTCGTTAAGTTCGGCCGGGCCGAACTTTTTATACCCTCGACCATAAAATAGTCTTAATTAGAATGGAATAATTAGGTGGAACAACTTTTCGACAATAGATAAATTCCTACTGCCTCCCACTATTGCTTAATTTACACTGTGAACACAAATGTTGGGGCAGGGAATAATTCCTTTTGGAAATGAAAGCCCTTGGTGTGTGTACATTAAAAACCCCGAAGGACAGATGCGCCGTGAGTCGAACTTTCGCCCTATGGCGTGATGAAGTTTTTGCAAGAGACCCTGTAAGCCATCATGAATTAGCATTATATCCTTGTTTGTTGTTTTTTTAGAGCCCTTAAGCAACAGTGAACAAAGATATAACGCTAATTCCTGATGGCCCACAGGGTCTCTATCAAAAATATTATCACGCCATAACGCGGAAGTTCGACTCACGGCGGATCTGTCCTTCGGGGTTCATAATATACTCACCAAGGCCTTTCTTCCCCAAGAGGAATTTTGCGTGCCCCAGACTTTCACCTCCATTTTGTTGCACAGTGTTATCTAATCTAATCTAAAAAATGTGTTCAACTAGGTGAAAGGTACCACCAACGGGGCTATATCAAAGAGTCAACCTATCTTTAAATTTTTTGGCGGAAAAGTTTTATAGCTGCAGGGAACTTCAAGAGTCAAATTGAGGGTAGTTTGATCAAAACAATGTAGACCCTCAAAAATGGACCCATATTGACGAATTTTAGTGAAGAAATTTCGTGACCACTGAAAATTCCCGAAAATCGGGAGGTACAGTTATATGGGGGGATATACCAAAACATGGACCTATATTGACGATTATTTTTGAATAGACAAAATTGTAGCTAAAATTCTCAAAATACCGATCATTACAGCTAGTTCGGTTAAAAATTGCAGCTAAAATTCTCAAAATACCGAAAATCGGGAGATACCGATATATGGAGGCTATACCAAAACATGGACCTATGTTGACGATGTTTCGTTGGAGATGTTTTATGACCACTGAGAACTTCAAATGTCAAATTACAGCTATTTCGGTTAAAAATTGTAGCTAAAATTCTCAAAATACCGAAAATCGGGAGGTACGGTTATAAGGGGCCATACGAAAACATTGACCTATGTTGACGATGTTTGTTGGAGATGTTTCATGACCAATGAGAACCTCTAATGTCAAATTGCAGATAGTTCGGTTACAAATGGTGGCTAAAATTCTCAAAATACCGAAAATCGGGAGGTACCATTATATGGGGGCTATACCAAAACATTGACCTATGTTGAGGATGTTTGGTGGAGATTTTTCATGACTACTGAGAACCTTACATGACAAATTACAGCTAGTTCGGTTAAAAATTGTAGCTAAAATTCTCAAAATACCGAAAATCGGGAGGTACCGATATATGGGGGCTATACCAAAACATGGACCTATGTTGACGATGTGTCGTGGAGATGTTTCGTGATCACTGAGAACCTCCAATGTCAAATTGCAGATAGTTCGGTTAAAAATTGTGGCTAAAATTCTCAAAATACCGAAAATCGGAAGGTACCGTTATGTGGGGACTATACCAAAACATGGACCTATGCCCATATCCTTTGGGGTATAAGTTTGTTGATCACTAGGAACCCCAAGTGCCAAATTATAGCTAATTCGGTCTGCAAATGTGGCGAAGAACGTCAAAATACCTCAAATCCGGAGGTACCGTTATATGGGGGCTATACCAAATAGTGGACCGATATAGCCCATCTTCGAACTTGACCTGCCTATGGAAAAAAGACCCTCGGGTGCAAAATTTCAGCACTCTATCTCAATTATTGCGGATGCTAGAGTGATTACAACAGACGGACAGACAGACGGACAGACAGACAGACGGACATGGCTAGATCGTCTTAGAATTTTATCCTGATCAAGAATATATATACTTTATAGGGTCGCAAATGATTAGTTCGATGTGTTACAAACGGAATGACAAACTTAATATACCCTCCATACTATGGTGGAGGGTATAATAAACTATATTTTTTTAAAAACTGCCTAAAGAGATTCTTATAAGATTGAAAAATTTTCAAGTCTTTATGTTCTTATTATTTTTTTTTTTTTTTTTTTTTTTGAGAAATTGTAGGGTTACACATCGAAATTTTTCATAGAACAATACAATTAATATCAAGGCTTACCGTTCGTCCCGGAGATCCAGTTTTACCCTCTTTACCCGGCAGTCCTGGTGGTCCGCGTATTGTTTCGCGCAGTAGATCATTTTCTTTAATAGCTTCTAGGATATCAGACGCATTGCATGTACATTTGCCAGTGTATTTCTGAAATTGAAAGACATGAAAAATTACATAAGAACAGGGAAATAATAATAAATGGGGGAAATAATCGTCAACTAGAAAAACTGCATTTAATTTAATAAAATGTAATACATATATCTTAAAATTTGTAAATATTTTTAAATAAAAAAAATTAAATTTTTCGCAGTGTAATACCGAAATCTTCAAAATACTCCATTTATTTCTCCGGTTATTTCTAGTATACATACTACTAGCTGAACCCGGTGCGCTTCGCTACCCCGAATAAGGTAAAATATATTTTTATACACTTATTTGTAAGCCAAATTTCGGCACACATTCCAACTTTCATTAAAATCGGGTATAATTAAAATGTTTAGTTCATCAAATACATGAAATCGGACAAAATTATATATAAGAGCTATATCCAAATCTGAACCGATTTCAATATAATTTGGTGACTTTATTTCTAGACCCGATACCGTCACATATTCCAAATTTCATTGAAATTGGACATACATAGCATGATTGATGCATAAAATACATGAAATCGGCCGAAAATACATATGAGAGCTATATCCAAATCAAAATCTGAAACTTCTCTCACTCAATGAGAATTGAGTCAGTTTACGAGATACTCAATTTTTAAAATGGCAAGAACTATACATTTTTAAACTATTTTTGATGGTAAAAGATAATATGTGGGTAGTATTTGGCCGGATCTACATCCTCATATAAAAAATCAAAAAAAAACTTGCAATTTACCCAAAAACAAAATGCAATTGAGTGAACACACAGAATATTCGTTGTAAGAGCGACCCCTACAAAAAACAAGCACACTACTGGTCTGTTCCTTTACTTTTGAAAATAGTAAAACCGGCAAAAGTAGTAAAAGTTGTAAACTGCTTCCATATGAATTGTACGGTGTCTAAAGTAAAGGAACGCTTTTCGAGTAAAAAGTGGTAAAACTTGAAGATACTTGCACGTAAAGGAACAGAGCTTACAATTTCTCTGTCTATTCTTTTATTTGTCTATGATTTAAAATCATTAGAACATAAAATTGTATGTTGATATAAACCAGAACTATGATTTTGTATTGTGATGACAAAATCAATATTTTCATTGGAAGTGGTTGTGTATTTTTATTGCAACAATTTTGTTAAAAGCCACAACTTTATTTACCGACTAACGTGCAAAAAATTATTCGTTAATTAATAATGTTATTTAAAATTGTAAAGAAACTATCATAACATTGGAGGTAGTAATTCTGTTACCAATTATGTAGTTACAAAATCGCTCAATATACCGCATAACTAAGTTCTCATCACATGTTTATATTTTAAAATTGTCAATAATAAATGTATAATTAGAACACTGACAAACGTGAGTACGGTGGGAGAATCCGAAATACCAATCTATAACATTGACTTTCATGGTTAGCAATAATTCAATAACCCTCTTAAAATTAGCTCCACACTACACCGTATCGAGAATATAGACAAAATTGCATTAATTTCAATTTGTGTAAAACCCCATGTAATTCCAGGCGTTCATTTGTACCAACAACGCCCCCATTCAACTTCATAGCGTGAAAAGTCGAATGGTATTAGATATTAGGGATACTGCGGTAAAAGTTTATGTACATTTTATTGCATTGGCTTGAAAAATTCCACTGTTTTCTATATTGAGGAAAGTTTCATTGTTATCAAGAATATCTAAAACATGTCAACATGTATGTATATTAGGCCGGGGCGATTTGATTGAACTGAGCAAAAAAGTCCACTGGACCATATATCTACCGTGATAATCGAGCCTCCCGATTTTGACTTTAAGTTTTTTATTGACGTTTTTTGGATAGTTTGGCATATAACAGCCAAACCATTGAGATATTCGATCCAACACAAAGACAAACATTGTAGCCAAGACAGTAATTGAAAACTCTCTAATACATCGCAAAAGCATTGGAACGCTCCTTCAGGCAGTTTTGGTCTTAAGAATGTGCAAACTTTTCGGAAAATGTCGATAAATGACATTGTGCTACAAAATTTGACCCGAAAAATATTCAAGTGTTCTGATGCAAAATTATATCGTGTTGGGATCCATGGACAACGACAATGCCTTAAGTTCGTTGGGGTCACTTCGTTTTATTTTTTTATAACGGTAAAAGTACTGAAAATCTGGCTTTCTTACATTTTCAAATTTAAACAGACATATCTTCTTTTTTTTTACAACGGATTTCTAGTGACCCTTCTTCCGTTTAAAGGGATGAATAATATCTTTAAAACAAGTTATTATTTAATTGAATAGTTAACAAATGGCTACGTTATAGTGGTATAAGTCTGAAAACCCCCTCAAAAAAACTATAACTGAATTTCTTACTGTCTTAGCTACTATTTTTGTCTTTGTGGTGGATCGAAAATCTCAATGGTTTGGCTGTTATATGCCAAAATATCCAAAAAACGTCAATAAAAAACTTAAAGTCAAAATCGGGAGGCTCGATTTTCACGGTAGTTATATGGTCCAGTTGACTTTTTTGCTCAGTTCAATCCCAGGAATCAGAAACGAGAAGGGCTCATTAAGGTTTTTTTCCTTCCACACAAATCGCCCCACCCTAATGTATATCCAATATCCAAAACATGCATCATCTATATTGATCAAAATGCCACAAATATTACTATTAGGACCATGCACAATTGTATTCCAAATTGTCTGAAAGTACTATATACAGTATAGTCTCGATAATCCGGACACCACATGTTTTGGCGATGCCCGGATTATCGAATTATCCGGATTAGAAAAACATATAATTCATATTCGTATTAAGCAAATACCATTTTAGCACTTCCAAATTTACTTTCCAATTTTACGGACAAAAATCGGTAAATTTAAAATGCTTATAATTTCGGCGATAAATTATATTTTTAGTAGGGTTCTAGTTCTGCCTAGAGCTCTGTCAAAAAATCAGTTAGAGAATCTAAAAAATCTAAATCCAAAAACTAAGATAATTATCCCAATGCTTTAAAAAGTTCTAGGTAAAATATCCTTGGAATACATTAAATGATCCCAAGGGACTTTCTCACAAATCAGAAGGCTATTGGACTAATTCCTTTAGAGGAAAGGAACATCCCCAAAAGGGAACTAGGCTACGCAACAGTACTACGCTTATCATAGTCAGCCATCAATGGTAGAAAAATCATTCGACCGATTCAGATAGTTAATTTCATATTGACTGTGTAACTGAGTCAACAGTGGCTAGCCAGAAAGACGAGATGTGAACCGAAAACTTTGAAAAACTTATTTTTTTCATATTTATACACCAATTGCTATTGCTAAGAACGAAAACGTCAATGAAATAAATAGGAATCTAATGTTCAAGATAAGAAAGAATATTGATGTCCGGATTATCGAGGTACGAAAAATATGAGATGTCTGGATTATAGGGTCTGCAAGGTAAACAAATCTAGTGTCCGAATTATCGAGACTATACTGTAATATAATTTCTACTTACCACTAGGGTCATATCCCTGTGTCATAGCGTGATGAGTTTTTACATAAGATTACATAAAATCTGAATTATAAGGTGATTCGGTGAAAAAACCTCACGCACAAAATGATTTTAAAATTTGAGTTTATCAGAATTATGAGAAAGTTTTGAAGTCATTGTAGCAGATATATAATTGAAAATAAACTTTAGAACCACATGAGATAACCAAGCTGACATAACATAAGCTTTTTTCAAAGATATAATTAAAAACAAGTAAGCAAAGGCTATAGTCGGACAGGGCCGACCATACGATACCCTACACCTCTACCCTGCGTGTTAGCTTTCAGCAAATCAAAGGACAAATAAGCTCATTGTAAGAAATAAATTTTTGGTGTCTGCAACCTTATCACATTAAGTTTAAATAACAATATAATAATTGTTCCACATACATCACAGAAGGGACAGGGCGTGCACCACGATTCATATTACAGCAATAGTATGGGGCCTACTGTTTATCGCTGAGTCCGAAAGGCATGTCTTAAATCACCACCTGTAGAGAAGTTGTACATGGTTGAAATACTCAGAAAATGTCGCCAACTTTACTGAGGGGTATTTTGCCATCGTTGGAAATTTGATGTTTGCTGGCCAGGAATCGAAAGCCCGACCTTCAGCGTGCAAGGCGGGTGTGCAAACAATTGTAGCATGGTGGCACCAATAAGTAATTTTAGAACAGACAATTAGTCTGGACCTAATCTTCTGCATATTTTGACATATTTGCTAAACCATATGCAATACTTTGAGTCCTAAATATCCCATCGAATTGGCTGAACGTTTGTATTAAGTATTCGTTCATCACAATTTTCGACCTGAAATTTATCGGTATAGGTCCAGGTCTTCATATAGCTCCCATAAAACCGTACCTCCCGATATCCGGTATTTTGAAGGTTGTGGCCTCAATATCAAACTGAAATGGCTGACATTTTGTAATCAGTCTTCGTTGGAGGTAAAAAAACTTTCCACCTGAAATTTGTCGTTATATGTCCACGTCTTCATATAGCTCCCATAGCCAGAACCTAGCGATTTTCTGTACTTTAAAGGTTATGGTCTCAATATCCCTCCGAATTTGCTAAAATTTGGTATTAATTCTCATTGGGGGTATTAAACTTTCCATTTCAAATTTGTCGGTATAGGTCTAGGCGTTCATATAGCTCCCATATAACGAAAGCTCCCCATTTTCGACATTTTGAAGATTGTGGCTCTGGTTACAGATTTCTCTATTTTATTGACTTGTCTGAAGTGAATTTCAAACAGAAAAATGTACACATAAACATTTTAAAAGATATTATTGAAATATATGTAGCATACGAAAATATGTGAAATACAGAAATTTCCCATATGAAAAAATAATATTTGCATATGCATAATTTATACATTTCGAATATTTTTGCATATGTGATATATTTCGATTGGAATTTAATTAGAAGCCAAAAATATGCAAATTTTACAAAAATAGGTGTTGCATAAAATTCCGCTGTCTACATATCATTGAGCTGATATTAATCGGGGTGCTCTCATTGATATGAGAGAAGGCTCCCTTGTTCCTACTGGGATGTTTGTGGAACAATTATATACAGAGTATTTTAAGAAATATTCTTAAATTTGAAAATTTGCGTTGTTTAGCAAATTCTGCTACATCTTTCAATTTTGGACAATTGGACGGGTAATACGATAGGGTTCCACGCAATTTGTAAGAACTGGGAATTTGACTATCATGAGAGAGACAATTTGTAGCATGGGAGAAAGAAGTGGTTCTCTTCACAAAACTCATTATATCTTAGGTAGTAGGTCCGTTACCAAGCACACATATTATTGCAATTTTCATCAGAGGAAAAATCGGTAGTTATTTTTTCATATATAGGCGATTTTGCCGGTATATGGCCTCCAGGTATTCAAATATGGACCAAGAGTAAAATGTTTTTATTTAGCATACAAAAGTAATTGTCCATTGCACCCGCTAAATAATATCAGATCATCATCAAAAATTGTAGGCATCTTCTTCGACCTAAACCCCTACCTCGTGCAAAATTTCGTGACTATTGATCTATAATTGCGACCTCTAGTATGCTTTTGATTACATTACAAGCAAAACACTGGATATATTAGGCTGTATCTCTGTTATCTGACCACATAAATCAACATAATTGGCATCAATTGAAAGGGCAAGAGTTGTCCTTCCAAATATTATTTATGTGAGCGAAATGTGTGGTCCAGGAATAAAGATGTTACCGGTATATTAACAATTTTCACAATTTTCACACAAAAGTTGTGGTCCATTTAACCCTCTAAACATCATCCGATCACCATCTCAAATCGCAAGCTTCTTCTTTGTCGATCGGACTATAATTGCGACATACAGAGCCGCTACAAAATCGGATAAAAATTTTGTTTTTGGTCCATTTCACCCGCTGAATATTTCTCGATCATCACCAATAAGAATAGGGATCTATTCTGGCCTGAACCCGACCTCCATACAAAATTTCGTGACGATCGGTCCATAATTGCGGCCTGGAGCGTGTTTACAATTTATAATGGACAGACGGACGGACGGACGGACGGACAGACACACATCTCAAAATCGCTTTATCTCGTCGAGATATCAAGATTGGTATACCACATTGGGCGTCTCCGACGAATATTTCGCCGTGTTACATGAATTTTTACCAAAACAAACTTATAATACCCTTTCCACATTGTGGTGTAGGGTATAAAAATTAAAAAAAATCCAAGTGGTTTGTGCATTACCTTTTTCAATATTTGAATGGAATAAACGTTATTTTAATTATTATTAGCTTTAAGTTGATTCATTCGTGCACCAGGAAATCATTTCTGAGACTTTTTTTCATTTCATAAATATTTTCAAAAAAATTTGTTTTTTAAAATCGATTTGTGCCTGAAGTTTTAATGGAATAAACCTTATTTTAGTTAAAAAAAGTCAAAAGTTCATTCATCCGTGCTACAGAAAATCGTTTAAAAAAATGTCAAAAAGTCATAACTCTACTAACCACACTTTTGACCATATATAAGTATCTTTATCACATTTTCCTTATGACGCTTTTGTGACATTTTGTTCTCAAAAAAATTTGTATCCCTATTATACATACTACATACATATGTTGGAATGATCAAAAATTACCCTCCCCCCATTTCACAACCAAAAGTCGTAATAACTCAACATGCAACATTTACAACGACAAATACACACCTTTCAGTGCTGTTCGGTAATTATAAATAAATACTACATCTGTAATGAAATAATGGCACATAAACACCAATTTATTGAGGTTTCGATTTTGTTATTCGAATTGCACATCGTGCTGGGCACAGTAAGGGGAGTAGAATTATTTATCGATTTTAGTGACTTGATTTAGTATTTGAAGCAATAGTTTCTCCCACTTATGGTTGCCACTTAATTTATTAAAATTTTTACTATTAATTCGGGTAGCTGCTAAATCCACTGCTTAATATGAGTTTAATAAATGGGAAACTTTTCGTGTTAACATTAATATAACGTAATTTGCTATAGGCACCTATTTCGATGTAATGAATGAATACAAAGCCCGAAGGTTATAGTGACTAAAGTGTTTATTTGTTCAAGGATGGGGGGTATAGAAATCGTCACTATTCTGTAAAAAGCTGATAATCATTTCAACCAACTGATATGGGTGTTTCCACTACAACTTCCGTGATATCAAAAACAGCCGTTGTTTTATGAAGAAGAATATTTTGTGGAGAAAAACGTAGTCACATCAGTAGACAGCGGAATCCAATGCAAATGCGTATATGGTTAGGATGGTCGTAGAAAAAATCTGATTAGACAGAAACTCGTTTTATCACAAAATAAATTTTTGCATATTTTGCATATCATGCATATTTTGACATATTTGCATGAAATGAGCATATGCAAAACCATATGCAAAACAGTATTCAAGGACCTGTGGCCTAAGTATCCCACCGAAATGGCAGAAATTTGGTATTAAGTATTCTGAAATTTGTCCACGTCTTCATATACCCCCGATATTCTGTATTTTGAAGTTTATGGATCCTATATTCCACCGAAATGCCTGAACTTTTATTTTAAGTCTTCGTTGGTTGTATAAACCTTTCCACCTGAAATTTTTCCGCAAAGGTCCACGACTTCATATATCCCACCGAAATGACTGAAATTTGGTGTTTAATCTTCGTTGGGCGTATATAACTTTTCTCCTGCAATTTATCGGTATAGGTACACGTCTTCATATAGCTCCCATAAAACGGTAGCTCCCGATTTTCGGTATTTTGAAGATTGTGGCCACAATATACCACTGAAATGGCTGAACTTTTATATTAAGTCTTCATTGGGGATATACAACTTTCCACCGAAAATTTGTCGGTATAGGTCCACGTCTTCATATAGCTCCCATAGAAGAGTACCTCCCGATTTTCGGTATTTTGAAGGTCGTGGCTGTGGTTATACATTTCTCTATTTTATTGACTTGTCTGAAGAAGCCCAGCCCCAAAATTTGACATTATTCGGATCGAAAATAGGGGTTGCATAAAAGAAATGCCCGAAACTAATCGCGTTATTTGTTGCAGCCTTTATCACCTGTACAGGTTATTTCATTTAAGTTCGAATTTTGGTATAGCTCCCATATAAAAGTATCTCTGGATTTTATTTGTTTTTAGGATTTTATCTACATTTTTTTCTGAACTAGCTATAATTTAGCATTTAGGGTTCCCAGTGATCAAGAAACTTCTCCACCGAAAGTATAGCACCCGATTTCAAGTATTTTGACGTTTTTAGATACATTTTCAGACCACTAGGTGTAACTGGGGTGCCACCGTGGTGCAATGATATGCACACCCGCCTTGCACGCAGAAGGTCGTGGGTTCGATTCCCCGGCCAGGCAACATCAAATTATCAACGGTGGCAACATACCCCTCAGTAATGTTGGCGACATTTTCTGAGTATTTTAGCCATGTAAAACTTCTCTGCAAGTGGTGTCTTAAGACACGCCGTTCGGACTCGGGGATAAACAGTAGGACCCATATCATTGAGCACTCATTGATATGAGAGAAGTCTCCCTTGTCCCATCTGGGATGTTTGTGGTACAATTATATTATATATTGTAGCTGTAACTGGACAGTTGAGGTTAGGAAAAAGTTCCACACCAAACAATTGTAAAAATAAATTTATGTTTTGGTATAGCCCCCATATAACGATACCTCCCGGTTTTAAGTACTTTGAAGAGTTTAGTTACATTTAATGACCGAACTATTTGTATTTTCACATTTGAGACACAAAACTTCTTCAACAATTGTCAGAATATGTCTATGTTTTGGTATAGCCCCATATAGCGGTACCTCAAGATTTAAGATGTTTTGAGGAATTTAGCTACACTTGTTGATCGAGCTACCTGTAGATTGACATTTTTAATTTCCAGTGGAAAGTCTTCTGCAGAAAAAATTTTAACACAGGTCCATATTTTGGTATAGCCTTCATTTCCGGTATTTTGAGGATTTTAGCTGCAATTTTTAACCGACATTTAAGGTTCCCAGTGATCACAAAACTTCTTCACAAAAATGTTCAACATATGTAAGTCCATGTCTCGGTATAACCCGCATATAACAGTACCTCCGATTTTGGGTATTTTAAAGATTTTACCTGTAGTTTTTAATTCGACAATTGAGGTTCCCAGTGGTCAACAAATTATTCCAAAAATTGTGAACATAAGTCCATATTTTGGTATAACCCCCATAAACGGTACTCCCGATTTTAGGTGTTTAGCAACATTTATTGGCCAAAATGCCTGTAATTTAATATTTGGCGTTGCCGGTGGTCACAAAAATTATGAACATAAGTCCATGTTTTGGTATAACACCCCTACATCGGTACCCCCTATTTTCGGTATTTTGAAGATTTTAGCTCCGTGTTTTGAGCGAACTACCTGTAATATGACACGTAAAATTATCAGTGATCAAAAAAAAAAAAAAAATCCCCAACAAAAATTGTCAACAGAGGTCCATTTGTTGGTATAGCCCCCTTATAACGGTACCTCCCGATTTTAGGCGTTTTCTGGAGATTAGCAAACATTTGTTGACCAATATATCTGTTATTTGACATTTGAGGTTCCTAGTGGTCAAAAAACTTCTCCACCAAAAATTTAGTCTGAATTCCTCTTCGGGTTCTTTTATGGTATCTGCTTCATTGACATTGCATGCGAGGGTAACGGAAAGTGATGGCTGCCTGCTAGGGGTAATTTTTTACTGAAACTCCATTCATGGGCGGTCATTATATAAAACCCTATTTAATGCTAAAAGCCCTATGAAGCAACGAACACAATCCAACATGTATTGCTCAAAGCTGCCGTCCCACAAAGCAGCAACTAACTAATAATATAATAATTGTTCCACAAACATCCCAGATGGGACAAGGGAAACTTCTCTCATATCAATGAGTGCACTCCGCACTTCATATTAGATAAATGATATGGGACCAACTGTTTATCGCCGAGTCCGAACGGCGTGTCTTAAGACACCACTTGTAGAGAAGTTTTACATAGCTGAAATGCTCAAGAAATGTCGCCAACATTACTGAGGGGTATTTTGCCACCGTTGAAAATTGTTTGTTGTTGCTTGGCCGGGGAAACGAACCCACGACCTTCTGCGTGCGAGGCAGGTGTGCATACCGTTGCACCACGGTGGCACCCAACTAGAGTTGTTAAATCTACTGAACTAGTTCAGTACGATATTTAGTTTGCGTATGAGTTATTTCATAAAAACGAAGATATAATATAATTCATTAGCAGTTCGTTCATACAAACGACCGGTGTCCACTGAACTATACAGTGAACTAGGTCGTTCAAACGAACTAGATTTTAACAACTCTAGCAGCAACGGTGTTCCACCATCTTTCCGCTAAGGTCATTTAAAACTCAATTCCATGCCATTTGGGAATCAACAAGGCTACAGCGGGAAACCTGTTGGTGCCAGTACCATCCACTCACCCAAGCGAAATACAATAATGGAAGTGACTCTGTCCACCCTTGTAAGCTCATGTTATCATGGACGATGAGCTTCAAGGGTGGAATAAATCACGAAACATCAAGAACTTTTATGTGTGGGATTTGATCAGCAATTATGCTCATCACTCTTCAGAAATGGTAAAAGTGAGATTAAGGAAACAGACGGCTGGACAGATGACATGAAGTTTCTCTTCCACCTCACAGGCGTTTTCCGTCACTTCACTGAGATGGGTGAAATACCTTTTGTAAAGTTTAAGCAGATCTCAAAATTCGGTAATGCACGTCTGACTGTCAGATCTCTGAATCCCGGAAGAGGTTGGGTGAAATGTATTCATTCATTGGTTCAGCATTCAGTTGTTACGCAATGATGATTTTTAAGAACTACTAGTAGCTCTAAATGACTACCAACAATTTCTCAAATGCTTGAAGACCCACTGGAAAAATAAATTTTAAATCAGTATTGCAACAAGCGTGAGCTTGCGATCAAAGTTATACAAGACTGTTACAATATCACCATTTTTTTATAGGTTTTACATGTTGTTCAGAAACCAACTAAAATGACTAATGGGAACGATAACTTAAAATTTGAGTACACGATTTGGTCAAGCATCAAGTTCGAACAATATTAATATCACGCAACTCGTTCGGGTCCCTCCCACACAAAAGTTGAACAGTTTTCTATAAAACGAAGTTTAAGATATAAGGATAGTTTTGAAATTTTCAACGAAGGTAAAATTTCATCGTACAGTTTAATGCAATTTTTAAACTTTTGTGAGGGAGATTCCCGAACGCGATGTATAAACGACATAGACATTCTTGTGTTTTTGATTACAGCGATATGTTTTTATACCCTCCATCATATTATGGAGGGTATAATTCAATTTGTCATTCCGTTTTTAACACATCGAAATATTCATCGGATACCCTATAAAGTATATATATTCTTGATCAGGGTAAAATTCTAAGTCGATATAACCATATCCATCCGTCCGTCTGTTGAAATCAAGATACAGCTCGCAATTTTAAAGATAGAGCTTTGCAATTTGGTACAGAAGTTCCTACTACTCCTAGGATTTCTCTTGTTGCAAATGACCAATATCGGTTCACGTTCTATAGCTCCCATATAACGGTACCACCCGATTTTTGGTATTTTGAAAGTTTTGCCGTCATTAGCACACCCAAATGACTTAAATTTCTTCGTTGGGGATATAAAGCTTTTCTCCAGTAATATGTCGGGACAGGCCAACGCCTTCATATCGGCCCCATAGGACGTACCTCTCGATTTTCGGTATTTTGAAGGTTTTGGCCTTAATATTTCACCGAAATGGATCACATTTGGTATTAAGTGTTTGTTGGTGATATACAACTTTCCCCAGAAATTTCTCGGTACAGGCCTACGCCTTGATGTAGCCCCATAGAACGGTAACTCCCGATTTTCGCTATTTTGAAGGCCTTGGCACATTCAGAGAAGAGATATTGTGGAAACAATCATATTCTAAGAGCAAAATAGTATATTTTAAGCATTTAAAATATATATTGTTGTTTCAACCATATATTTTGTGTCAGGAAACATAATGACACAAAATATTTTGTTGCACTAACAAAATATATATTTTTAGATTTTTAAAATACACTATTTTGCTCGTAGAATTTGATTGTTCCCACAATATCTCTTCTCTGCGTGTTATCTTACCGAAATATCGGAAATTTGGAACCCAGTGACTCTTAGTTGCTACCCACTAGCGAATTCTGAAGAAATATCATTACCAAAAAATTTCCTTCAAGCGAATTTAATGGACTTCGAAATTTGGTATAATTTACTACTATCTGCAAAAAATATTTTGAGCATTAAGAATACATGTAAATTGACTACAAAAATAAGCTGCAGAGTGCATAGAATGCTGACCTCAACACCAAAACATACGCTGATAAAGATGATAACGATTTGTACACAAAAACGCACACTAATGTATACGCTTTATATTGTTCAATGTCCCGACTGGGTCAACATTATAGAGTCAGCCATTGTCATAACACACACATACACACTTCGAAAAGAGAAAACAGAATCAGTGTTTTGTTCTAATTTTCAGTCCACATAAAAACAAATTGAGTGTACATGTGTGAGTTGTTGTGAATCTACCTTGTATTAATATACAATGTGTCGCTAAGCTCACTTGAATAAATTGCTATATAATCCATAACATATTGTCTGTGAGAGTGTAAGGACAAATGTACTTTTCCAACATAAGCATGCAATTTAGCTTGTTTACAGTGTATGTGTATTAGGGTTATGACTTTTTGAAATTTTTTCTCAAAAATGATTTCCTGTAGTGAGAATGAATGAACTTTTGCCGATTAATGCCTAAAATAACGATCATTACATTTTATGATAAAAAAAGTTTCCGCACAAATTCAAAGTTTTTTTCGCAAAAATATTATGCGACAAAAAAAATTATTTTCTCAAAAAGTTATTTCCTGTTGCACGAATGAATGACCTTTTGTCTATTAATTACTAAAATAACGTTTATTCCATTTAAATATTGAAAAAGCTCCCGCACAAACCGCTTTTAATTTTTACAATGATATATATGTAATAATACGATGATAAAATTAGTGAGAAACAAACGGTTATGTCATTATAGTTATGTTGTGTGTCCCTATACCTTGTTTTCAGTTAAATATCTGCGTACAGTGACATCAAAAGTTCTGAAAAATAAAAACCTTAAAAGCTCTTTGTGCGGAAGCGTTTTTTATCGAATCACTTTATAATTAAGATTTTATGTAATCTTAGATAAAAACTCAACAAAATATCATACAGGAATACGAGGTTGTAAAAAAGTCATAACCCTAATGTGTATATGAGTGTTTATGTAAAGCATAGAACAGGAACGCGATGTACAGCTAGCCACTGTTGTCATATTGTATTTTGTCGGCATGACTAGGCGTGTGTGTAATAAAGTAAACATTTATTTCAAGTGTTAGCAGTCGACGACTTATGTCCACTGACACATCAACAACAATTGTCAACAAACGTACATTCACACACAATGCTAAAGTAAATACTCAATCAACGAAATGTACGTAAGTATAATGAAATGATACATTAGGCGGACAATCGGTTTGTTGAAATCAAGATACAGCTCGTAATTTTTAAGATAGAGCTTTGTAATTTTGTGTAGAAGTTTCTATTACTTTTAGGATGCTTGGTATTGCAAATTGGAATTATCGGTCTACGTTTTGTTATAGCCCCCATAGAACGGTACTCCTGATTTGCGTTATTTTGAAGGTTGTGGCCTCAATATTCCTCCGAAATTTGGTATTTAGTCTTCGTTTTGAATTTTTTAGGTATAAGTTCCCCCATAGAACTGTACCTCTCACATAGCAAGACAGAGATCGGTATTGCATTTCATATTTAGATTTCATATTCTTACTTTGACATAACTTCCAAATCTAATGTAAAGACTATGCAATTTAATATCCTTTCTTCAAAATATTTCAATTCTACCCTAATATTCATTCCAGTTTACCGCTACTGGGGCAAATAAACATCAAATTATTTAAAAAATAAATACACATCACAGCTCATGGCATTGTTTGAGGGTAGTTTTGTAGCAATTTTGCAACATTCTCATTTCGATGCTAACAAATGATGAAAGTATTACCAGCATACCTACATATATGTACAATGTACATACATACATACATATGTACATTAGGGTTAACTTGGCATTTTTGCAAAGAGAATGGAAATATATTAAGAAATCCGTTTTCACTTTTTCACCTTTAAAATGCACCGATTGCATACAAGTTTTCTATTTCAGTCATTTCTGTGGAAATTTTCATTATGATAGGAAACCGTTAGTAAAAGTTCTTAATGAAATTGAATATAATATTCAACATCGGTCCATTCAACATAAGTCTAATACAGAATTTTAGTCAAAGCGCTATAATTAATAGTTTTTTAAACTTCAAATAATGATATGTTTGTTCACAAAACTAAAATCAAACAAATGAGAACGGAGTTACGTTCGGGCAGGCCAAATTTGTTATACCCTCAATCAGGAGTTGTATTGAAGTAAAATGGAACAATAACTTTCCTTTTGTTTATGAAGAAGACTAAATACCAAATTTCAGCAAGTTCGGTAAAACAATGGGTGCTATGTAAAAACGTTGAACTATACCTACAAATTTCTGGCAGAAAGGTTTTAATCTCAAAGAAGCCTAAATGACACATTTCCGATATTTCGGTAAAACCTTAAAAATACCGAAAATCACAAGGTACGCTTCTATCGGGGAAATAATAACCCTCGGACCTATACTGATAATTCTCTTCTGGAATGTTTTATAACACCATGGAAGACTAAATAACAAATTAGAGTCTTTTGGTGGGATATTGACGTCACAACTTTCAGAATTACGTAAATTCGGAGGTACCGTTTCATGGGCGCTATATCGAAACACCTATGTATACTGACGAATTTCAGTCTGAAAGTCTTTTACCTCCAACAAAGACTAAATACCAAATTTCAGCCATTTCGGTGGGTTGCTGTGGCCAAAACCCTCAAAATACTGAAAATCTGGAGGTACTGTTCTATGGGGGTATATTAAGGCGTGAACCTGTACCGACGCATTTCTGGGGGAAAGTTTTACACGCCAAAGAAGAGTAACTACCAAATTTCAGCCATTCCGGTGTGATAACTAGGCTAAAACATTCAAAATACAGAAAATCGGGTGGTACTGTTCAATGGGAGCTATATTAAGACATGGACCTATACCCACAAGTTTCACATGAAACGTTTCGTACCCGATATGAAGACCAAATGCCAACATTCAGCCATTTTGGCTGAATATTGAGGCCACATTCTTCAAAATACGGGAAATATGGAGGTAACGTTCTATGGGGGCTATACTAAGGTGTGGGCCTGTACCGACAAGTTTCAGGGGAAAAATTGTATACCCCCAGCGAAGACGAAATACCAAATTTGAGCCATATCTGAGAAATATTGAGGCCACAACCTTCAAAATACCGAAAATCGGGAGCTACCGTTCTATGGGTGCTATATAATTTCTGGGAGAAAGTTTTTTACCCATAACGAAGACTAAGTACCAAATTTCAACCATTTCGGAGTTATAATGAGGCTAAAATCTTCAAAATACCGAAATTCGGGTGGTACCGTTCTATGGGGATATAAAAACGTGGACTCATATAGCCCATTTGCAATACCAAACATCCTAGGAGTAATAGAAACTTCTGTACCAAATTACAAAGCTCTATCTTAAAAATTTCGAGCAGTATCTTGATTTCAACAGACGGACGGACGGATGGATAGACGGACTTGGTTATATCGACTCAGATATATATTTTACCCTTATCAAGAATATATATACTTTATAGGGTCTCCGATGAATATTTCTATGTGTTACAAACGGAATGACAAATTTAATTATACCCTCCATAACATGGTGGAGGGTATAAAAAATACTTACAAAGAAAAAATTATCCAAAGGCCTTTAGAAATCATTATCGATGCAAAAAATTTTTTCACCGAATCAAACTAAAGCAGGCTAAAACATTCAAAATACAGAAAATCGGGTGGTACTGTTCAATGGGAGCTATATTAAGACATGGACCTATACCCACAAGTTTCACATGAAACGTTTCGTACCCGATATGAAGACCAAATGCCAACATTCAGCCATTTTGGCTTAATATTGAGGCCACATTCTTCAAAATACGGGAAATATGGAGGTAACGTTCTATGGGGGCTATACTAAGGTGTGGGCCTGTACCGACATGTTTCAGGGGAAAAATTGTATACCCCCAGCGAAGACGAAATACCAAATTTGAGCCATATCTGAGAAATATTGAGGCCACAACCTTCAAAATACCGAAAATCGGGAGCTACCGTTCTATGGGTGCTATATAATTTCTGGGAGAAAGTTTTTTACCCATAACGAAGACTAAGTACCAAATTTCAACCATTTCGGAGTTATAATGAGGCTAAAATCTTCAAAATACCGAAATTCGGGTGGTACCGTTCTATGGGGATATAAAAAACGTGGACTCATATAGCCCATTTGCAATACCAAACATCCTAGGAGTAATAGAAACTTCTGTACCAAATTACAAAGCTCTATCTTAAAAATTTCGAGCAGTATCTTGATTTCAACAGACGGACGGACGGATGGATAGACGGACTTGGTTATATCGACTCAGATATATATTTTACCCTTATCAAGAATATATATACTTTATAGGGTCTCCGATGAATATTTCTATGTGTTACAAACGGAATGACAAATTTAATTATACCCTCCATAACATGGTGGAGGGTATAAAAAATACTTACAAAGAAAAAATTATCCAAAGGCCTTTAGAAATCATTATCGATGCAAAAAATTTTTTCACCGAATCAAACTAAAGCAGGCGTTTTCATTATCAAGACAATATTCCGCACTATGTGGTATTTTTTGGTTATAGCCCCAATGTACATATGTGATCACATCCGTCGAGGTGTAGTAAACAAAAAAAAAAACAAAACAACTAAATAAAAATAAACCTTATAGTAAAAACCCCTTAGTTCTTAAACATTCTTACCGGAGGGAAATAAGTTATTTGTTTCCGGACATATGCCAGTCTAAACGCATAGCGTACACATTCAGAAGGACATCAAGGACAGACGAACATATAAACAGTCAACTAAACATGCCTTTCATGTGTCCAAATACGTTTAATGCACGTGTAAGCTCCATAAATTACTAACACTTTCCAGCTTAACAATTACACTGACACAAAATGCAATTGGCCATAGCGCACTTGCATATGAAAGTAGCATGTTTTCTATGTATTATCCCAGCAAAATGTTCGATACCTAAAATCGGTAGGTACAGTTGTGTGTGGTGGTAATGCAGGGAACTTCACTTCCCAAGTTACGATTGTTACGAAATTTTCTTAAACGCTCAAAATACCGAAAATCTCAGATACTGTTATACGGAGGCTATACCAAAGCATGGACAATTTTTTGTAAATTAGTTGTGTAACCACTTAGAATCTAAAATGTAAATTTTCAGGTAGTTCGGTAATCAAATGTAGCTAAAACAAGTAAGAAAAGTCTATAGTCGGACGAAGCCGACCATGGGATACCCTATACCACTATCCCTGGACAATCGCTCTCCATGGAACTTCTTTTCAATGATTGTGAAAATTTAATTATCAAATATCAGAGATGTAATGTATAATACTTATCACCAAAACCAAAAAGTTATCTAGCATGACAAAGACATTTTTGTAGCAGGAAAGGAAAATTTAGTTCACACAAACTAAAATGTAATGAAACCCACATATGTAGTACTTCCGTTGTTTAACCGCTACGTTATTGAAATTTTTACCACTTTCACACAAGAGTTTTAGTCCATTTAACCCGCTAAGTATTATCTAATCTTCACGTTTGTTTGTATGCTTCTTCTTCATCATAAACTCAAACTTTGTTTAAATTTTTGCGGTTATTATTTTGACCACTGAGCCGCTACAAAATTGGTTAAAATTTTGTTTTTAGTCCATTTCATCCCCTGAACATTTCACGATCATCACCAAAAACTAATCATTTCTATTCTGGCCCGAACCCAACCTCCTTAAAAAATTCGTTACAATCGGTCCACAATTGCGGCGTTAAGCTTGTTTACAATTTTAAATGGACGGACACACATCGCTAAATAGCTTTATCTCGTCGAGATATGAATTTCGGCATACCAAATAATGGGTCTAGGATGAATATTTCGTGGTGTTACATAAACTTTTGGAGAGACAATATGTAGCATGGGATAAAAATGTGGTTCTCTACACAGAACCCATTATATATTAGGCAGTAGGCCCGTTATCTAGCAAACACTTTATTGCAATTTACATCAGAGGAAAGGTCAGTACTTTTTTCATATGTAGGCTACTTTGCGAAATATAAATGTTCTCAAGGAATTAAAATATCGACCAAAAATAATTTTTTTATATTTTTCATGCAAAAGTAATGGTCCATTTCACCCGCTAAAGAATATCAGATCATCGTTCAAAATTGTAGGCATCTTTTTCGACCTATACTCTTACCCGGTGCAAAATTTTGTGACTATTTATGTATAATTGCGGCTTCTAGCGAGTTTATTATTACACTACAAACAAATAACGGAATATATTAGGCTGTAACTCTGTTATCTGATCATGCACACCAACATAATTGGCATCAATTGAAAGGTCAAGCGTTCCACTTTCAAGTATATCTAACTTGTCCGGAATGTCACTTCCAGGAATTAAGATATAAGCTGTATATTAAAAAATTTCACAATTTTCACACAAATTGCAAGCTTCTCCTTTGTGATATACTCTTAGCTTATTTAAAATTACGCGTTGATCGGACTATTATTGAGGCCTACAGAGCCGCTAGAAAATTGGATAAATATTATGTTTTTTGTCCATTTCACCCGCTAAATATTTCGCGATCATCACCAATAAGAATAGGGATCTATTCTGATCTGAGCCCGACCTCCATACAAAATTTCGTGACGATCGGTCCATAATTGCGGCCTGGAGCGTGTTTACAATTTATAATGGACAGACGGAATTTTTCCCAAAACAAACTTACAATACCCATTTCCACATTGTGGTATAGGGTATAATTATCAAAATGCCGCATCGGGGGTAGTGGGGAGTTATACCAAAACATGGAAATTGGTAATTTTTGTGGAGAAGAACCTCAAATGTCAACTTGTAGCTAGTTCGGTCTAAAATTGAAGCTGAAATCCTCAAAACAACGATAATCGAGAGGTGCCGATATATGCACTGAAAGAAAAATGCTTCGTTGTATCAATGAACGGGTTTCCTTCATTATTTTTCATTGATGCTATGAAACGTTCCATTAATATTATGAAATGTTTCATTCGTGCAATGAAACTTTACGTCATTTAAAATTCAATGATTTTTGGTTTCATTGTATGAAACGGATTTCATTGATGCAATGAAACTTTTAATTTCTATAAATTTAAGGAAATAATATGTATGTTTTGAATTCAAACTAAATAGAATGGGCTAAAAAAACTAGTACGCAAACATCTTTTTAAAAAAATGGCGAAAAATTCATATATTCGATGTGTTTGATTTGCTTTAAAAACGAATGAAACAGTTTCATTAAATAAATGAAAAAGTTTCATTAGAGAAATGAAAGAGTTTCATTACATAAGTGAAACATTTTTGAAATTCCTTTTTGCGTTTTGTTTTCTTTGTAAATCTGTTAAGTTATAAAATTTGTCTTCTAATTATTTTGTCTTTATTAAATAAATTAAATTTTTGACAATCATAAAAAGAACACATTTATATATTGGCTACATACATATGTATAGATTCACATACATAAATATGTATGCATGAATATTTGCCAAAACTAGCAGAAACGTCATCAACTGCATAAAAATTCGATACTGTCGCCGATTGGGGTTGGTATACATAAACACTCATCCACATTAAAAAGAATGCTCTTCTCAGTTCTTTGTAATTGTTTGTATTGTCGTTCATTGAATTCCATTTGTGGTTGTGTGTGAGTATTTAACAAGCAGAAAAAACACGTGTTGGCAAAACAACCACTGCTTTCTTAGCTACATCAAACGATGTTCAACAACATTGTTTTAGTTTGCGCTAAACCACAGTCAAGTGTGGAAGAAAAAACGGTATTTTACGTCTGGTGTTTCCAACTTCAAAAACTGTGATGTGTTTAACATGAAAAGAAAATGTAAATATTATTTTTTAGGTGTTCAGTTGTTCTTTTACGTGAATTTTCATTTATATTTTTCTCGTAATGGAAGCATTCAATAGAAAATCTAAAGGTGAGTGGAATGACGGAGAAACTGTTACCATTGGCCAACGAAGCATCTCTCACTTAGAAAAAAAATGTTGTACGACGAAAGTTAAAGGTAAGTTAATGTTTAGAAAGAAAACCAGATAAATTACTAAAAATTGTTTTATGGTTTTCAATTTTGCTTACATTATTTATTTTGTAGTTTTTATGTGTTCCCTTATTTACTTTTTTTAATTTTCATTTATAGTTGCAATGGAGATAAAAAATAGAAAATCCAATGATCAGTGGAATTACGGAGACTGTCCGTGGGCAATGAAGCACTACTCCCTTAAGAAAAAAAATGCTGTATCCTTACATCGTGGACGGACACAGGGGATGACTCGGTAAGTTATTGTTTAGAAAACCAGTCAATTTGTTAGCAATTTGTTTATTGTTTCAATTTAACTTACAGATGACAACGCCCAATACTATCATTAATGTGCTTAAAACCTGGGTATTAAATATGACTTGTTGTATTAATGGTCAAAACTAATTGCAATAAAATGAAATAAACATATTTAGCATTGACTTCATTTTTGTTCATTACGTGAGTATGAAAGATTTCATAACATGAAATCCTACGTTGTCATTGATTTTGAACTTCATTGCATAAATGAAACGTCATTACAACAATGAAAATATTTCGTTACATTAATGAAAAAGGTTCATTGCATCAATAAAGGAGTTTCATTTCATTAATGTAAAATTTTCATTGCATTAACGGAAAAGTTTCATTGTATCAATGAAGAAGTTTCATTGCGTCAATGGAGGAGTTTCATTGCATTAGTGAAAAAGTTTTATTGCATTAACGAAAAAGTTTCATTGCACAAATGAAGGAGTTTCATTGCATTAATGCACAATTTCGTTAATTTCGCTTCAATGAAACTCAATGAACCTTTTTTTATTTATTCATTGAAGCTCTACGTTGGCTCAAAATCAATGACAAATTTCATTGATACAACGTAGGATTTCATTCATATTACGTAGCTTTTTCTTTCAGTGTGGAAGCTATATCAGAACTTGGGCCGATATAACCCATCTTCGAACTTGACCCGCCACGGAAAAAAGAAAATATTATGTGCGGAATGTTAAATACAACCAAAGAAGACTAAATACAACATTTTTGAAATTACAGTTGGATAATATGACTTAAACCTTCAATATTCCCAAAATCTGGAGGTACCACTCTTTGGTAGCTAAGTGGACCTACTCCTATAATTATCATCACGAATGGTTTATACCCCCTAGGGAGACTACTAAATTTCAGCTATTTATGTGGGATAACGAGACTAAAACCTTCAAAGTACCGAAAATTTGGCGGTACCGTATTATGGATGCTATATCAAAACGTGGACACATACCAACATTTCTCTGCAGAAATACCAAACTAAACTTTTGACATTCCGAAAAATCGGGTAGTGCCGTTATATTGGCGGTAGTATAAAAACGTGGACCTATAACGACCATTCTCTGTGGATAAAAGCTTCAAAATACCGAACGTCGGGAGGTACTGTGCTGTGGGAGCTATATTTTAACGTGGACCTGTACCGACCTTTCTCTGTGGGAATATTGTATATCTCCAATGGAGACTAAACACAAAGTTTTAACATTTCTAAAGTCAGGAGATACCGTTCTATGGGAACAATATCAAAACATGGACCTATACCGACACTTCTCTGCAGGAATATTTTGGTCTCCGCAATGGAGACTTTATAGCGAATTCTAGAATTTTCTGTTAAATAATGTAGCTAAAAGATAAAAATACCGAATACTATACTATGTGGGGATGTTTTATATCCATAACGAAAACTAAACAAAACAATTCAGTCTTTTGGGTTGGGTTATTTGACTGAGACTTTTCATTTCAATTTCGATAGTTATCTTGTGCCTCAGCCAGCCGAAAGAATATGGTTAAATCGATTCGAAACTTGCTGAAACAAATTTCGTCAAAACATATTTGGGGTCTAATACCACTATATTAAAGAGGCACATTTTTATCGCATCAGAGTGTGTATACCCTCATAAGCATAAAGGCTGAGGTTTCACGAATATTATTTATCATTTGTGAAATCGAAAGTTATATTTATCAATTATGGAATTTCTTTAAATGTAGAAGAAAGCAAATCGGTCAACATCATTTGAACCATTGCAAAAGATCCAGTGAAATGAATGTATTGCTTGGAATCACTTTCATAGAATTTTGCTGGGATATGTAGGTACATAAATGTGTGTGACAATTAGTCGCAGATACTCGTACAGTTGTATATAAATATATGAATTTTAAAAACGAAAACGCTAATTGATTCTGATGAAGTTTAATATTTTTTTATACTCATACATGTGCATACCTATGTATATACAATTGAGTTTATGTAAACTATGTATGTAACACAGCAAATTAAATGTTTTAAATAAAATGATAAGTTTCAGCATTTATATTGATCTAAGATAAATGTACATATTTTATAACATAAAATTTTGACAAATTATTTCGACCATTCTCCACAACCCTTCCGACAAAAAATTTCATACATTCTGTGTTGTAAAATATCCAATTATTTGAATTGTTGTACAATAACACTATGCAACACTGAAAATGTAAACAACGTCTAGTATACATTTTTTTGAAAGTACATATTTAGACCAAACCCGTTCGTTGGTATTGATATGGTTACGAAGTTTTTCGGCAAATCACAAACACGCGACCCGAACGCAAAGTAAGAGAGCAAATGTTTTGATTTTTTTACTTCAGTCTTGTACTGAATGTCATGCAAGCAGGTTGATGCCGCTTTATTTGTTTTTCTTTTTTTTTGCAAATATGTGGAGGGAAGAATTTGAAAATGATTTTTTGTTTTGTCCTAATATTTTTAATGACGCAGAATGCCTCGTCTGCAATGCAACAATAAAAAACGTATATCCATCTTACCGCAGGCGTCATTATAAAACGCATACAAAATATCATTTAATGACGGGAAATAGGTGTCTTAATATTATAAAAGACAAGGGCAACAATTTGTTCAATGCATTTGAAGAAATTTTAAAGTTGAAATCATTTTATGGAAATGTAACTGGAAAAGCCATTTTTGATGCATTCGAAACGGAAGTTTTATCCATAATACCCACTTCAAAATTGTCTTCTATTTGCACGGACGGTGCGACGGTTGTAACTGGAAAGGATAAAGGTTTTGCGGGACATTTGATTAGATATGGCTAGCTTTTTTATGATCTATAATGCAAATGAAAAAGGAAAGCCGACGATTCGAACCCACACACCCACCACTATGTTTGGCTCTGAACGCTAACACGCCGTGACTACTTTTTTCCTGTGTTTTTCATTTTATACTCAATATGAAAATCATTACCCTGTTCTGTTCTGTCAGTGTAATTTTACCCACACATAAACAATTTAAGCGATCGCTCTTCTTGGTCGGCTATGATTAAGACTACAAAAAATCTAGTAGAGTTTTGTCCTGTCAGATCCAGTTCGGATCAGATCCATCGCAACATTCTGAAACACTAAAATGTTTACTTCATGTTGTTTAAGCGGTATTTTGCATCATATCATTTACAACACGTATTTCAAATACAGTTCACACCGACAGTTTATTCTCGCATTTCGGATTTCTTGTTTACATATTTAACCAATGTCATAATTGCATCGAATCTGAAAATCTATTATCAAAATGTTTCATTGCTTAATTTTTCTGAACAGTCGGATTATGACGTGTTTCTAATTGTTGAAACTAAATCAAATTAAATTCGGATAAATTAAATTCGGATTTTCATAATGGAGCATTTTTCAATTTAAATACTTTTGATGTATTTCGTAAAGATAGATCTGTGCAAGCAACTGGTATACATCGTGGAGGAGGTGTACTGATATGCGTTATAAATTTTTGAAATCTATTTCATCAAACTGTATTTTAATTGATAATGCTTTAGATCAACTCTTTGTTGTAATTGAAAATAATAACAGTTTTAAATTATGCATTGAAGTTTCCTATATTCCTCCAAATAGAAATTATGATATTTACTCTCATCATATAAATAATATAATAATAATAACTACTTATGCATTTTTGGTGATTTCAATTTAAATAACGTTGTTTGGACACAAAATTGCCCAGCAAAATGTTCGATGCCAAAGATGCTATTCATTCATGGGTGAAAGTGATCTGACATGTCATCTTTTTAGCATCTTCATCGATGAATTTTATGTATATGGGCGTGAACCCCAGAAAATGCTATTAATTTTTGGATCCAAGGCATGTCATTTCCACCAGTGCTTTTGCATGCCATTTTCACCAACCCTTTGCAATGACATTATCATTTCGACGAGAGTTTTAACAACGTTGGTTGTGATTTCGAGTCTCCGACAACATCAAGCTTATTGTAAATAATTAATCTTATATATTTAGAAAATGTGTATAAATAAGAACACCAAATTCATATCTATTGGATTCAAGGAATGGGTTGAAATGCTGATGAAAAGATCGGATCTTTCACGGCTTCCTGCATGAGTTCAAATGCTGATGAAAATATAGGATCTTCCACGACTTCCTTTGCATTGGTTCAAATGCTAATGAAAAGATCGCTTTTTTATCCGTATGTGGTCCCAACTGCGCGACTTACAGTATTATAAAAAGCGACACTTTATGTTGCACAAAAACAAATGCTTAAAGTCTGGAGTATTAATACTACTCTCTATTATAGAGATTAATGTTTTCAAAACAATAGTGGCAGCATTACAAAAACAATTTATCTTGCAAACAGTTAAGCGAATTGTAATGAAAGCAAATAAGTAGAATAAAAATGAGTTGATTGGCGTGATTTCTTCAGTTCTTGTGACGTTCTGTTAGCAATCGGTACAAACTTGATACAAAAATTGAAATGAAAATAAAGCTGTTTAGATTATTTATTGTATATTAACAACTTTTATAAAAAAGGAAATCAAACGTATTATTATTCATTTGAATTCAATGTTAACGCGGTTATAAAAGGTGCATTGTATTATAAAAATTGTTTCTTTTTTGATCAATTTTATAATGCATCTTTTATAACCGCATTAACATTAAATTCAAATGAATAATAATAATAATAATAATAATAATAATAATAATAATAATAATAATAAATATAATAATAATAATAATAATAATAATAATAATAATAATAATAAAAATAATAATAATAATAATAATAATAATAATAATAATAATAATAATAATAATATGTTTGAATAAACAATAAAAAAAAACTAAATAGCCTTTTACAAATACTGTCGGTTCCGTCACTACTGAAAGTTTCGTAAAGGGTACCTGCATGTGTACCTAATGCACACTCAAAGTGCCCCGCATCCGACACTCCAACGGAATCGCATAAGAAACATACAACAGTGACGGAAGCGAAAATAGAGTTTGGACCGCATAAGTGGAACAGTTTTTTTAGTCATTTTTGTCTTTTCGGAAACAAATGCGACTGTCGCAGTAGACACAACAATCCGTTTTCAGTGTCTTTTGCGTCAATCAAGCGATAGAAAATGTTTGGAGGGACGTGTTTCGTATGCCCGTGGGCGTAGGAAAGTTGTTGTTGGTGGCTATACCTGATTTAGATACACTTAATTCATGCCTTGGTAGCGATTATTGGACTTCAACATTGGAGAAATTTTAATGTCCATGATTGCTATGATCGTTTTTTACACAACATATTTGAACTGTGTAATCAATTTGTGTTACGAAAGAAGAAAATTCATTCATCTCATCCTTGGTATAAGAAAAGGTTAAGACGGTTAAAATATGGTCGCAATAGTTTATATAATCAATACACGAAAACGCCTGACTCGTTGATATTACATGAATACAATTTCTGTAAAAAAGAATATAACTTTTTGAATAAATTTCTATATAAACAATATATTTTGAATAATGAAAATCAGATAAAAAACAATCTCAATTGTTTTTGGAGTTATATCGAATCTAAAAAAAAGAAGTTTGGATATTCCATTTTCTGTGTTTTATGATGATAAAATTTCAAGTTCTCCGCATGAAATAGCAAAATTGTTTGCATTTTTTTTTTCAATTTGGGTGCAACCTTGGTGCAATGGTATGCACCCCGACCAGGAAACATCAAAACACTTTTCAACGGTGGCAAAATACCCCTAAGTAATGGTGGCGACATTTCCTGAGTATTTCAGCCATGTAAAACTTCTCTACAAAAGTGGTGTCTTAGACACGCCGTTCGGACTCGGCGATAAACTGTAGGTCCCATATCATTGAACTAATATGAATCGGGGAACACTCATTGATATGAGAGAATTCTCCCTTGTCCCTTATGGGATGTTTGTGGAACAATTATATTATAATTTTACCAATGCTCAATCATCCATTTCATATTTTAACGATGTAGACTCTGATCGCTCATACAGTAAAAATAATTTATGTGCTATAACATTATCAGTAATATTAAAAACTCAAATACTGTCGATGCTTATGGTCTTTCATCATATTTTGTGAAAACATGTGCTAGTTTCCTTTGCTTACCTCTAAAAATTATCTTTAATAACTCATGTCCGATGGTATCTTTGCAGATAAATGGAAATTTACATATATAAAGATGGTTGTAGAGAAAATGTTAATTCTTTCCACCCATTTGCAAAAATAACTGTTATTGCAAAAGTTTTTGAAAATATCATCCATAGTAAATTAACGTCCATATTCAAATCAATAATTATACCTCAGCAACATGGTTTTTATGGTGGTAGGTCCACTATATCAAACTTGGTCGTGTTTGCTGACTATTGTTTAATGTTCTTGGATATGGATATCAAGATGAGACAATCTACACTGACTTCTCCGAAGCGTTTGATTCCATTTCCCACCTTCTTTTGATAACAAATAAATGATTTTGGACTTTACTCTGTATTTCTCAAATGGATCAAATCTTATTTTCACAACAGGTAATGTGCTGTGAAAATAGGTGAATATGAATCTGTAGTATTTTACACAACTTCCGAAGTACCACAAGGTAGCATTTTAGGACCTGTTTTCTTTAACATTTTCATAAACGATATTTATACTTGTTTCAAGCATACACAATTTCTGTCGTATGCTGATGATTTAAAAATATTCCTTAGGACTAACTTATTAATGGACTCATTTAAAATCCAAGATGACCTAAATAATTTGCAATTGTGGGGCTCGAGAAACAGTTTAAGTTTGAATTTAAAGAAATGTTTCTATATGTCCCTTAATCAATCACGAATTCCATAGCAACTGTCATTTTATTTAGATAACAATGTCCTAGAAAAGGTTAATGAAAAATAAGATCTAGGAATTATCTTTGATGATAAACTTACTTAAACTTACTTACAGCACATAGATATTATTAGCCCGAAAGCTTATTCTACCTTGGCATTTATAAAACGCAACACCTCGGACTTTAATGACCCATATACGTTAAAGCTTTTATACACTTCGTATGTGCGATCTAAATTAGAATATGAATCCATAATCTGGTGCCCCTTTTCGGTCATTCACATGAACCGAATTGAACATGAACCGAATTGAAAAAATGTATAAGGTACGCATTACTTCCTTTGAGTTTTAGTCATCCGATTCCAAGCTATGAATCTTGATGTTTATTAATTAATTTAGAAATCTTAGAGTTCAGAAGAAAAATTCAAAAATTCTATTTGGGTATGATGTAGCCAATTCAAATATTGATTGTCCTTATTTGTTACAAAGGGTCTCATTCAATTTTCCAAGTTGCCATTTGCGAAACTTTGAAATTTTTCATGAAGATATTAACAGGCGTAATTATGTAAGCAATAGACCCATTACCAGGGCCATAACAAACTTTAATCTTCTTAACAGATTTACCATGTTCGAATTCAGTGCAACTAAAGATTATTTGAAGGATTGTATAAAAAATATCTTTACTATTATTGTCTCACTAAAATACACATAATGTAACATAGCATGTAAGTCTTTTTCACAGTCTGCAAAGAATGTTATTCTGTAGACTGTAATACATGAAATAAAATAAAACAAGTAAGAAATGGCTATAGACGGACGGGGCCGACCATGTGATACCCTACACCTTTACCTCTGGGAATTAGCTTTCCACATATCAAAATTTCTTTATGGAACAAATAAACGTATTGTAAGAAGTAACTTTGTGGATTCTGGTGGATTCTGCATCAGAAGGAAGGTCAGTAGATCTATTTCCATATGTAGTCTACTTTGCCGGTATATGTCCTTCAGGAAATAATATATAGACCAATTTTTTTTATTTTTCATACAAAAGTAATGGTCTATTTTACCCGCTAAATATTATCAGATAATCATCCAAAATTGTAAGCATCTACTTCGACCTAAAGTCTTACCTCGTGCAAAATTTCGTGATTATTGAGCTATAATTGCAACCTCTAGCATGTTTATGACTACACTACAAAGAAATTATATTAGGCTGTAACTCTGTTATCTTATCATGTACACCAACACAATTGACATCAATAGAAATGTCAAGCGTTCCGTGGCGATGGGATTATTATTGTAACCTACAGAGCAGCTACAAAATCGGATAAAAATTATGTTTTTGGTCCATTTCACCCGATAAATATTTCACGATAATTACCAATTAAAATAGCGATCTATTCTGATGTGAAACCGACCTCCATACCAAATTTCCTGACGATCGGTCCATAATTGCGGCCTGGAGTTTGATTACAATTTATAATGGACAGACGGACACACTGACGGACACACATCTCAAAATCGCTTTATCTCGCTGAGATATGAAGATTTGTATACCACATTGGGGGTCTCCGACGAGTATTTCGCGGTGTTACATGAACTTTTACCAAAACAAACTTATAACACCCTTTTCACATAGTGATGTAGGGTATAAATAAACAAGTAAAAAAGCGTTAAGTTCGGCCGGGCCGAACTTTTCATACCCTCCACCATAAAATATTCTGAACTAAAATGGAATAATTAGTTTTCATTCCTGTCCCCAACTTTAAGTGGGTACGTTAAAATGTCAGATAATGTACATAAAATGTTTCATTCGGTAGGCCCTTTTTTATGGTGCCTATATCTAACTATGTATGTTGACAATTTTTGGTGGGCTAGAAATTGGGAGGTACCGTTATATAGGGGTTATAATAAAACATGGACCTATGTTGACAGTTTTTGATGGGAGCCATTAATGTCAAATAACTCCTAATTCGGTTAGAAATTGTAGCTAGAATCGTCAAAATACCGAAAATCGGTACATAACGTGGGAATTTCAAATGTCATTAACAGCTACTTCGGAGGTATGTGGGCTATACGAAAATATGAACTTAAATGAACAATTTTTGTTGGCTTTTAAATTTCAAATTACAGAAAGTTCGTTTTGGGGCTATAAAAACATGGACCTATGTTCGGTTAAACATTTTAAGTAAAATCCTCAAAGTACCGAAAATCGGGAAGTATCGTTATATTGGGGGTATGTTGAAAATTGTTGATGCAGATGTGTGGTGACCACTACAACCTTCAAATGTCAAATTACAGTTAGTTCGGCTAAAAATTTTAGCTAAAATTGCCAATTACTGAAAATTGGGAGGTACCGTTATATGGGAGCTATATCCGAACATGGACCTATGTTGACAATTTTTTATGGAGAGGTGTTGTGGCCACTAAGAACTTCAAATGTCAAATTACTGCTAGTTCGGTTTAATATTGTAGTTAAAATCAGCAAATTACTGAAAATCGGGAGGTACTTTTATATGGGAGCTTTATCAATACATCGACCTTTCTTGAAAATTTTTGGTGGAGAGGTGTGGTGACCACTAATAATTTCAAATGTCAAATGTTCTAATTACAGATAATTCGGTTAAAACTTGTAGGTAAAATTCTCAAAATACCGAAAATCCGTCATATGAGGATACCGAAATCCGTTATACCGAGGTACCGTTATATGGGGCTATACCAAAACATGGACCTACGTTCATAATTATTTCGAATATAAGTTTTTTGGTCACGAAGAACCCTTAATATCAAATTATAGCTAATTCGGTCTAGAACTGTGAATTTAAACGTCAAAATAACTGAAATCGGGTGTACCGTTATATGGGGGCTATACCAAAACGTGGACCTATGTCCACAACTTTTGTTATATAAGTTTAGCGACGCTTAAGAGCCCAAAATGTCAAATTAGAGCTGCATCGGTCTTAAAATGTAGCTAAAAACTTCAAAATACCGTAAATCGGGGGTACCGTTATATGGGGGCTATACCAAAACGTGGACCTATGTCCACAACTTTTGTTACATAAGTTTATTGACACTTAAGAACCCTAAATGTCAAATTATAGCTAAATCGGTCTGAAAATGTAGCTAAAAACGTCAAAATACCATAAATCGGGGGGTACCGTTATATGGGGGCTATACCGAAACATGGACCTATGTCCACATCTTTTGTTATATAAGTTTATTGGCACTTAAGAACCCTAAATGGCAAATTATAGCTAAATCGGTCTGAAATTGTAGCTAAAAACGTCAAAATACCGTAAATCGGGGGTACCGTTATATGGGGGCTATACCAAAACGTGGACCTATGTCCGCAACTGTTGTTATATAAGTTCATTGACACTTAATAACCCTAAATGTCACATTATAGATAAATCGGTCTGAAAATGTAGCTAAAAACGTCAAAATACCGTAAATCGGGGGGTACCGTTATATGGGGGCTATACCAAAACGTGGACCTATGTCCGCAACTGTTGTTATATAAGTTTATTGACACTTAAGAATCCTAAATGTCATATTATAGCTAAATCGGTCTGAAAATGTAGCTAAAAACGTCAAAATACCGTAAATCGGGGGTACCGTTATATGGGGGCTATACCAAAACGTGGACTTATGTCCACATCTTTTGTTATATAAGTTTATTTATAGTTAAGAAACCTAAATGCCAAATTATAGCTAAATCGGTCTGAAAATGTGGCTAAAAACGTGAAAATACCGTAAATCGGGGGGTACCGTTATATGGGGGCTATACCAAAACGTGGACCTATGTCCACAAGTTTTGTGATATAAGTTTATTGACACTTAAGAACCCTAAATGTCAAATTATAGCTAAATCGGTCTGAAAATGTAGCTAAAAACGTCAAAATACCGTAAATCGGGGGGTACCGTTATATGGGGGCTATACCAAAACGTGGACCGATATAGCCCATCATCGAACTTGACCTGCCTGCAAACAAAAGACGCACTTTCCCAAAATTTCAGCGTCCTATCTCCATTTTTGTGGATGCTAGAGTGATTACCACAGACGGACGGACGGACGGACGGACGGACGGACGTGCACAGATCGACTCAGAATTTTACCCTGATCAAGAATATATATACTTTATAGGGTCGCAAATGAGTATTTCAATGCGTTACAAACGGAAAAACAAACTTAATATACCCTCCATACTATGGTGGAGGGTATAAAAATAATATGATGTAGACATTTTCTTACAAATCTGTAGTTGTTCAATAGTATTTCGTTTCTTTCACGCTCAAATAACTACATATGTAATATCGTTTTGTTGATTGTCATGCTAACTTCCAAATACATAATAATTTTTAATCGCTATTGATGTACATTTTCATTACAGCATTGCTCATTTTTTCAATATTTTGTTTGATTCTTATTTATTTTACTAATTCAATTTTGCATATTGAAGATTTTAATAGATTTTAAAATCATTGATGTGGAATTCCCCAAAAAATGAATATGAATTCAGACACAAAATTCCTGACACTTGCATACATCATTAGAGCAGACAAACATTTCTGGAAATGCATTCAAATAGAAAATAAATTCTTATTTGAATTGGAAATTCATTGTAAATGTAGTAACGTTATTATTATTTTATTGTGAATGTGGTTAAAAATTGATTGTATCCCCATTGAAATTCGGACATAGAATTTCATTCACATTGGATTTTGTTTATTCGGGCATATATGTAAATATGTATATACATATATATATATTTGTTGAGCTATGTTGTAATAAACAAGGTGTGATTGACAATTCGATAGCTTTACTGTGTTTTATTTAACTTCCCAGCTAACAATTTTTTCCGATTTTTTTCCGAATTCGGAACGAAACTCTGCACAAGTATGCGATTCTGATGTCGAATTCGTTCAGAAATCGAAACAAAATTGTGTGAAGGTGCCCACGAATTCGGAAAGTTTTATCGGAAAAAAATCGGAAGGAATATTAGAGTTTCTTTCCGAATTCTGAACGAATTCGCAAAAAAACTCGAATGAAAAAAAGGGAAATTTTAAGGGAATTTTCGATTATCTGCACAATTTCGGAAAAAACTCGGAAGGAACATTCGAAAATCGGAAAAAATTCGGAAGATTATCGGATGTTTGATCCGATATTCGGAAAAAAATCGGAAGATTATCGGATGTTTGATCCGATATTCGGAAAAAAAAAATCGGAAGATTATCGGACGTTTGATCCGATATTCGGAAAAAAATCGGAAGAATATCGGATGTTTGATCCGATATTCGGAAAAAAATCGGAAGATTATCGGATATTTTATCCGATATATGGAAAAAATCTGAATATTTTCGTATAGTTTTATCCGAAAATCGGAAAAAATTCCGGTGATTTATATTTCGGAAAATGTTCGGATGTTTAATGCGAATTTTTTTATTAGTTATTTCATCATCTTCACAAGTTGGATTTAAATATATTCATTGCTGCTGCCCGCTGATGTTGTGTGTTTGCAAAATTATAAAACACAACTTTTCCTAATAAAGTTTCAATGTGTCATCACGATGTTGTTCTTTATTTGGCGTATCTAAAATAGACTTAACAATATTTGTTATTATAAACAGCTTTTTACAAAATGTGTATGCAAACTTCCAATTTTAATTTGTTTTAAAACACACAATAATTTGTCCCGCTACGTCTTACTCACTCAACTGCTGCTAAATAACTAAAAAACAAGGTACAGCATGCAAAGAAAGCAAAGAAATTTCCCTTGCCGCTGGCGTTGTTTGTATACAATCAACTCTCAACCAGAGTTCGGGATTTTTGCTCGCGAGAAAAATACACAGATCAAAAATTCTTTCAGATTATGTGCAGAGTACTCGGAAACTAATCGGAAAGAAAACAAATCAAAATTTCCCTTCCGAGATTGTGCAGAGCACTCGGAAAATAATCGGAAAAAAAGGTTACGAAACTTCGGAAAAAAATCTGATATCAGAGCCATCGGCAAAAATTGTTGGCTGGGTTGCTATTTTTAACGCAATTGCTGTTGACCAATCAAACTAAAATTTTGCCTTTGTAGTTCCCAATAGTGCAGGACTTCCCCAACAAAAATTGTTGACATTTGCCAATATTTTGGTATAGCATCCATATAATAGTACCGTTCGATTTCAAGTATTTTGATGTTTTTAACTACATTTTCGGCCTAATTTAGTTGTAATTTGTTGTGGGTTTTCTGTAGTGTAAAAACCTATTTACTAAAAAATTTAAATAAAACTTTTATACCCTCCACCATAAAATAGTCTTTATTAAAATGGAATAATTAGGATCCTTTCACAATTTTAGGTGTAACAACTTTTCTACAATGGATAGAATCCTACTGCCTCCCACTATTGCTTAAATTACACTGTGAACACAAATATTGGGGCAGAGATAATTCCTTTTGGAGATGAAAGCCCTTGGTGTGTGTATATTAAAAACCCCGAAGGACAGATGCGCCGTGAGTCGAACTTCCGCGTTATGGCGTGATGAAGTTTTTGCAAGAGACCCTGTAAGCCAGCATGAATTAGCATTATATCTTTGTTTGTTGTTTTTGTAGAGCACTTAAGCAACAGTGAACAAAGATATAAAGCTAATTCCTGATGGCCCACAGGGTCTCTACCAAAAATTTCATCACCATAACGCGGAAGTTCGACTCACGGCGGATCTGTCCTTCGGGGTTCATAATATACTCACCAAGGCCTTTCTTCCCCAAGAAAGGTAGGTGAAAGGTACCACCTACGGGGCTATATCAAAGAGTCAACCTATATTTAAATTTTTTGGCGGAAAAGTTTTATAGCTGCAGGGAACTTCAAGAGTCAAATTGAGGGTAGTTTCATCAAAACAATGTAGACCCTCAAAAATGGACCCATGTTGACGAATTTTACTGACGAAATTTCGTGACCACTGAAAATTCCCGAAAATCGGGAGGTACAGTTATATGGGGGGATATACCAAAACATGGACCTTTATTGACGATTATTTTTGAATAGACAAAATTGTAGCTAAAATTTGCAAATTACCGATCATTACAGCTAGTTCGGTTAAAAATTGCAGCTAAAATTCTAAAAATACCGAAAATCGTTATATGGGGGCTATACCAAAAAATGGACCTATGTTGACGATGCTTCGTTGGAGATGTTTTATGACCACTGAGAACTTCAAATGTCAAATTACAGATATTTCGGTTAAAAACTGTAGCTAAAATTTTAAAAATACCGAAAATTGGGAGGTACCGTTATATGGGGGCTATACCAAAAAATGGACCTATGTTGACGATGTTTCGTGGAGATGTTTCATGACCACTGAGAACCACAAATGTCAAATTGCAGATAGTTCGGTTTAAAATTGTGGCTAAAATTCTCAAAATACCGAAAATCGGGAGGTACCGTTATATGGGGGCTATACCAAAACATGGACCTTTGGGATATAAGTGTGTTGATCACTAGGAACCCTAAGTGCCAAATTATAGCTAATTCGGTCTGCAAATGTTGCAAAGAACGTCAAAATACCCCAAATTCGGAGGTACCGTTATATGGGGGCTATACCAAAGAGTGGACCCATATAGCCCATCTTCGAACTTGACCTGCCTATGGAAAAAAGACCTTCGCGTGCAAAATTTCAGCACTCTATCTCAATTATTGCGGACGCTAGAGTGATTACAACAGACGGACAGACGGACATGGCTAGATCTTATCCTGATCAAGAATATATATACTTTATATGGTCGCAAATGATTAGTTCGATGTGTTACAAACAGAATGACAAACTTAATATACCCTCCATACTATGGTGGAGGGTATAAAAAAAATAATTTAAAAATATAATTTACAGTCTTTTATTTATAAATGCTAGAAACTATAAAACTAGAAATGAATGTTTCTCTTAGCATCAACAAGTATATTCTTCTTCATGATGGATCCCTCAAATAAAACGCTTAAATTTAAATTAAAAATTGTGACAATATTAAATGGCAATAAACGGCAAACAAGTACTTCTTGAGGCTAAGAGAAAAATTATTTTCTAGTTTTTAGTGCATTTATAAATAAAGCACTGTAACTTAATTTTTTATACCCTCCACCATAGTATGGAGGGTATATTAAGTTTGTTTTTCCGTTTGTAACGCATTGAAATACTCATTTGCGACCCTATAAAGCATATATATTCTTGATCAGGGTAAAATTCTAAGTCGATCTGAGCACGTCCGTCCGTCTGTGGTAATCACTCTAGCATCCACAAAAATGGGGATAGGACGCTGAAATTTTGGGAAAATTCGTCTTTTGTTTGCAGGCAGGTCAAGTTCGATGATGGGCTATATCGGTCCACGTTTTGGTATAGCCCCCATATAACGGTACCCCCCGATTTACGGTATTTTGACGTTTTTAGCTACATTTTCAGACCGATTTGGCTATAATTTGACATTTAGGGTTCTTAAGTATCAATAAACATATATAACAAAACTTGTGGACATAGGTCCACGTTTTGGTATAGCCCCCATATAACGGTACCCCCGATTTGCGGTATTTTGACGTTTTTAGCTACATTTTTAGACCGATTTAGCTATAATTTAACATTTAGGGTTCTTAAGTATCAATAAACTTATATAACAAAAGTTGTGGACATAGGTCCACGTTTTGGTATAGCCCCCATAAAACGGTACCCCCAGATATACGGTATTTTGACGTTTTTAGCTACATTATCAGACCGATGTAGCTATAATTTGACATTTAGGGTTCTTAAGTGTTAATAAACTTATATATTAGAAGTTGTGGACATAGGCCCACGTTTTGGTATAGCCCCCATAAAACGGTACCCCCGATTTGCGGTATTTTGACGTTTTTAGCAACATTTTTAGACCGATTTAGCTATAATTTGACATTTAGAGTTCTTAAGTATCAATAAACATATATGACAAAAGTTGTGGACATAAGTCCACGGTTTGGTATAGCCCCCATATAACGGTACCTCCCGATTTGCGGTATTTTGACGTTTGTAGCTACATTTTCAGACCGATTTAGCTATAATTTGACATTTATTGTTCTTAAGTGTCAATAAACTTATGTGACAAAAGTTGTGGACATAGTTCCACGTTTTGGTATAACCCCATATAACGGTACCCCCGATTTACGGTATTTTGACGTTTTTAGCTACATTATCAGACCGATGTTGCTATAATTTGACATTTAGGGTTCTTAAGTGTTAATAAACTTATATAATAAAAGTTGTTTACATAGGTCCACGTTTTGGTATAGCCCCCATATAACGGTACCCCCCGATTTACGGTATTTTGACGTTTTTAGCTACATTTTCAGACCGATGTAGCTATAATTTGACATTTAGGGTTCTTAAATGTCAATAAACTTATATAACAAAAGTTGTGGACATAGGTCCAAGTTTTGGTATAGCCCCCATATAACGGTACCCCCGATTTGCGGTAGTTTGACGTTTGTAGCTACACTTTCAGACCGATTTAGCTATAATTTGACATTTATTGTTCTTAAGTGTCAATAAACTTATATGACAAAACTTGTGGACATAGGTCCACGTTCTGGTATAGCCCCCATATTACGGTACCCCCCGATTTACGGTATTTTGACGTTTTTAGCTACATTTTCAGACCGATATAGCTATAATTTGACATTTAGGGTTCTTAAGTGTAACTAAATTTATATAACAAAAGTTGTGGACCTAGGTCTACGTGTTGGTATAGCCCCCATATAACGGTACCCCCGATTTACGACATTTTGACGTTTTTATCTACATTTTCAGACCGATTTAGCTATCAATTGACATTTAGGGTTCTTAAATGTCAATAAACTTATATAACTAGTGGACATAGGTCCATGTTTTGGAATAGCCCCCATATAACGTTACCGCCCAAATTAGGTATTTTGAGAATTTTACCAACAAGTTTTATCCGAATTATCTGTAATTTGAACATTTGACATTTGAAATTCTTAGTCGTCACCACACCTCTCCACCAAAAATTGTCAAGAAAGCCCCCATATAACGGTACCTCCCGATTTTCAGTAATTTGATGATTTTAGCTACAATATTAAACCGAACTAGCAGTAATTTGACATTTGAAGTTCTTAGTGGTCACAACACCTCTCCATCAAAAATTGTCAACATAGGTCCATGTTAGGATATAGCTCCCATGTAACGGTACCTCCCAATTTTCAGTAATTTTGCCATTTTAGCTACAATTTTTAACAGAACTAACTGTAATTTGACATTTGAAGGTTGTAGTGGTCACCACGCATCTGCATCAACAATGTTTAACATAGCCCCAATATAACGATACTTCCCGATTTTCGGTACTTTGAGGATTTTACTTAAAATGTTTAACCGAACGTGGGTCCATGTTTTTGTATAGCCCCAAAACAAACCTCCCGATTTTCCGTACCTTAGCTTTATTTTTGGACGAACTTTCTGTAATTTGAAATTTAAAAGTCAACAAAAATTCTGCAACAAAAATTGTTCATTTAAGTTCATATTTTCGTATAGCCCAGATACCTCCGAACTAGCTGTTAATGACATTTGAAGTTCCCACGTTATGTACCGATATTCGATATTTTGAGGATTCTAGCTAAATTTTTTAACCGAATTAGGAGTTATTTGACATTAAAGGCTCCCATCAAAAACTCTCAACATAGACCCATATTTTATTATAACCCCTATATAACAGTACCTCCCAATTTCTAGCCCACCAAAAATTGTCAACAGTTAGATATAGGCACCATAAAAAAGGGCCTCCCGAATGAAGCATTTTATGTACATTATCTGACATTTTAACGTACTCACTTAAAGTTGGGGACAGGATTGAATATTTTATGGTGGAGGGTATGAAAAGTTCGGCCCGGCCGAACTTAATGCTTTTTTACTTGTTTTAGATTAGATTAGATAACACTGTGCAACAAAATGGAGGTGAAAGTCTGGGGCACGGAAAATTCCTCTTGGGGAAGAAAGGCCTTGGTGAGTATATTATGAACCCCGAAGGACAGATCCGTCGTGAGTCGAACTTCCGCGTTATGGCGTGATGAAATTTTTGTTAGAGACCCTGTGGGCCATCAGGAATTAGCGTTATATCTTTGTTCACTGTTGCTTAAGTGCTCTACAAAAACAACAAACAAAGATATAATGCTAATTCATGATGGCTTACAGGGTCTCTTGCAAACACTTCATCACGCCATAACACGGAAGTTCGACTCACGGCGCATCTGTCCTTTGGAGTTTTTAATATACCATAAATGGCTTTCATCTCCAAAAGGAATTATCTCTGCCCCAACATTTGTGTTCACAGTGTAATTTAAGCAATAGTGGGAGGCAGTAGGCGTCTATCCATTGTCTAAAAGTTGTTCTACCTAAAATTGTGAAAGGACCCTAATTATTCCACTGACATTTTAACGTACTCACTTAAAGTTGGGGACAGGATTGAATATTTTATGGTGGAGGGTATAAAAAGTTCGGCCCGGCCGAACTTACCGACTTTTTACTTGTTTTATCTTAATTTTATAAATGTAATTCTAATAATGAGATGTGAAGTATGGATGGTGTCAAATTACGTCTAGAGGAAAATTGAGTTTAATTAAGGCTAAATTTTATTTTATTTTCAGAAATTTGTTCTAAACTTTTATTGAACGACCCTAGTATTCATTTATTGTGTGTTGTTTCTTAATGGCCATCCCTATACACACTGCAGTTAAAATAATAATGGAAAAATGGAACCAGATAACAAAACACACAGACATCCCTAAGAAATTATTTCTCCAAATACTTCAATTCTGTCTCAAAGACAATAATTATTTCATATTTGAAGACAAGATCTATAACCAAATCTTCGGAATGCCCATGGGGAATCCACTTTCACCGACAATAGCCGACATTGTCTTAGACAACCTACTTGACGACGTAATTACAGAACTTAAACAAAGTGACATAAATATCAAATACATAGCAAAATATGTAGATGATATTTTAGCTATAATCAATAAAGACGACGCGGATAAAATTCTAAAAACACTTAACCAGTATCATAACAAGATACAATTCACAATAGAAATGGAAAGTGGAAACTCAATACCATATTTGGACGTAAAACTGAAGAGAGATAACAACAAAATAACATTCGATTGGTACTCCAAGGACATTTCATCAGGAAGGCTTATCAATTATCATGCTACACAACCAAAATCTCAAATTCTTAATACGGCAACAAATCTAATTCTTCGAGTTTTAAATATAAGTGACGAACAATTTCACCACAAAAACATATTAATCATAACACAAATCTTACAGAACAACAGTTTCCCAAAACAAGTTATACGAACATTAATTGATGAATGCAAACATAAAATTAGAAACGTTAACAAATTAACAATGACAAACAAAACCACCAACAATGAGGACCAAAAAATGTTCTACGGTGTAAAATACATTCCAGGCCTGTTTGACAGTCATCAGCTGAGAAAAATAATAAACGAAAATAAAGTCAACTTTGCATACAAACCAAACACAACATTACAGACAATATTCACCAACATGAAAGCGCCTATCGACAAACAACAACAAAACAATGTTGTGTATCAAATTGAATGTAATGGAAACACAGATGAATGCTGTAATAAAATATACATAGGGACAACAAAAAGAGCGCTAAACACAAGAATGGGAGAACACAAAGTGGACATTGAAAAACAAAAAGCAACAACTGCTCTAGCTCAACACGCATTAAGCACAGGCCACACTCCAAACTTTGACAAAGTCAAAATTTTAGACAAAGAGAGGAATGAGAAAAAGAGACTACTTATTGAGAGCTTGAGAATACAACAAAATATAAAGAGAACAATGAATCTGAAAGAAGACACCGATAATATTAGTTCAAGTTATGGAGTTGCAATAACTTAAACAAGTGCAATAAACGGATGTGATATTAGTTTTAAGTTGTGTTATGTTTTTTATGTTTTATTTTTAATATACATTTAATGTAACACTTACTTACTTACTTAGCTGGCCCATTACAGAACATTTGTTCTATAGGCCGAACTAAGAAGAGATCTCCATTCCTCTCTATTTGTTGCTTTGCTCTCTGGAATACCGCGCCTTTTCATCTCAACATCCACTTGTTTGCGCCATCTATTCCTTGGCCTGCCAATTCTGCGTGCACCGCCATGTGGCATGTATTCATACGCCTTTTTAGCGGGTTCATCATCGCTCATTCTTATGATATGGCCTAGCCAACGCAATCGCTGCATCTCGATACGTTTAACAATATTCATGTCGTTGTATAGCAGATACAGCTCGTGGTTCATGCGACGTCGATATTCACCGTCAACGCAGATTGGTCCGTAGATCTTTCGAAGAATTTTTCTCTCAAACACACCAAGCACTGCCATGTCTGCTTGCGCAAGTACCCAGGCTTCGGAGCCATACATCAGCACGGGTAGTATCAGTGTTTTGTAGAGCGTTATTTTTGTTTGACGAGATGTGGCTTTGTTTTTAAACTGCTTACTTAATCCAAAGTAGCATCTGTTGGCCAATACAATTCTTCTTTTTATTTCACAACTGATGTCGTTTGTTGTGTTGACGGAGGTGCCGAGGTAGACGAAGTCTTTTACTACCTCAATATTATAGGAACCAACTTCCACAGTCGGTCCGAGCTCAATGGACGCATTGCGCGTCGACACCATCAACTTGGTCTTCTCACCGTTTACCGCCAGACCCACTTTAGCAGATTCTCCTTCGACCTTTATAAAGGTATCAGTTACTTCTTTTACTGATCGACCCATGATGTCTATATCATCAGCATAAGCAAGTAACATGTGACTATTGGTGTAGATTGTGCCACTTCTTTTGACGTTTGCCTCTCGTATAACCTTTTCTAGCAGGATGTTGAAGAGGTCACACGAAAGGCTGTCTCCTTGTCTGAAACCTCTTTTGGTACCAAACTCTTCGGAGAGGTTCTTTCCTATTTTAACTGAGGACCTCGTGTCAGTTAAAGTCATTTTACAAAGCCGGATGAGCTTTGCGGGAATACCAAATTCAGACATGGCTTGGAATACCTTTGAGCGCAGCGGACTGTCGAAGGCTGCTTTATAATCGACAAAAAGGTGGTAGGTGTCGATCTGCATCTCTTGGGTCTTCTCCAGGATTTGCCGCAGGGTAAATATCTGGTCAATGGTGGACTTGCCAGGTCTAAAGCCGCATTGGTATGGTCCAATAATCTCGTTGACCATTGGCTTTAGTCGTTCGCACAATATCCCTGACACGATCTTGTAGGCAATAGGGAGTAGACTTATGCCCCTATAGTTAGAGCATACAGTCTTATCTCCCTTCTTGTGGACGGGGCACAGGATACTCAGGTTCCAATCGTCGGGTACTCGTTCTTCCTGCCAGATGGTGCTAACTAGCTGATGAATACACCTTATCAGCGTGTCGCCTCCGGTTTTGAACAGCTCGGCTGGTAAGCCATCGGCCCCTGCTGCCTTATTATTCTTCAGCCGATTTATTGCTGTCTTTACCTCATCTTGGCTGGGCAGTATACATTCAATACCATCTTCTGGGATTGGGACTGTGGTATCTTCGTCTTCTTCGCTGCTATTGGATACCAACAGATTTGAAAAATGTTCTTTCCATATCCTGAGTATACTATCTGTATCAGTTACCAAATTACCTTGCTGGTCTCTACAGGAGGATGTGCCTGTACCAAAGCCATCAGTTTGATGCTTGACTCTTTGGTAGAATTTTCGGACTTCATTCTGGCTCCTGTACATCTCGATTTTTTCACACTCCCGCTTTTCCATCTCTCTCTTTTTCCTGCGGAAAAGACGTTTCTCCTCTCTCCTTTTCTCCCTGTATCTCTCTCGTGCGCTACGCGTTGCTACGGATTGTAAAGTAGCCTTATATGCCGCATTTTTCTCTTCGGTGGCAGCACGACACTCCTCATCATACCATGGATTCCTTGGTGGAGGTCTCTGGTATCCAAGTATGGATTTTGCGGCTGTTTGCATGGAGTGGGCAATGCTTTGCCATTGCGCTGATATGTTATCGGGATGAGGAGGGCTTTGATTAAGCAATTGGGCTAGTTGAGTGGAATATGCTGTGGCTATCTGTTGTGATTGCAGCTTACCGATGTCTAACTTTCGTGTTGTGTCTGCTCGTACTTTGTTTGCTACGTTTAAGCGGGTGCGTACCTTTGCTGCAACAAGGTAGTGGTCCGAATCAATGTTTGCGCCTCGGTACGATCGTACATCCAACACGCTCGATGAATGTCTTCCATCTATCACAACATGATCAATTTGGTTTCTTGTTTTCTGATCTGGAGACAGCCAGGTGCCCTTATGAATATCGAGATGATTAAATCTGGTACTGCTAACTACCATGTTTTTTGCAGCTGCAAAGTCTATCAGTCTCATACCATTGTCAGATGTTTCACTGTGGAGACTGAATTTCCCGACTGTTGGGCCAAAGATATTCTCCTTTCCAATTTTGGCATTAAAATCGCCTAGAATGATTTTAATGTCATGGGCAGGGCAACGGTCATATGTTTCTTCTAAGCACTCGTAAAATATATCTTTGGTCTGTTCGTCCTTTTCTTCAGTGGGAGCATGAGCGCAAATAAAGCTGATGTTGAAGAATTTAGCTTTTATTCGAATTGCAGCAAGTCTTTCATTCACTGGAGTGAAGCTGGATACAAGATGTTTTAGTCTCCGACTAACTACGAATCCACAACCAAACTCATGCTTTACGTCATGGCAGCTATAATACAGTGCGTCACCTTTAGGTGTTGTTGTGACGCCTTTCCCAATCCATCGTATTTCCTGTATGGCAGTAATATCGGTCTTGTACTTTTCAAGTACGTCTGCCAATGCGAAGACTGCACCTTCTCTATAAAGAGTGCGAACATTCCAGGTGCAGATTCGCAGATCATGGTCCTTAAAACGTTTGCGGGGTTCGTCAACTTTAGAGGGGTTTGTTTTTCTTTTCTTTCGTTTTTTCATAGTAGGCTGTTTTTTCTAGGGGAGGGTTACTAACCCGACGCCCAAACCCAAGTTTTTAACGTTCTTATGGGTGAACGCACGGCACATGTTAGCTCACTACCTTTAACGGGTGTTAAAGGCAGTTCCCCAGGTGACACCACGGGGAGGTCAGTGTCCACTTGGGATGAAAGAGGGACCAAGATAAATCCTGGGCTTTGCCATGTTAAAACCGGTCAGGACCGTTCCTTGGTATCTTCCATCCCCTACGTCACCTTAATTCAAATATTGTAAGTTATTAACTTGTTTAAAACAATTTTGTGTTTTTGTATTGATAAAAATTGTAATATTTTATTTAAATAGACGAATTCCCCTGAAGACGTCGCCAAAAAAGTGACGAAACGTTGGGAAGAAAGCAATAAAATAATTTGTTTTATTTGCTAAAATACAAGAAGGTCAATAAGCTGAACAATAACAGTAAGAATCAAAATTCATTTATTTTGTTCATATTAACATTAGGCAATTTTCCTTGCGGCAATTGTCATTTTGTTGGTGAGAGAAGTTGTGGAGAGGCAAAGGCTTACCATATGCCTCACCTCTCTCACTATCAAACTGACAATAGCCGCAAGGAATATTTCCTAATTTGAATATGGACTTTCATTGATATTATGATTTTTATAACACCAATTTTGATACATATAGTATATTTGTTAGTTATGGTGATTCACCTTATTGATGAATTCAACTTACTTTTTATGCTATGGTAGGTATGTACCTCAGGGTTATGACTTTTGACATTTTTTCTCAAAAATGAGTTCCTGTAGTGAGAATGAATGAACTTTTGCCTATTAATGCCTAAAACAACATTCATTCAATTTTATTATTAAAAAAGTTCCGCACAAACTACATTGAATGAATTTTTTTTACAAAAAAAAAAAAATCTGTGAAATAAAAAAAAATCTTAAAAACTATTTCCTGTTATACGAATGAATAACCTTTTCCTATTAATTACTAAAATAACTTTTTTTCCATTTAAATATTGAAATAGACGCCACACAAACCACTTTTAATTTTTATGACACAGTTGAACCTCGATTATTTGTGAATTGATTATCCGGGAACCTCCATTATCCGGGATAGAAAAGAAATGTTGGTCTTTTTTCCATTTCCTCCTTTTTTCGTTATAAGCTTTATTATCCGCGAGTAAAAACAAACTTTCCAATAAATTTGATTAAGCAAACAATAGGTAAACAAAAGAAAACTAGAAATTCTCCCATATTACACAATTTTTATATTAATGGTGGACAATTTTGTACAATTGTTTTATCTGTCTTGGTAGTTTTCTATTCAACGACGCATGAGGTCATTGTGTGATTAGGGCCTATATTTAAAGATAAGAAAACTTTCGGCCATAAATTGTGTATTTTTATTACCCACGAAGCATTATGCCTGCTGGGTGCATAATGCATTTTTAGGTACATCGTGCATTTGGTGCGTCTATTTATTTTTGTGTTAGATTTTAAGGTATAGTTGAAACAAATAACTAAATAAAGAATGAGTCTCTCTACAACCACGAGGCAAATAACATCTCGCGGCAGTTTCATTTTCTTTTTGTCCAGTTTTCTAGGGTGCACTTGTGATGAGATCGAGGAGTCGTCTCATCATTTGGTGACCCCCGACGAGATAGACTCGCGAGTTCAAAAAGGAAATTTGTGTAGTTTATTCGTTTTAGTGTAGTGACGTGTTGGGCTCGCATTTTTAAACAAGAAAAGTGTTGTAGTCTATCCGTAATTTAGTAGCGAGATAAGCGCGTAGTAAAAAGTTACTACGTTGGATTTATACGTTATTTTAACTAACGCAATAGGCGCGTAGTCAAAAGTGACTACGTTAGGTTTTTGATGTTAGTTAGGTGAAAGGCCAACAGTCGAAAAAAAGGCAGTGTTGCGTCGATCACCATAAAGAATCGCGTAGTGAAAAAGTGTCTATGGTAGGATTCTAAAAGTTATAAAAACCAAGTGTAAAATAAAGTGACAAAAAATAGAGCTTGCGAAAATGAATTTCGAAGAATTCATCCAACATCAAAGGATGTTGGGCGAGTATATTGTGTCGTTATATTTAGAAATGAGCAAAATTGCTCAGAACAGTGTATCCAAGGGGACTAGGGAAAAGTGTGATGTCATTGTTAGTTCCTTCACGGAAGCCAGAAGGGATTTTATAGACAATGATAGAGAGCTCCGGAATATAGAAAAAGTTCCATATAAAATGCACAGCATATTCGCATCAGGTGTGCGGTATGCAATTAAAAAGTTTGACGTATTATATCGTCAGGTGAGAACAGACATGGGTGTAGAGTCGAAAATAGTTTCTTTGGAGTCGCGAACTCCTTCTAGATTTAAATATAGAGCTGAGATGGACAGCTTAAGTCCATTAGCGCAGTATGAAAAAAGATACATACTGCGCCATTCTACCACAATAAAAGGTGGTTTAATAAGAAATTTGGAATATTGTTTGAATGAGTTGGAGACCGAGATAAGGACTGAGTTTCCAAATAGAATATATATCAAGGAAAGACACGATATTGCATCATCAATATTGATGGAATATTTGAGGGAATTTCCTGAAGAATATGATCTGGTGGAGAATTTCAATTTTTTAAAAATTTGCTACCACATAGTGCGAAGTGTGAACATTTCGAGAATAGCGCCTAAAAGAGTCAGAATTAGGGATTATCTAGTAAAGTTTTCAGGTAGTGTAGGGTCCACTCAGAAAGTTGGTGGGGACACGGAAACTGAAAATGAAAACGTTCGCGTTGATGTTTCGCGAAAGTTCGAAAGTGTAATAAGTCTACTACGGAAAGAGAATGAGAAGTTGAAGTCCAATTTAGAGCAAAAAACGAAAACTTACTCAATTGCTGAAGGAAAGGCTCAAGATGAAAAAAGGAGACGTGCTGAGTTGGAAAACAACATTCAGAGTCAGCGTGAAGAGCAAAATCATTTTCGAGATATTAATGAAATACGCTCTCGTTGTCAAGTTGAAATAGATGAGATGGACGGTCGCATCCAGATCCAGCCAGATTGCAACAGTCTTCGGAAGTGATACGTGAACAATACGAAGAATTACGTGCCTCACGTACACGTATTGATGATTTGAAAAGTTACATCCGAGAATTGCAATCTACAAATGCTGTATAAAATGCCCGCAATTGTGACTTAGAAAAATTGCTCGATAGTGAACGTGCACGTCATGTTGCTGACATTTCCAATATAGAAGCCGACTTTCAACGATGCCGAGATGAAATGTCTCAACAACTACAAGAAAGTGCTGTCGACGACAAAGTACTATGTGGCGAACAAGATATAAGCCAAACGGAATATTTTGTAATCAGCAGAGAGAATGGCATAAAAATTTCCAAGGGTGATGCTAACGCAAGGGTACAAAACAAAGGTACCAATGAAGTGGGAATCGAGGGTTGGCAAATTAAACGTAAAGACAAGACGTTCTATTGCCCTCACTACGAAAAAATGGATGGCGGTGCCAATATGACGGCCGGCTCTTCCTATGTTACGGGCGCAACACATGAACCACCAACCAATGTTATTATGGTATCACAAAGATGGCAAAGTGCAGATAACATAGAGATATCGCTGAATAATGCCGATGGTGAAGAAGGAAATGATGCCAGAAGTGGTTTTCGAATTTGGTCTGGTTATGATGGTATAATCAATAAAGCAATCACAATTAAAAAGAAATATCCTACCAAACGAAAATGGATATACTATGTAATTCATCGATGGAAGAGAGATCCACGTCCTAGCTGGTTGCTAAAGGTATTGGGTTCCATCACCTAGATTTAAGTCCTTATAACATTTTATATTATACACTCCACGTCAGTAGAATAGAACACCTACATTTTTGTTAATGTTAGCTTATTTATCCCAAAACGAATGAATCTGCGTTTTTAATCTTGTGGGGATTTAAAGTCTATGATGTTACGTACGAAACACAGAAAAAATTATGTTTCTAGCTCTTCGCGAAATGATTTTCTGATCAATTTGCCGATAGTACTATGAAAAATAGGCATTTATTTTTGGTCATCAGGATAGAACAGTCACCTTATTTTCGCGAATTTTTGAGATATTAACGCCGAATGTTCTTTCAGTCGATAAAGCAAGGCCTTCTAATAATTTTTCACCAAAGAAACCCTATAAATTATTCCGCGGACACCGAAATAACAGCTTTAAAGGGTTTAAATTGACAGATATTTGAAACATCTCGGAATATCAATAGGAGTCGCGCAGTTATGTCATATTTCTTCACAATAAGATAGAATATGACACAGACAACCTCGACGGATACATTCGAGTGCTTCGGATGCTGAAAAGATGGAACATTTTCAAAATAATTATGAAAAACGTCGAAATTTCTTATAAAACCCTTGATGTTTTGTTAAATAAAATGGTTTTTGCGCGAACAAGTCCGCCGTTTAAAGGTTTGGAAATATGCTCCAGATTTGGAGGAAGATAATCTGATACGGAAACAACCGTTATTTTAATGCACTGAGGGAAATTTTAGTACTTTGTAAAACAACATACGAAACCTAAAACCTCAATTTCCATGACTGTGTTTTCCCGCGAAAACGGGGCTTTTACATTTGCGAGCTCAGTTAAAAAAACTGCTAATTCGTAAAATCCGGCATAGAGAGCATAACCTGGTCCATTTATATTGGAGCATAACACTGTTGAGAACAGTCGCGGACACCGATAAAGAACACATATAAAACTCGAAGTCCAAAGGGTGTGTTCAATTTAAAAAATGTGCTAAAATTTCCCTCAGTGCATTAAAATAACGGTTGTTTTCGTATCAGATTATCTTCCTCCAAATCTGGAGCATATTTCCAAACCTTTAAACGGCGGACTTGTTCGCGGAAAAACCATTTTATTTAACAAAACATCAAGGGTTTTATAAGAAATTTCGACTTTTTTCATAATTATTTTGAAAATGTTCCATCTTATCAGCATCCGATGCACTCGATTGTATCCGTCGAGGTTGTCTGTGTCATACTCTATCTTATTGTGAAGAAATATGACATAACTGCGCGACTCCTATTGATATTCCGAGATGTTTCAAATATCTGTCAATTTAAACCCTTTAACGCTGTTACTTCGGTGTCCGCGGAATAATTTATAGGGTTTCTTTGGCGAAAAATTATTAGAAGGCCTTGCTTTATCGACTGAAAGAAAATTCGGCGTTAATATCTCAAAATTTCGCGAAAATAAAGTGACTGTTCTATCCTGATGACCAAAAATAAATGCCTATTTTTCATAGTACGAATGGAAAATTGGTTAGAAAATCATTTCGCGAAGAGCTAGAAACATAATTTTTTCTGTGCTTGATACGTAACATCATAGACTTTAAATCCCCACAAGATTAAAAACGCAGATTCATTCGTTTTGGGATAAATAAGCTAACATTAACCAAAATGTAGGTGTTCTATTCTACTGACGTGGAGTGTATTTAGCAGTTCCAAAATGAAATGTAATTGTAATAGTACTAAAATTATTTAGGTTATAAAAAGATAAGATCCATATACAAACATACATATAATTGTTAAAAGATTAGGATCTTTTCACGGCAGGGAGTATGGACAATTTTGTACAATTGTTTTATCTGTCTTGGTAGTTTTCTATTCAACGACGCATGAGGTCATTGTGTGATTAGGGCCTATATTTAAAGATAAGAAAACTTTCGGCCATAAATTGTGTATTTTTATTACCCACGAAGCATTATGCCTGCTGGGTGCATAATGCATTTTTAGGTACATCGTGCATTTGGTGCGTCTATTTATTTTTGTGTTAGATTTTAAGGTATAGTTGAAACAAATAACTAAATAAAGAATGAGTCTCTCTACAACCACGAGGCAAATAACATCTCGCGGCAGTTTCATTTTCTTTTTGTCCAGTTTTCTTGGGTGCACTTGTGATGAGATCGAGGAGTCGTCTCATCAAATGGTATCACAAACACCATAGGACAATGTCAATTCAGATGAATCTGATGATGGTATTATGTATCCTTCTAAAAAATATATTTATCCGTGAAAATCGATTATCCCTAATGCCTCCGGTCCCGACCAACACGGATAATCGAGGTCCGAATATATATGAAATAAAGTTTAATAATATAAAATGATGACACTATGATAAGATGTAACTTATTCTGCAGACTAATCTAGGGCGTATATCGGAAAAAGAGCCCCAATTCTTGGAATTTCCTATTCGCATTATTTTTAAAGTTTCCCCAACGCTTTTAGCCACATTGTGCCGATGACCTCAAGGGGTTTACAAAAGGATATATTGTGTTTACCAATATACGGTTGTTTATTTTTTATTATACATCAAACATAAGGACGGTTGATACAAAACCAATTTCCGAATAAATATTTTACAATTTTAATTTTTATATAAGGTAATAATAATTTCCGACCAGAAATATTCACTGCCTTTGGCACTGAAACGGGCTTTTCCGAATGCATAGATCAAAAGAGAAAGGCAATGAGCTCTCATAAAATAAAGTGAGGACATGACATACTCTAATGCAGAGACGCGCTTCTTTGCAAAGAAGTATAGTGAGGGCGCCCACTGAGTTGTTTTTGCATTTGCTTCTCTCTCACTTACTGTGTACACCTACTAAAACATTGATCATAGACCATTGGTGCTCGCCTCCTTACGGTAGCGTAAAAACAAACCACATGTATTCTCTCTTTGTTTCTGATTTGCCATTGCTTACCAATGGGGATAGTTTCTTACCACTACTAATGCACCAACTGTTCTGAGCACCCCTGCCATAGACTTATAAATATACAGACGACGGATTACTAAATTTTTCCGCGGTCAAGTCACTCAAACCCGAAAACTCAAAAAAATTCGAAGACGATTTTTGGGGAAAATGACAATATATTCTTGGATATTTTTATCTGAGGATATAGTTCCCATCAAAAACTATCCCCATGTAACTTTTTGTCAGAACAAAATATTTGTTAAGTTGTATTTTTTGGCATTTTATATTGAGTTTCTTCGTTACCACACTCAATTCGAACATACTCGGTGAGAGAGTTCCGACGTCTATGTTTTCATTAGTCTATGCATTGATGGAAATTCTTGGGCGATGCTGCTCTAATGAAAGAAGAAACAAAGCAAGCAATAGAATGATGACAATAGCAAGGAATATAAAAGCAACGAATACGCGAATATGCACAAAAATGGAATTACATGTTGCAGATCTTTGGTTCATGAATTTTTGTTTTAACAACTTTATGGAATTGTTATTGTTATTAAATTCATATGTGCGATTTTTTAAAGCAAAAAAAAACAACGTTTATAATTATGTTCACTTAAACCCGACAAAAAATAAACATTGCTTGGAACTTAACACATGTTAAGCTTTCGAACGAAAACCGAGTAGAATACGAAAAAAATACAACTAAATTAGATTTTCCATGAACAGAAATCATCATTGAAAGCTTAATAGAATATATATCTGACTATATGCTCATAATCGATGTTTTCAAATTAACTATTTTTAAGTTAATATTTTATTAATAGACTAAATATGAATAATAATGTTATGTAATGTTTTAACTTACCGCATCAGGACTTCCCGCAAAATCGACAAAAGGTGGAAAAGACCTGGTTCACCCTTAGGACCAGCAGGACCTGGTGGTCCAGGTGGACCACGTATACTATCGCCAGGTGGTCCCTTGGGGCCACGATCACCTTTTTCACCTTTGATTGTACGATAAGCTGTAATGAAATAAAAAAAAAACATTTAATTTTAAGTGTTATTATTATGACTGAATAATTAGTTCAAATATTGACATTAATTTGTTTAAACAAAAGGATTTCCTACCACATCAACCATCATAAAATATATGTATATGTAGACAGAAATTCTCCCAGAATTATTATGCAAAATATAAACTTTCGATTGTTAACTCATGCAATTTCGTGGCATGAAATTATATTCATTTTACCACTTTACATGTGTAATGTTTGCTTTTTAATACCCTACGTCTGTCACGTATGTTTGTCAAGTTAATCACCCAGCAAAAATAAAAAAAAAACATTGTTCCACAACATCCCATACGGGACAAGGGAGACTTCTCTCATATCAATGAGTGCACCCCGATTCATATTTAGCTCAATGATATGGGACCTACTGTTTATCGCCGAGTCCGAACGGCGTGTCTTAAGACACCACTTGTGGAGAAGTTTTTCAAGGCTGCAATACTCAGGAAAGGTCGCCAACATTACTGAGGGGTATTTTGCCACCGTTGAAAAATGTTTGATGTTGCCTGGCCGGGGAATCGAACCCCTTCTGCGTGCAAGGCGGGCGTGCATACCATTGCACCACGGTGGCACCCAACCCAGCAAAAATACTCATTAAAAATACCCTACTAACCCATTATTTTAATGAGCATATATTAGATCTCAGCAAAAATACTCATTACAAAACCCCCTACTAAACCATACTTTTAACAAGGGCATGTCGCGCAAAATAACTGTATAGTTAGTGTTTGGCCACTAGCATAACAAGTTAAAGAAGCAGTTATTAATGCTTATTTAACTTGTTATGCAAGTGGCCAAAGGCTAACTATGCAGTTATTTTGCGCGACATGCCCTTGTTACAAAATGGGACGGACGGAAAGGCATAGATTGACTCAGAATTTTACTCTGATCAAAAATGTATATATGTATATATACTTTATAGGATCGCAACTAATTATTTCAATTTGAATAAAAACAAGAAACGCTATTTTGACCACAATTTTAGGTGGAGAATAAAGACTGACAATTTTACAAAGGACTGAAACACTACTCTGGTTGTAGGTACTGCCTCCCTCAATGAAGATGAAGAAGCTGTTAAATTTGAGGTAATGCAGATATTTTAAAACCATATCATGTTGACGTTATGAAATGAAAGGGAATTTATTTCAATATGCTCCTCTAACATGATAACAATCCTAGAATTATTTTCCTAACTTTGTTTAGAGAACCACATGTTCACCACAATCCATCATTTCCAACGTGCTTGTTAATTTTTTGTGAAATGAATGTAAATCGTATTGCATGTCCTGACATTTATAACGTTTAAATATGTTGGTCACCAACAACTAACTGTCCCTTCCGACATCCACCTTCAATAACTCTTCATATTCATTGTAACTTGTGCAATTTCGTAATATAGTTATCATTTTATATATATGTATGTACGGACATTTGTCATGGAATTTGCCTTTGTACCTACATACATACATGGATATTTTTTGTCCCCATAGTATCTATGTCAATATCGAATGCTGAATGTTTACATTTCGTTACCACATAACAAAAAAAGGTGTTACCAACACGTTTGACTTTGTTTTTTATATTCAATAATTATTATTATTATATACTTTCAGAAAATGTCCATTAGAAGTTGTTTGCATTTTCAGTGTTGCACAGTGTAATATATGTATGTACATTAGGGTGTCCATAAAAAATCAATGTTTTTATTAAAACGCTCAACGCCCAATTTTTTCCATTTGACCCAAAAACCATAAACATGAAATTTTATGGCGATCGGTTTACGTTAACCCGTGTCCTATGAACGAATTTTATTTGCATAGTGATTTGTATGGGGGCCAAGGGCGAATTTTCACGAAATCGCTCTGCAGGCAAAAATTATTGTCCAATCGATGAGAAAATTTTCCAGTTCAATGCCAATAGTTCCGAACATTAAATTTCGAAGAACTATCAAATGCTTGAATTCACACTAAAAAGATAAATAAAAATCTAAGATTTCACGAAACACCCATTGCTGTGAGCGTGTGATCATTGTTATACAAAAAGGGAAGGACAACCTCTCACTGAGATTCATCCTTTCCAAGCCAACGTGAATATCTAACCTTCCTATGTGTTTCATGATCCTAATTAATGTTCGGTGACTTCAAAATGGTGCCCAACAATATAAATAAAATGGAAACAATTTTAAGTTCAGCCGGGCTAAAGTGAAGGCGCATCTTTACAAAATTACAGCGTCCTATCTCAATTATTGTGGTTGCTTGAGTGATTACCAAAGATGGACGGCATCTCTAGAATTTCGGTATTTTGATGGTCTTGAATGGGGGTATAAAATATTCCAGAAGAGAATTATAAGTATAGCTCAATTTTCACATATAGGCCCCATAGAAGACTACCTCCCGATTTTCGGTATTTTTAAGTTTGTGTCCTTAATATCCAACTGAAATGGCTGAAACCTGGTATTTATTCTCGGTTGGGGTATAAAACTTTCTACCAGAAATTTGTCTGTGTATGTCCACGTCTTTATGTAACCTTTATTGAACGATACCTCCCGATTTTCGGTATTTTAAAGGTTGTGGCCTTAATATCGCACTGAAAGGGCGGAAATTTGAAATAATTCTTCATTTGGGGTATACAACTTTCATATAGCCCCATAGAAGCGTCCTCCCGATTTTCAATATTTTGGCAGTTTAGCCTCATTATTTAACCGAAATGAATGAACTTTGTTATTTAGTATTCGTGGTACAATAAATCAGACAGTATAGATCCACGTTTTGATATAGATCCCATATAAAAGTATCACCTCACCTAAGATTTTTTGAAGATTTTACTCTCATTTTTCTATCGAATTGATTGTTAATTGGAGTTTTGTGTTCCCAGAAGATCGAAAAAACTATCCTCCCACTTGAGTTCGTTTAATGGGGTTTGCTAGATTTTCCTTCTGAAGTGAATGAAACTGGGTATTTTGGACTCTCAATGGGTAGAAAATATTTACGCAGAAAATAATCAATATATAGAGAATTTCATCAGTTAAGATATTTTACTCATATAAGAGGGAGAACCCCGTTTTTATTTGCTGTTTAAGAAGAATTTGCAAATTTTGCTAGTTTTTGGAGTTCTATGACGGGGTTTCCGTACTGGGTCCAGCCTTTCTGTTAATGCTGGCACTTTCAATCTGTTGTCGTGGCGTTTGGAACCTACCTGATGTAGTTGCTGGTTGGAGTTTCACATAGAAATGTCCGAATAAAGTATGTAAATGTATTTCTAATTTACACAAAATCTATTTAACCGTTTCTGTTTGTCTGTGGTAATCACCATAGTTTCCCAATCCCATAGCAGTGGCTACTTGCTTACCGGTTTGAACCGAAATCATATTGTTTCGGCCAACGGCTGTCAACCCAGCATCAAATCTATGGTTCTGCATAGGTTTCATGTCGCTACAACAAGAACAACAACCATAGTTTCCTAAACATATTCTTTCCTATAATGGACAGGAAAATGTGTGGATATTGGTCAAAGACATATCGCTCATTTACTCAAAGAGTGACACATTTCAAAAAATCAAGTTTCGAGAAAAACGCGTTTTAAGTTGGCGATTGAAATTTGACTTCCCAACTTAAAAAGATTATTACACAAAAACTAAAATCACAACATCGACCATATTTTGCAGACAGCTAACTAGTACATATCAGTGCTAAATTTCTGCGCAAGATCAATCATGATTTGAAATGTTTTAGTGCTTCATAACTTCGAAAAACGTGTGTGTTGAATTATTGGTAACTCGTAGTAAATGAGCTGTAACTCGTCGAGTTTCAGAGATATCAGCATCTAAATTTGACAGAAGATAAAGTAGAAGTCGTAGAAAAAATAGAAATTGCTAACTCAGAAAACGCATTTTTTGAGTTATGCCACTCTTTGAGTAAATGAGCGATATAACTTTCTGTTGCAAACACCCAGCTGTTGTAATTCATAAAAAATATACATTTGTTGTGGGAATCAATTTTTGTTTTTGAAAATGAAAAATCAAATCTATTGTGCAGGCTAAGCAAAGCAGCAGAATATGAGAATGTAGAGTGGAAGCAAATATGTATATCAGGAATATTGTCAATTATTTCATATTCCGTTTCAGAAAAAAGGATAATTTTTTTTTGCGCTACATTAACGATTTTTATATGAAGGTTAAGAAAAAAATTCCCAGTACGAATCTGGTCGCGAGCCAATTTTTGGTTGTTGCGGACAAAAGTTATGGCGCTTTTATTTCGCTTTTTATAAAAGAAAATATTATAAAAACGCTAATTATTTTAATGAGCACAATTGTTACAAAAAAGTTCTCTCGAAGTGACTTCAGCGAGTAGATTGCATAATACCTGCAAAATGTTACACAGAATTCGCGGAATGTACAAAAAATTGATAAATTATTGAATATAAGTCTACTTTTTTCAAAATTAAGGCCCATTTAGTGGTCATAAAATTACATAAAAAATTGTTGTGGATCCAAACTTCACGGCAAATCAAATGAGACTGCAATCATACAGATTGGTGTTATAGTTTGGATGTTACAGCCAAAATAAGCACATATTTCGGTCAAAAAAATAATTTTTTGTTTAAAAAAATATTTTTTCACATGCATTATGTAGTAGAAAATATTGTAAAAATTTATAGGAATACTTCCTTCATTTTGCTTAAATCTCCAAACAAAATAGACGGATTTTGCTTTATTGACATTCATATTAAAGCTTTCCCATTAGGGAAGCTAATTGGGTTGATGGGGATATATGTCAAAGCTTCTGAAATGGAAATAAAGGTCAAATAACCCATTTTTATTTATATGCATTTTTAAATACGTGTAAATCGCGTAATTATCAAAATCAGTTTGTCCGCATGTGATTTTCATGTACAGTAATACCGTATCTTTTAGTTTGAATATAGTTTTCGAAATTTAATTTGGTGGCTAAGATGTAGCATCAGCTGCATCTTACCATTAAAATACCTATAAAATATCGCTAATTTGCGCAAAGTGCATACAATTTTTGTCCGCATCCGATTTCAATGTCCACCATGAAAATCTACATCGATATACATCTATTTAAAGGCGATCAATTAAGAACCGTGGATGTAGCATCACACACTATTTTTTGGGAAATGAATGTAGCTCCCTTATCAGTGAAGTTTTCAAATCTCTGTTTCCGCTAAAACGAAGATGCTGTATTAGTTGTTTTATTGCAGTGGAAACGAACAGCAGAAAACGCGATAAAATACGCGATATTTCCAAAAACAATTTTAGGTGATTTTTCTACTTTGGACTTTCTTGTAACTCGCGTTATAGTAGATGGATTTTTACGGGGAATGATTTATTAGATCCGGAACGTAAAAACCTACAATGTGCAATCAAGTACGAGGAAATCGAATGACAGTTGTAAAAATTAGGCCCGAAAAATATGTTTTTTACAAAAATGTTCGCACAAAATTTCCGCATTTGGATGTAGATATCTATGAAGCTGTGCAGACTACATTCACATTAGTCGTATCAAATAACTCAAAATCGCAAGTACTACAATCCTATAAATAATTTTTTGAAAAACCTGTTTGCGGAATGAAATTAGAAGAAAATTTCAAAAACCACTGTAAATCTGGCTTCAAAATGTCAGCATCATTTAACGGTAGAAGCAGTTCAAATTTTGAAAAGTAATACATTAGTGAGATGATCCTTATTTAGTTTGCTTCTACTTTTACTTTGACAGGAAAAATCGAGAGAAGTGTGGTTTACTCACAAATCGAGAGAAAACAAAAAAAGACATGGTGGCTTCAACCCATTTTTACCCATTTTTAACATAAATATAGCCACAGCTTCCACCCAAATTATCTTTTAAGGCCAATATTTTTTGCCACGTCCGAAAACATTTCATTTTATCCAAAATTATTTAATTTGTATAATATAGAATAACATGTCGCGTAAACCTTGGCTTCAGCTATGTTAAATTTTCAAAAATATTGGTGATATACATTAGGGTTATGACTTTTTTACAGCCTCAGATCCTGTATCATATTTTGATGAGCTTTTGTCTAAAATTATACAAAATCTTAATTATAAGGTGATTCGATAAAAAAAGCTCACGCACAAAAAGTTTTTAAAGTTTTTATACAAGAGCTTTTTGAAAAAAAATTGGAGTCACTTTCTCACATACAGTGAGTGTTAAAATATCGATTTTCAATTTGACCAATAATAACAACTCTGTATTTTATAAGCCCAGCCAGCATTTGGAAGATTGTTTATCCAAAAATCACATTGCGGAGTCTTTTTGGAGTCCTTTTGTTGATCAAAAACTGATTAAAGGGGAGTACACACTATCAATCAAAAATGACAGCAAACGTACTTTTAGGACAATTTTCCGGCAAATAAGAACTTTTATTTAGCGAAAAACCTTTTAAATACAATATATACGGTATTATTTAGATATTACAAAAGAAAATTTTCAGTTAGGCTTTGATATTCACGAAATAGACCTCGATGACTGTCAGTTTTGCTTGTCAATGTGTACTATACTTAAGTCGCTTGTATGATCAGAAAGGGGCTCGAACGTGACTCCCTGTAATCATTAAAAAGAGTTCAATTTAAAATACAACAACAAATGTGTAGCAATCACAAATAAATCTTTGAGGCGTTTAAAATGTGATAATTTTTTTGTTATTTATTGTCACATTTTGATCATCTGAAGATTGAAAAATGCTTAATCAAAAAGGGTCATGCAGGTGTTTGAAAAGTGATTAGAATTATGTATCTTCTGATTATATTTTGGACAGCTAGGTGATTAAACACTGATTGTTTTGTTTATTTCCAAACATAACGGGTTGGTTGTTTATAATTCTCATATACACTTTCTACAAAACTTTGGTATAAATCTCACGTATAATATTATGAATATTGACAAAGAAAACACATATACAGCTCTTGCCAAGTGAAATGAAGAAAGTGAATGAAGAGACTGTATACTATAGGGATAATTAAAAGTCATAACAAAGCAGAAAAGAAAACAAAGGAAAGGAAAGAAACAAAAAACAAAGAAGAATAAAAAAGAGAATTCTTTTAATTTTTTGTCTGATAAAGACTCATAAATGACTCACTAAAGACTCGTAAACGATTATAAACATGTCTCAAAAAAGATTCAAAAAAGAGTCACAAATTAATCGACAAATCGCCAATAAAATACGACTCGAAAAAGACTCGAAACTAATCCAGAGGAAGACTCATTTTTGATTTGTTTAGAAGAGTCGCCTGAGGTTACGTTTTCCTCCCGACAAAGGAGTCATTTATGATCAGAAAATGAGCTCATATTCCAGCTTTTTAATCGTGCAGTCGGATCAAAAAAGACTCGAATTTGATTAAAAATTTCAAAAAAATGCTGGCTGGGAGTCTATACCCTATAATCAAAATCCAAATACTTTAAAAAATTGTTGGTCCTGTGGCAATTAATAAGGTACATAACATGGATCCATGGCAACCCTATAAGCAGCAAACAAAGAAAAGTTTTTAACCCAGTTTTCTATGCGTCAAAAATATTCGGTTTTTTTGTTAAATATTTGTTAAATATTTTCCCATGTAGCATATCAATTGAAAGTGGTTTGGGCGTGACCTTTTTCAATATTTAAGTGGAATAAAGTTTCAGTTATTAATAGGCAAACGGCCATTCATTTGTACAACAGGAAATAATTTTTTGAAATTTTTTTTTCATTTCTTGCATTTCTTCAAAAAAAATCTAAGTGGTTTGTGCGTGACATTTTTTAATAATTAAATGCAATAAACGTTATTTTTGGAATTAATAGGCAAAAATTCATTCATTCTAGCTACAGGAAATCATTTTTGGGAAAAAGGTAAAAAAGTAATAACCCTATACATACATAAGCTCGTACGTACATACACTAGCGGTCATCTGAATAGGTTTGATTTTTTTTCTTTTTAAGTGTTAAGGTATCTTCTGATGTGTTTGTATTGCAGATCCATACTACTTACTTTTTGAGAGTCCTATACTATGCCAACATTCCCAAGAAAAAACTTGACGGTGTTGCCATATTTTCGGAAAATATCCCAATTATAATAAAAAAAGTACAAAAAAGTGTCCAATTTTTGCGATCATCAGAATAGGTTTGAATCAAATAAAATTGAAAAATTGTACTACGCATGCAAATATTGCTCAGTTTTTTGGTATAGCTTAGTAAAATGGAACATTCTGATTAATCTTACAACAAAGTTGACCCGCTTTATTAGGAACGTGGGTTCAATTCTCAACCTGGAAAAGTTACCAAGAACTTTCAGATAAAATCAAGAAATATTCCAACAAAAACGTTTTATAAACCTGCTTTAAATGACTTTTTGATTTCGTTAGATCTCTTCTGAGCTTCGAAAATTGTCTGAAAGCAAATACGAAGTGTTGCCATATTATTATGATCGATAAATTGGAAAGGTCATTGAAAATAGTTGGTATTTTAGTTCAAGTTTCATTTTTTAACTATCCCTGCAGTACAAATTTAAGTATTATCATGCTCACAAATCCACCATAGTTCACCACATGTATCATAAATGCTCGAAAATTGGTCTGGAAGAATGTTTCTTCGACGACAAAAAAGTAGAAAATTGTAAATCAAACTTAAGTCAAAGGGGCATGATATCGCCGATTTTTATAGTGCTGTAATACCTATATAGTCAGGTCAAAAAGCTTTTTTCTGTTAACTAGTCATAAAACAAACACGAATAAGTCCAAAAGAATGGACTACTGAGGTTATACAGCACTATAAAAATCGGCGATATCATGCCCCTTTGACTTAAGTTTGATTTACAATTTTCTACTTTTTTGTCGTCGAAGAAACATTCTTCCAGACCAATTTTCGAGCATTTATGATACATGTGGTGAACTATGGTGGATTTGTGAGCATGATAATACTTAAATTTGTACTGCAGGGATAGTTAAAAAATGAAACTTGAACTAAAATACCAACTATTTTCAATGACCTTTCCAATTTATCGATCATAATAATATGGCAACACTTCGTATTTGCTTTCAGACAATTTTCGAAGCTCAGAAGAGATCTAACGAAATCAAAAAGTCATTTAAAGCAGGTTTATAAAACGTTTTTGTTGGAATATTTCTTGATTTTATCTGAAAGTTCTTGGTAACTTTTCCAGGTTGAGAATTGAACCCACGTTCCTAATAAAGCGGGTCAACTTTGTTGTAAGATTTATCAGAATGTTCCATTTTACTAAACTATACCAAAAAACTGCGCATTATTTGCATGCGTAGTACAATTTTTCAATTTTATTTGATTCAAACCTATTCTGATGATCGCAAAAATTGGACACTTTTTTGTACATTTTTTATTATAATTGGGATATTTTCCGAAAATATGGCAACACCGTCAAGTTTTTTCTTGGGAATGTTGGCATAGTATAGGACCCTCAAAAAGTAAATAGTATGGATCTGTAATACAAACACAGCAGAAGATACCTTAACATATAAAAAGAAAAAAATTCAAACCTATTCAGATGACCGCTAGTGTATGCATGTAAATTAGGGCGGCCCTAAAAATTTCAAAATTGTTTTTTTTTAACGCCTACCTCCTAATATATTTCCATTTCATCCAAACACCTTATGTATGAAACTACCGATCTTTATATCCACAATACTTTGTATAGGGGCCAAAGGCGTATTTTCAGGAAATAACTCTACAATTATCGCCTTTGGCCCCTATACAAGATATTATGGAAATAAAGATCCGTCAGGGGGCAAGGGTTATCGTTAACCGATCATCATAATTTTTTGTAGACATAGTTTGTTAGCCACAATAATGAACTTAAAAAGTTGTTTAATCGATTTGACCATTTTCGTGAAAATTTAACTTTGGTCCCATACAAATTACTCTAGAAACACAGTTCTCTGGCGGCACGGGTTAACGTTGATCGCTCGCCATAAAATTTCATATATAAGGCTTTCGGATCAAATGAAAAAAATTTAGAGGGTGGGCGTTTCAAAAACAAAAAAAAGTTTGAAATTTGTTGTGCCACTCTACAGTGCATCCATAAAAATGTATACGTTCAGCAAATCAATACTATGCGTATGCATATCCTGAAATGTATGCATTTGTATTTTCATAATCAATACTAAAGATGTACGAATAAATAAACCCGAGCTAGGTCAGGACATATAACACATATCTACACACATGTCTGAAAATATATGCACGTATATACTCCGGTAAACGTTTTCTGCTTACATGTGAAATATGGGTGTGAGCAACTTCCTCTTTGAGTATAGATCAAATTGTATATGTTTACCCATACAAATCAGTGATTTGAAATCAGAACATGAACGTATAATCATTGTAAATGTTTTCCATTCGTTTTTATGGGGAATGTGTAACTATGGATGGAATCTACTAGGAATTCTTCGAAACGATTATTATTGACACATCAGTATTCGGTAATATGAAAACAAGTTGGAACAGTGATCTTCGTTAAATCGTTATTAATACACTCATACCCTCACAAATGGCGGGTAATTTAAAAACTTTAATTACTAAACACTGAAATATGCTTTGTTGATAAAAACATGGTAGAAATAATTTTTAAACCAACGAACACCGATTCCTTTTAGGTTAATGAAATGCGATTTACTTCTAATGGAAGTGTCCGAACTTGGCTGGAAGTGTCCGAACTTGGCGCTGAGTGGTATTTTCGCAAACGTTAAAATTGTTATGCTGTCTGGCCTAGAAGTGGAACCCTGGTATTCAGGGTACAATGTAAATTCCCTCCAGAACTCATTATACATTAACATGGAATTAAAATAATAGTTTCTCAGTAAATTCTTCCGCTTTATGTTGTGTACACAAATTCATTATGTATTTTCCATCATTCACTCGCAGTATCTACGGACAAACAATTTATGTTAATAATTGCTTTAAACCACAAATACAAAAAAAAAACATAAGTAAACAAGTAAAACATTATCAGTCTACAAGACTACGATATACACTGGGCTGATCGAATGCAGGATACATAACCAAAAGTCTCTTCCACAAAAATTATTTACTTGGGGAGCTTTCAGTTTTTGTGGCAAGTTTTGGACGTATGAAAGTGTAGCGAAGGAAGTAGCTTAAGGAATGGCTCTTCATAGTGCATTTTGGAAGTGGATCTTATTTTGACAGTCATTACTTTCGCCGACAAACCGAATTTATAATTTAGATCTTTTGGACCATTATGTCTGGAAGCATGGAATTTCCCACGAAAAACATAGTATCGCTGTAAACAGGATTACAAAGACTTCGGTACAAATTTCCAAAGGACCCTTAAAAAGACCTTACTGCACTTAAACAACTGTGAATTGTGGTGAGGGAGGTATCCAAAGAAGTGGACCGATATGGCCCATTTTCGAACTTAAACTAAGTTTAGACAAACTAAAAGTTTGTGCCAAATTGGTTGCTCCGTTAAAGAGATATCGCACATACCACTTTAGCGAAAATTATTGAAGTTTAAGGTTTTAGTTACCGGAAAAGGCGCCGAGATCATCCTGTTGCAAAAAAAATCAAATCGATTCGAGAGCAGTGATTAAAATGCAAAGGAGTGGATTGCTATAATCCATATTTTAAACAATGAACCAAATCGGTTACTCTCTTCGATAGTTAATGTGCCCAAAATTTCTGCGAAAGCTTTTGATTTTTTTTTGTAGGTACCCGACATAGTTGACTGATATGTCCCATTGATCTTGATCTGTGTTTAGACTGATTTTGGATCGAATTGGTAGATCCATTCAAATACTATCGTGCGCCCCAGCCAGACAGAAGAACATGGCTAAACCGACTACAAATTGCCTGCAACGGATTTTGTACAAACATACTGGGGATCTAAAATCATTATTCGATGAAGTACATTTTGGTCCCATGAAAGTGTATATACCCTCTTTAGCCTAAGGGTTGAGGGTATAAAAACATTTAAGTTCAATGGAAAAATAAGTTTCCTTTCATTTATGAAAGTACTAAACTCATCCGCCACGACAATTTTTGGTGGAAACGTTTCGTGACCACTAGGAACCTCAACGGTCAAACTAC